>NW_011967240.1:586450-653970 GCF_000949405.1 Vollenhovia emeryi | reverse complement strand
AACAAACTGTACTCCTCGCCGGTGTGACCTCTGATTCTCCACGGCGGAGAGAAGATACGCGATATCCAGTTCACGCCGCACATTCGCCACGCCGGGGTTGGTTCCACTCACCGAGAACTATCAGCCAACGCCGGTATTAAACTTTCGAATTTATAGCGCTCGTTGTGGCCATATCGATCGAACGCGAGGAGCAACCCATCGGCCGCGCCTTCATCGGAAGAGAATATTTCGCTAGAATATTATTAGCAAGAGCTTCATCGAGTTGTTAACTGCCCGTGTACGGGTGCAGTGTACACCACCGAGCTGAATTTACAACGCGCCGACTGTACTTCGGGCGATTTATACTTCGCTCGAACGACGGCGATATCTGCACGTCGGAGCCACCTTGAATTATGACGGAGTCAAAACGGGAGAGAACGTTCGTAGCTCGTGTTTGTTCACGGATACCGGTTTTGATAGATGATACTGGCGAATGAAGTTCAATGGAGCAGCAAAATTGTTACTTTTTTTACCCGTGTATTGTTTTACAGTATTTTTACGTAGTTTGTACAATTCCTGTAATTCTGTGATCGCTACGTCTCTTGTGATTATGAAACTTATTAATTTTGTGCATTACCAATAAAGATTATTATTATTATTGCAATTATTATATCATAGCTAATCGAATTTTGAAGAAATTTTTTGTAAAAAATATAAAGTTTCAACGCATTTTTTCTAATCTCGACATCACAATAATTGATCTTTACTTCCTAAATGTATCATTTTGAAGAAATCACAAGGGTATCATGAATTTAAAACCGTTGAAAAGAGTCGATGGACAAGAAATATAAATTGAGATATAGATTGCGATAATGAAGTTTATCGACCAGTTTATTATAAATTTTTCTTTTCCCTCCCCAAGTAAAAATAAGCAAAGGGTAGAGGGTAGCTAACGAACACGGGGGAAACAACGGTACGGTCGCGAGATAACATCAGATAATTACCTAACGTAAGGGAGGTATTTTACTTGAATTTTTTTATATCTCGCGACATTAAGCCAATGGTAACTATACGATCGTTACATGTGCGGGACGGTACTGCGATGATTTCTTCACATGATATAAGATACTTTTTCTTCTTCAAACGCGAACATGAGGAGCCAAAGTAAATTTCCATTACGGTCCACGGCACATTCAGAGGGAAACGCGTCCCTCCGAGGAAACAGAGCGCAAACGGCAACGTCGTTTCACGTAATCACGCAAAGTTTTTTTGCAACACATTTTCCTACCTGTACATCACATGTAACTTGCGAGCTGAATATGCCGCATGTCGATTTTGCAGCTCCCGTGCCTTTTGTACACTTTATAGCCGGCTCCTTAATTACACCAGTGCCGCGGCATTGCCGGGCCGAGGCAGTACGGATTAATTGGATTATCGACCGTCGTTGGGCATAATAATTTCGATGTTTGTTGTGAAGGGATAAGAAGAGCCCTTTTGGGATACACCACGTGTATCAGCGAAGAAAGATTCGCGATCAAAATATTCAATAATTTTATCATCCACAAATTTCATTCGTTAATTTCCAACGGCGGGAAAAAAGCAAATAGTGCTTACGAGAATGCTTCGTAAGAAGAGGAAAGAGAAAGAGGGAGAAAAGGAAAGAGCGCAGACGAGGCGGAAATAGAAGAGAGTACACTCGCAAATCCTGGGATTTTCAGAAAAATGGAGACAGGATTAAATTCCCGTGGATAAACTTTCGTAAAGTAATACTTAGAATAACTACATTTTACCATTTTTTATCTTCAATTTAAAGCATTTGTTCTCTCTGGTAAAGGATAATAATTGGTAAAAGAAAGAGGCATAAGACACTGGCATGATCCAATGTATTATTGCCAATGAACGGTGTGCTTTCTTTTGTCGCACAACTCTGTTCAAATCGTGAAATTTCATATTAGGCGATATTTATAGACATATTTTCACGGTTCCGCTATGAGATTCGGAGATACGTGAATCTCACGTATAAATAAGATCTAGTTGTGATAAGAAAAGGAGTAAAGTGAGCGGATGAAAAGAATCCCGTCATGATAAAAAAAACCGTACAAACACCTACGAAAATAGAATAGTCGTAACAACAAACGAGATTGATAAAACAATGGAAACATGGAAATAGTAAAAACGGCAATATCTGAAAATATTACACATTCACGATACTGCACGGTAATGCAGGCACAGTACGTGCATACGGCGACGTAAAAAGAATTTTTTACGCGTATCCACCAAGTTTTCTATTGTTTACGCTTAGTTTTACATTTTTTCCTCCCGACAACATGGAAAGAAAAATATTGCTCCTTTTACACGGTTTGCCATTATTTTGCTCTGGTAAAATAACAACCGCAGCGCTGTAATTACTGATACCTGCTGTGAACATCATAACGTATTACGGCAGTCTGCAATATTGTTATCTTACAATTAGATACGGAATTAATTAATCTTTTTATTAAAACCGCGAATATCACGCACACTAATCGACGTTGTTAGTTTCGACAAAAATGCGATATCTGATTCGATATTTGATGCGATTCTATTAAAATTTCACGAAGATCGTGGAGCTACGATGAATACCCACATAATTAATTTTGTATATTGAAAATGTTGACACAGGCGACATATAAGCGACGAAAATACCTGCATTTATTATAAAGTAAATACGTATGTCTATTTGTAATTTTAATCTCCTACCATAAAAATGTAAGATTCAAAAGTGCAGGGCCAATTTAATCGAAATCGGAAAAAAGACTGATTATTTTCACGTTCTCTACAAACGAAACGGACCGTACGACCTACATTCCCGTTCCATGCAAGCAATTCGTTTTATGATTGCTGAGACGATTCTGTATACCGTTCTTTTTTGCCTATTTTCAAGAGACAAAGGCATTTCACTTGTAACGGCACGTCATCTAAATAAAATGCTTTGTTTTAACGCTCTCGATTTAACTTCTCATGTAGCATTTCGGGAAAACTCATTTACCTTTCGAAATGTACATCGTAAAAAGAGCCACGTACAATTCTTAGCGCCCCGTGATCCACAGTTACAACTTGTCTAGAGTGCCTTAATAATAAATTACTTGGCGCAATTTTACTTGGAGGAAACTTCATTTAATTCCTTAATGCCGCGTCGCGCAAACCCGGAAGCTGCACGTACAGCCGCTCGTACCGTTTTCGAGTTGCCGGAGGAAATTCGCGATGCAGCGAACAGTATCTGCACAATCTCACCTCGGCGCAGTTTGTTTGTGCACAGGCTATTAGGCTAGACCGCGTCCGACGACTATTAGCGGCCACCGCGAGGAATTAATTAATCCTTTCATTAAAGCCGCTGCGGAAGACCACACGGATGCCGACTGCCTGATCGTGGTCGCAATGTCACACGGCGAATCGGGTCTATTGCATTCGACCGACAGTCTGTATCCAGTCGAAATGCTGTGGACTCCCTTTACGGGCGATCGATGCTCCAGCCTGGTCGGGAAACCGAAGTTGTTCTTCATTCAGGTATACGTCTGTCTAGCAGATATTCGCCGCGTACAAGAATCGAGCGGATGAATCGTACGCACGCTATCCGCGCGTTCGGCGAACAATGAGCGGTTCCGCGCTTAAAGAAGAGAAGCCACTTTCCACTTTCGCTCACTCCGGACGATCGCCCAAGTGATGGATCATCCCGAGTGAACTGTCTAAGCGATGTTACATGCTGAGTAATTCGCGAGAGATTTATACGGATCATGTGAAGTGATTTATGGGTTAATATAAGCTATTGTATGGCCTGGTGTTGAAGTTAATTGTGCTTTCCAGGATAAGAGCCGGCTCTCGTGCTTGGGTACCTTCCCTTCCATAGTTTACCTTTGACGAAATGGCTGGCAAAGATATCGAAATCTCCTTTATTCGTACAAATACTTCCGCCATAATCGTATCTTGATTGAAATTATTTCAATTATACAGTATAAATGTTTTCGTGCACGTGTTGAAATTCGGTGCACATTATTTTAGATTACGATTTTAGAAATTACCTTCAGATAAGTTATTTGCGATGAAGAACGCGTACCGCGTGGAATCATTCCTATGATTTTTGCATTGCCCACATTTGGGTTTTTACGAAAATCTAGCCGTGTTTTAATAACGTTAGAGAGACGAACGAAACGCGAGAGCGAAAAAAAAAGATTATTACGTTTTCCGGTTGGTTTTGATATACAATATTCTTGCGCGGCAGATATAAATTTAGTTAAATGCGATTGCATATTCCGTGCGTTCGTAACGTAACGTAACAGCAAGAGCGATATCCATGTCGGTTACCTTGATTGGAAAAGCGAAAAAAATCATTACATTACCTTACAAAATTTGGCATACCGTGTCCGAGGACTATCGCTATTTGTTTTACCCCGTATCGTCTATTCCAAATAAAATTTAGATCATACGTGCGTGTGCATACATATATCTTAATTAACAATATCGAAATATTTGATTATACTTGATAACCCCTGATTTTGGTTGACTCGCCGTTCAAAGTCGGGAGAGATATCTGAATAATATAAAGAATTATAATAAGTATGGAAACCACCTTACTGGCAATTCTTTATTATAATAAAACACAGCGTTTCGGCCAGTAATGCTGGTCTTCAGGTAACAAACTTACAAGAGTGCCTACATATGTAAGATTCGTCAGATTAGAGGTGTGAAAATTAAGTTAGAAGTCAGAAATTTCGTTGTACAATGTGTCTTGTCGTCGACGTTAGAAAACAGAATAATTGTGTTTTATTATAATAAAGAATTGCCAGTAAGCTCGTTTCCATACTTATTTTATTCTTCGTTTCTTGACTGGCGTTACTAAGCTGCTACTTTACTGAATGATATAACTTTTGCGCTTCTCCGTATCTAATTCTTCCATATAAGGCGAACATTCGTCATCGATATCCATTATCCGCGTATTTTTCACCGCAAAGTTTTCTTCTGAATTTCTGTAATTGCGTTCTAACGGATGGGAACGGATGACGACGAGAGCACGATGATACCAAAACGGATGGCCACTCCGCGAAAGTTACGAGAAAGAGGGAGTCAACTGTAAATAGGATCCCTTTCGCGCCGCAACGGGGAGATGGCGGATAATTGCGACGATCATCCGCATTTCAGGAACGATCGGGTTGACGCAGCCGCGTTGTAATTCCAACAACAATGCCGCGCTAGATCTAATTCTTTCCCCGCGCATAATCCTACCGAGATCGCTTTCCATTTAGAGACACCCCCCATTTATCTGCCTCACAACGATCTCCGAGGGATTTGCGGGCTCGCGCACATTAGTGCACCATCGGGTTTTTAGCAGGCGCAGCCAATGAAATATGTGCATTCTGCGATGTAATGGAAACTGTTCGCGCGCTAGAAACGCAGCAGTAATTAAGATTACTTCCCGTCCATCCCCGCCGGAGAAAGAGAACGGCGGCAAAAACTGTTATTTGCATAATTCCCAAAGTAATGCGAGCGCGTGCATCGTTTCGGGGATTTCGCCACCGGCCGAATTAAAAAAGTGCCGGGCGGGGCCATTCGTGTCGCGCAATATTCTATACATTTGTTTTTCCCCTCTTTTTTCATTTTTTCTCTCCTTTCCTTTATTTTTTGTCCGCGAGTATTTCCGTCATGCTCGCTTTCCGCGCCGCTCGATGTGCAAATGTTTAGTCGGCCGAATGCTCGAATATTTTAAACGGCGGGGAAACGTGGAAACACGCGTTCTTCTAGGCACGTTATTATCGCTCTTATATTCGCGGGTGACATTTGTATGCGCGTATACATATTCAAGTGACAGAAAAGAAGATATACGTGATATAATTTCATTGTGAAACATGAGCAATAAATGTATACAGTCACAGTTACCCGAGGCGACGTGTATCTGATTATTATAACGTTTACAATTATATGACATTAAAATTATACGTATGAAGCAATCCAATTTTCTCGAAAAAAAAAACCGAACGCGACAGAAATGTTTTATGAAACATCAGAGAGAAGCGACGGATCGTTTCCGGCTGTGATTTTAAAATTGATATAAAGTGAAATTAATGATTTAATATTAAAATTGCTCACGTATAGCTTCCGATCGTTAAAGATCACCGATTGGTGCGTCAGAGGCCGAAAAATCGCAGAGACAACACGGGGACGATCCATCAGGAACAACTATTCCGACAACGATTGTAATTTACTTTGCCACGAAAGAAAAAGGACCGGAAGGCCAACTTGCCGGGTATCTTTCGAAATTACTGCTTTCGTCCCAAATAGAGTTAGAGGATCGATGATCCCAAAGATAAAGCGCGACGGGGATAAATGAGCGCGATAAAGTTGGCGCTCGTAACGATCGAAATGATTAATAATTTGGTCTCGTGCCTCGAATGCGCGCGCCTGCATTCAAACATCCAAACGGATAATAATTGCAAGACTCAATTATCTTAGAGCCACGCCAAACTGTCGAACCGGCTGGATTTTCAAAGCAAATCCAGACAAGTGTGCTCTCTCGGAACATGTAAACATACAATCGATTCTATGTTCCTGTGTAAACGCGGCTATAATCAATTGCGAGTTAATGACTTGTCCGATACCAGTGAAATTTTCACGTGATGGAGACGTGATGGAGAGTTATAATGTAGGAATTATACGCGCGCGTAGACAAGATTATTGCAATTTGCGAGCCGATGTAAATTGTATGGACGTACAGATTCGGGCTGCGTTATCTATCGAAACTAACGCCATTTTCTGTATTATACATTTGAAAGCTGTGTGCAGCCACGGCAGCCTAAAGTAAACTCCATATTTCTTGCTGCGCTTCGGTTCGAGCCTCTCGTCTTTCGTTAACGACGCTGTAAACGTCGATAGATCTGCGTGTAATTGTCTCGTATATTCTATTATCAGTTTGCCGTTCCAAAGAAAAGTAATTGCAGCACTCGGCCATTCAATACTTAGTTCTTTAATGTACGGTCGAGCGGCCGTTTCTGCTGTAAAATGGAGTATACTTTTTATCAGAGGAAACAAGATTCACTGAATCCAGAAGCTGTTGCTTCTCGACTTTTCTGAAGCCATTGGCATTAATACAATATCCATTGTTATTTATTAATACAAAATAACACGAAAACACCGCTATCGGTTATTTAAATCTGAAATAATCAAATAAGTCTCTCATAGAAAATTAATTTAATAATTGAAACGTTACACGTGTCAGGCAAAAATATCGGAAAAATCGGCATTCCATAAACAACACTCGCTCACGTTAGAAGAACGGATTGCCAAAATAAGGATTAATTAATTGTTTTATTACACGCGATTGAACGTGTCATCGATTTAAAAGTCAAAACGGGAGGTATTGAAATTGATAATCTAACAGTTCATTGAGTCCGATATTTTGTTGATAATATTACGATTACGGATTGAATATCACTATCGAAGAGTTCAATGTTTTATAATATCAGCATCGTTGCGACTCTTTCTCATATTTACGTAGTTTCATATTTATGTAATTGAATAGTTAATAATGGCTCATGTTGCATACTGATTTTCCCGTACAAGATTCTAAAAAGATAGGTTATTCGATTTCACATATACGTGTGCAGGTGTGTACGTGTCTATACATGTCTATACATGTCTATACATACATATTTGGCATTTTGAAGAATTACATTAACGTAGCCAAATTCAGACTTGTATTATTGCTCGCCGATTGGGGGTCGTACACGTAGACACTGCATGTCCCCTGTTTCGTGAGTGCTTTAATAATCTCGCGAATCGGATTACGACGCCACGTTGAAGCGTTTTAAACAATTCGCGGGACGCTTTTGCATGGAGGAAATCTCGCGGATCCCATGCATCTTTTACGTGCCGGGAAAATCTAGTATCGTCGCTCACGCGCACATTTTTCTTTTCCTCAGGCATGCCGTGGGGTGCGACTGGACAAAGGGGTGAAAATTATTCATGAGACAGATAGTAAGGGAACTACATACAGTATACCCGCCTATGCAGATATCATGGTCGCGTACTCTACTTACGACGGTACGTACAGGCGTATACGTAATGTTGCAATCCTACAGGAAGCTATAGAATTTTTATCCATTTTTCGAATTTGTAAATACAAAAAAACTATTGGACGAAAAGTTTCCAGCGTAAATGCTGGTATTACCTATACTTTGCCGAACGATGAAAGTTAAAGATTAAAAGGACGCGTTCAAAGAGTAGAATTATAGAGGAAAGTCCCCTATTATAAGATAACCCCTTAATATGAGATAACAGGGTTTTTGCTAAATTAATAGGCATCATCTATTGGTTTCATCGTTAATTTATTGCGCTTGGAGTGAAATCTGTTTAGTGCAAAGTTCATTGTTAGATCGTGTAATCGTGTGAATAAAGACTTGGGATTAAATTTTAAGGTTGAAAACCCGCTATCTCATATTAGAAGCCTAACTCATAATAGGGGACTTTCCTCTACTATTAGCACGTGTGTGCAAACAGAATTTATAAAAGAATTCAGATCTGAAAAGACTGAATTTGATAAAGTGAATTTTTGATCAATGCTTAATCATTAGATAAAAAAAATTGAATCATTTATTTATTTAAGCTAAAAGAGACTTGTAGTTACGGCGATACTCATTTGCTTCTATACTCGTTGCATGCGATAAGCGAGCAAAAGATTACATCATCCAATTCTTTTTCATGTTTACGAAAAGTATTCTATACCCTATTACCTTGTCCCAACACGCTTTATAGTTTCGTTTCACAATTTTCTTTGAACAGCATTGGTTTTGTTTCATTGATTTGTATACAAGTCTAGAAATTAGACGGGAAGAGCGTGCGATAACTCTGATTCGCTTTATACGAACAGATACATCGAGTAACTCCCATCGCGCATAAATGCACGCGTAAGCTCCACTTCGGAACGACCCGTCCCAAGATAATGCAGGGAATCTGAACGAAAGCGACGCTCCAGGACGATGTGACGAAGAGTTATAGGAATGTCGCGCGCGGATAATCCAGTCGAGGACTATATATTTTCCGACATGCTTTCCTATTCAATTTACTCGAGCAAAGCAAGTATTCCTGATATCTGTTTGAAACTTTGGCGACAAGGAATTATAATTACGCGAATGGGATTATCGTGATTTGTAAGCAATCAAGTTGAATGAACTATTTACACTATAGAGTAGCATATACACGCATAGGTATATCAGAATATAGCGGAGACTAGAAACCCTGTAATCAGAGACTGACCATAAGGGAGTTCGTCAAATTCGAGTGAGAGGGAAACAAAGGCTGTCTCACTTTTCTACGATCGTAGAATCGTGAGACAGCCTTTGTTTCCCTCTCACTCGCAGGAATTTGACGAACTCCCTTATGGCCAGTCTCTAATTACAGGGTCTCTAGCGGAGATGTACTCAAACTTTCCCCAAAATAATAAAAAAAAACAGATACAGACAATAGACAATAAATTAGATACATAATATGTGTTGATGTATATTCAAAATAACTTTTGTTCGCGATATGAAATCATGGAAAGCGACGATTTGTACTTTTCATTCTTTTCTCTCTGCTAGTAAAAAATAAACTACGCTTCAATAGTAATTACAAATAGATCGATACGAGATAGCTTCTGCTTTATGCCATTATTCCTTACATATTATAACTGCAAGTGTCAATATATATAGTATATATATAGTGTTATACGTATTATATAATCCGGATAATAAGAGAGCGGTTGAAAAAATAATGATGCTTACCGCTTGAATGAAGCTACGCTAATAATGAGTGGTCTCGTACACGGTACTCGCTAATGAGGATGTTTACTCAAATTTCAAGCCTTTGGGTAACCATCATTAGTACGTGTAACACAGACATATTGGGAACATTTGGAAAGATAGACGATAGATCACATTCGTCGAACTCATATACGTAAAACGAAATTGTGCAATCTGTCAAGTTGGACATGAAAGCCAACAAAGAGAGCATGCAACATTTCCCCGTGGAATCATTCCTACTTCGAAAATGAATCGGCTTCGTTTATACAGCATCGCATTTCCGGTAGAAAAGTACGAAAAAGTACCCAATTTAAGATCTGGTTGCGACGCGAAAATTTACACTTGAATACTGTTAAGTAAAATATGAAGAGTTACGAGGTGTCTTTTCGTTCGAGTTCGTTCGTCTATTGAAAAGAATCTACCTTTACATTTGACGCGTTACATCGAGATACCTTTTGCTCGCTTGTTACGTATCATTCCCTCGCATCCTCATTTATATTTCTTACTGCGCTTTGTGCTCGTGCGCGATACCTCCCTGAAGCGCCTGACGGCGCTCAAATTCCCGACGATAATTGCATTGAAATGCATTTCAGTGCCAGTTTTCGTACTTCGCCGAGCGGAAGATATCAAGAATTAACGAGATATATACTCGATTACTAAACAATAAACGGATATGGCGAATGCGAATTAAGCTTCTTCTTCTGGTACACGTCCGAGATTCTATAGTGTCATAAGCTGCTTATTCTGAATAATGCAGGCTTCACGAACGGTACACCCGTATGATGTATAGGTAATCTACGCCAATTCCTCAATTACATCTTGCCTCCTGACGGTCTGCTTCCACGCTGATCGGAACTCGTTAATGAATGTAAACCAATATTATTTGCAACTCAATACCTCCGATACGAGCCAGCTGTTCTTTGAAATTTCCAATTATTATACCGAACATTGTGTGTTTGATTGCCTCGCTCTATTTACAATTTCTCGTGCGTAATTCGACATGACAGCCAAGGATTTCTCCGGGTACAAATTCTCGAGAGTCTACTCTACGGGACGAGCTTACACCAAATCTCAGTAGAATCTTAATGGCACGACCGCTCTCGAAGCTGCAGTTTCCAGAGATGCAGTCACGCATCCTCGTGTGTTTAAGACGACTGGAAATTACTTGCCAAAAAGGTCTCTAAATACGAATACGTTGCGCGAGCATCGACGACAGCATAATACGACGCGTACGTTTTCACGCGGTTTCCGCTCGCGCGCAAACATTTGACTTGCTGTTACTAATGGAGTGCGAGAATTCGTGTTGACAGTAGTGCACACACCGACGTAGCACAACAACGAGGCGTCTAGCGAGAACGTCAATCAGTCAACTGATAAATCGATACACGAGCGCTCGTAATACTGTCTCGAATCGAACTGCATCTAGCATTCAACCTAAATACGATTACAATAGCTCGATATATCATACGACAGCAACATACAATACATTCGAACGTCTAGCATTCCCCGCTTCTACCTCGCGAGGCTTCCTTCGCCAAGATTTTGACAAACGTCACAAGAGCCACTCCGAAGCCTTCGACTCTATCACTGGTGGCAAACCTTCATTATTTAAATTAAAGAATTCATATGACTACAAACTTAATTCTGTTAACTAACTAGAATATTCTTCATGTCGCCAGCAGTAATTAACAACTTCAATGTTTTTATTGACCATATCTGGCATTTTTAATAATACAGAAAATTTCTTGCGAAAAATACGTGCCTCAGTGGTCGAATTGGTGAGACGCCCGCCTAGAGGGAAGTCCAGGTTCAAACCCTGGTTGAGGGAATATTTTTCGCAAAAAATTTTCTGTATTATTAAAAATGCCAGAGGTGATCAATAAAAACAACGAAGTTGTTAATTCTGTTAAATAAAGGTTGGAATCATAATGCGTTACATTTAGTAAAATGTAATCAAGCGAAGTAACGATTTTTCTTCTTTATTTGTTTCTCGGCGATCTTTATCGAAAGATGCAAAGAATTTTATAATTGGAGATAAGATATAAGTGTAAAACAAATTCTTGGAATATGTGTGTAAAATGATTTCTCAGCATTTGCCTCCTCGAAACCAGCTGTGCTATATAAAAAATATAGAAGGTAATGTGTATTCCATAACGAATAAATAAGAAATAAACCACGAATTGTGCCGCAAGCGTGTTTATCACGAATGTATGTTTCTCGATGTATAATAAAAACAAGACCAAAAAGACGGTAAAAAATATCGCATGTATGCACGGCGTTGTATTGTTTCATTATTACTGGTGCACGAAACGAAAATGCATTGAGATGAAAATAACCCTCTAATTTTTCTAAGATATCGATACAAAACAAATATAGAGATTCTTGTGGAAACCAGGACGTTCCGTGATCCAAAGTTGGATATCGTCCAAACTCGTCCAAACGATTTTGAAGCCATTCGGACCGTTCGTGGCCAAGATTCACGTCGTGATACATTTTTTCGCTCCTCTTTCATCCCTGTTCACAGATCGACGTAGAAGCATTGTTCTTTCTTCCAATTTTATATTTTTCTCATGCGCCCATTAGCCGGCGAATAAAAGCCGGATTGTTTGTTTTAAGTCTCTTAGCCAATTCTCGAATCGAATAAGATACGTGTTACGTAACACATTGCTTTGATCACTCAAGTGAAAATCATTCTTTTAAGACTTTACAGATCAAAATTAATACGACTATTAATAGGATATTTAACACATTTTAGTATAAAATATTATAACACTTTTTAAAATAACAATTGCTATTTTTGGCAACTGTTCCTATAAATAGATACGTTTAAACAAAGTGCAATCAAGAAAACAATCAGAAATTCATACCGTTCTCTTCTCTTATAAATGCATTAAATTATTTACAAAAGAGAAAAAAGTTATGGTACAAAGAAGATAACCGACAGGAGTATTAATTGTTAAATCAGAATAATTATAACGGCGAATTAAATGCGATACCATTGGCATTTCTGTCGATCATAAAATTTATAATTATAATTCCAGGAAGATTGTAAAATAAGTAATAAGTCCACAATTATTGCAAGCTTTAATGATTTTATAATTATAAATTTTATTATTCGAATATACACTTACGCAATATTATATTACATATGACCAACGTAATTATGCCGATATGCAAGTGTAATTATTTACACGATATTAACGGTCGGTATTATATGAATATACAAAATTGTATTTGATCACGTATATGAATTACAAGAAGTGTCAATCCAACAAAACCAAGTTATAAAATATAGAAATTCTAGTTAGCAGGAAGATATTTTGCATACTTTGTGATACAGATTTCGTATAACTATTTCAATAGAAAATTTTATCTTTTTTCATTTATATTTATATTATATATTCAAGGTTGTTTTAAGATTTTTTATTTCACGTTGATTTCAATTCCTCATTTCTTTTTGGTTCGAATAAAGAATTTCTTTGTATGTTAAAAGGCGCTTACTTTTATGTTTTCATTTCTAATGTGACAAAGTTGAAGTGACCTAAACGCAATTCCGAAAGGAGCTCAACTGTAACTCAAACTTGGCGAATCTTTGCGCACTGGCAATATGCGTGGGGATATCACAGAAGGTTCCGAAAGAAATATTGCAAACTCTTGACTGAGATTCGCCTAAATTCGGGATCGAATGACGCGAACTTTGTTACGATTGCAGTTTCGGTGATTTATTGTGAGCGCGAGCTGCAGCGCGACAATTCGCGAAAAACGGGGAAACTAGAAAAAAAGAGGACACAGCGAAACTCGGCAAACCAACAAATGCGTTGGCAGGTTGCTGGACGAGAATTTCGCATAGCAGCAAAGCATACCGCACAATGTCAATCCTGCGGGATTGGATTAATGAAAAATACCTGTCGATTGTCAGCTAGATGGTTCAGATAATCACAAATTGCGTCCGCCGAAATTAGCACGTTGGTACCAAAGCGTTCGTATCTCACTTATGGAAATGACATTTGCACGTGATGCGAATCGGTTACAATTAAATTCCTCGCGTGAAAACTTGAATGAAAGTTTCTCTTTCAAAAATGATGCTACGCGTGAACACGGTGTATGCCCAAATAAAGTTTAGAGGAGATGCCGCTTATCGTCTCACTGAATTTAATAAAAATATTCAGAAGCTGCTGTTTATGCATTAACATCATCTGCTTCGAAATCCGATTTTGCACGGCCACGCGAGCAGCTTACTTGTGGAAATACGCCGCAAAATTTACTCGGTTGCTCGCAACTTTGCTCACATCTACTTTGCACGTCTATCGATTAAGGAGGGTAAACAGAATTTATGTAATGCGAGTATATTCTCTCTGCGGAATGATGTTTGCGGATATACCCCCCCGTCTGTCGTATTAAGCGAGTCCGATAAATAGGATTTGTTTATGATAGAAGCAGAAGATACGTACACTCACACACACACACACAGGGCAGATGGTGGTCACGTAACTGCAACTTTTTTCACACCTGTCCGTCCGCGCGCGTGCAGTAGATATCAATGAATTAATATCCGCGGATCGAACGCGAGTTTATTAAAATGAGGCGCAGGTAAAACCCCTCCCAATAATATCCCGACGTATTTACGCATTTCGGAATAATTATTAATGGTTATTACCAGCGTGCATACACGTGATTGCATAGTGGATTTATTTGATAATATCTGGGAGTTATTCCGATGGTAATTGTCGCAAACGAATAAGCGGATTTTTCAAACGTGTCACGGAGAATGTCGATTCTCCACGCGACACTAAAATATGTATAGTAGCCGGTTAGATAATAGCTGGCGCGGTATAATAATGCGTGGCACGCGGATGGTCACGCTATTCATACCCCAAGGAAGAAGATCACTTGTTAGTGCACGTGCGTGTATGCGCGTCGTCTACATATGCGGTAGGAAGTGGACGTATTGTTAATAATGTGGGTGGTGCTGAATTCACGGATAACACACCTGGCTCGATGCTAAAGGCGTCATTAATATGCCATGTAGGAGATAAGCGCGTAGTTAACATACCGATGGTGATAGCGAACGTGCATTTAACACTTCGCTATGGGGGTGAACGTATGATTAATACGTCATCGAGCACGCGTACGTCCGGGTAGCACTAAGATGTTTCGCGTCACGCCTGTTATTGTTGGCGCTTAACGCATACTGCGTTCGATTCTCTCAAACCACCGAAGTGGTAAGTAATCTCTCTTAAAGTCAATCAATGGATCATCGCTGAAAAGCAATTAATAGTTACTGACCGCAGTTGCAAACCACTTTAAGAGAGTAATAAAATCAGATCGGATTGGAGTATCTTTTTCGCACAGACAAGAAGGGGTGGTTCACCTGTGATTATCAAAATTACGTCATAGTAATCCTCTTGTAATCTCTCTTAAAGTCATTGACTGACTTTAAGAGAGATTACAAGTTGCAAATTATTGCGATAAGCTATGATATTAAACGATTTCGATAACTAACATTCGAAAAAGGCAACTCTAAGCTCGATACGAAGAGTTGGATAAAGATACTTTTCAGCATTTTAGTATTTAATATAAAAACACGGTGCAACAACGGCATTTTAGTATTTAATATAAAATGTTTTCAAAATTAAACCTCTAGATAAAACTTCTTAAGCGGAAAATCTCTATCTGAAGTTAAATGATATATAATATGTTATCTGTAGATAAAGATTATTCGTTAAAAGATTTGTATATTTTCAACTATTTATATTTTGAGAACAATTGCTATTTGAATTTTTGCAGAGAAATTGTCATTATTGGTATAGTTGTAAGATTCGTAGATAAAAATAGCTGCAGTGGAATCTGGCGCATGTTGTATACGCCATTAAAAGAGAACACGTTGTCAGAATATATCAAGAAATCGATTTCTCTTATATATTCTTGAATGGCGAGTAGATGCAAATGTAGTTTTTGCCTATTCTAACAACGTGTTTCCTGTACGAGTAATATGTTTCGAACCTACAATACGACCTTTCAAACGCAACGAATTTTATATCACGGCGATGTTTCACGTTACTCGTAACTGTCCAATTATTAAGATTTATCAATGAGCGCATAGATGGTTGTTCTGCAACCTGAAAGTGTCTTTGATCGAGTAATCGTCAGTGAAATGTGGTTGGACTAATGTAGCATTCAATCCTTGCGAAACATGTACCGGGCGTATCGATCGCATCGTGTTTGAGCCAAAGTCGATGATAAGCTCTTATCAGCGTAAGATCAATGGAATAGCAAAATAAGAGGCGGAATAATTAAACAGTTTACGGTGCAGCAAGATCCGGCCGTGTATACCTGCATACAACGCATGCAAAGTAATCCCAGATTAGAGAATCGCAGGCATTGCAAACTAATTAGTAATATAGAAGGAGAATAACCTAATCTTGAACTAACAAGTATTAACGTCATTCTGTGCTCATGCAAACGAGTCTAGGGGCAGATTAAGGAAGTAAGAGATCAAAAACTATTAATAATGATTAATTTTAACTTCATTTCACTCGTACCACGATTTAAACATGAGAATCTGTAATTGTCTTTATATCATTTTGGTTCTACACTGTTTTTGAGATCGCGACTTAGAAAGTCCGGGTTTAAAATAATTCAAGTCAAGTGGCTTCAGTTGTTCAACTCAAGTTGTTCAACTTGGATAAATGAAACACACAATGTAATAATATAATAATTTTCTGAGCAGCTCAATAACATTATTAATCTTAATTATTAAATAAATATTTTATAAAGATCGTGTTTCATAATGTAGCTGCTATCCCTAATCCCACGTTACTTTGTTTAATCCCAAGCCCATTAGGTGAGATCTAAGACTCGATGCCATCTAAATGTAGAATGTATGCGGCTTTCCTAAGAAGTTTAAGTGCTATACCAAGGTAACACCGAACTTTGTAATTTCAGGTTAAAATATATCTGTTCCGCGCAACACAATTAGCAGGGAGTACGCGGTTGCTCGTGTATGCGCGGAAAGTTAAGATTAATTTAAACTTATTGCCCTGGAAAGCTGTAAGTTTTTATTAGAGACTGGGTTATCTCAAAGTCGTAACAAATCTGTCAACTCGGCGACGTGAACTATCTTTAACAACTCCGAGTTTCAATATATTCATTTTAATTTCGTTGCCTTTTTATCCCGAAAACCTCTTAGAAGCCAAGCGTTGGTAAGATATACGAACTGCTCTTATCTACTTGCACGTAGGTCGCTACACTTTCGAAGGTTTCATATTTTTCTAGAAGCGCCTAGAGAAAAAAATCACGTTTCATATTTTAATGCGTTAGAAAAGGCAAATACGCGTTAATCGTCGCGTGTATACCAGCTAACGTGTATACTCAATACATATATTATCTCTGGAGTTTTAAATTTCTACCCTGTCCCACATCGCTGCCTTGCCACTATCGCGGGTCATGGGTCATTCGCTGGTGCATCCACTTTTACCGAGAGCCCATTATCGATAACGTCGCGTGCATCTCGGCTGCGCGAAGTGTATCTCATTACGTACCGGAAAAGCGAATCAATCCACTACAGTCCAAGAATAAACCGCGCGTTACGACTTTCAGGTTTTTACTCGTGGCGCAATCCGGACTCGGGTTCCTGGTTCATACAGGCACTCTGCGAGGAGCTGGACCTTCACGGGCGCAGCCGCGATCTACTCACTCTAATGACCTTCGTTAATCGCCGTGTCGCTATTGAATATCATTCCTATGTGCCGGATAATGAGAAATTCCACGCGAAAAAGCAGATCCCGTCGATTGTCTCGATGTTGACTCGACTTGTGTACTTCCCCGACAAGCATACATCAACGCCGGACGATATGGATGACGAATCGAAGGAAGCGGAAGCCGAGGTCTGCGAAAAAGTAGCCTAAGAGTGGCACAACATTCGTTCTCACACGGACTTACAATGATGGCTTTTCGACAAAAACCGACAGATTGATTCTAGCCGAGTTGTTTTGATACATTGAACTTCTTGAGAAGTGATTATCGACCGGCGCGACTCATCGAACACATTTGAATTGTTGTGATTGAGTTGGGCATGTAGAATTTAAGAACGTAGTCGAAGCAAACGAAAGAAAGAAAAAGAAAAATATATTGTTAAATGTAGACGAATATTTTCTGTTACTTCATTAAAAAAGGAAATAAAAGTGGTCCTCTCAAATATTTCAGAGATCTACTGCAATTAAAAATGTAATTAAATACTTTTAATTGAAATGATCGTATGTATATAATTCATGTAGACAATTTAATTGTTCTAATAAAATTATTTTACATGTAAAATTTTATTTTGCTTGCATCCTTCACTTGCATGAAATGTATTATTAAAAATTTTTATTTATATTATAATTACTTTAATTAAATTAGAACGTGCAGAAAAAAAACAATATAAATTACTAATTTAATAAGCAGCATTTCTATATTCCCGATGCACTTAAATTGTTTGTGCCTGTATAAGCGAATTTGTAAATTATAAAATGTCATGGAATGTACGCTTGATAACGCACCTGAAAGTAAAATAAAGCGGCCCTAAACAATACGCCACGAATTATTATACTATAATTAAGTTCACAAGATTATTCTTAATTAATATATTAAAAAGCTGTTATCCTAAAGGTCAGGAATAATAATAATTTTTTCTTACGCGAAAGTTTAATTAGTATTTTAAGATGGAGATGGTCAATTTACCGCAAGTTTACGTTTGTTTCTCTCGCTGAAATTTTCTCGTCTACGCGAGCGATGCGTGACAGGAAAATTTCTTGAGACCGATATGAAGCTAATGAACAGGAATTGCTTGGATGTTTGCTCGCGAGAAATGGGTGGGAACTAATTCTCTGCCCCCCCCCCCTAATATATCCCTACGCCCTCGGTGAACCAACAGGGAAGATCCTGGGGTCTATTAACCGCAATGCGTGCGACTGCGACGGCATGTTCAACGTCAGATTAGATACCTGCGGTCAAAGGAGTTAGACGCTATTAACCTTTGTCTTGGAAGACGCGAAGTGGAATCCACGAATTATGCCGTTAACCAGATGCTATCGCGAAATGTAATCCCTGCCGTGCCAGAGTAGATCGATCTGTGGCGATAATACAGGCAGCTTGTATCCCTGGCAGAAATCTCGGCATCGCTTAATCGCGTTGTTAAATATATATGGTATGGCGTGGCTGTGCGCCATAGGTATCTTTACTACAATAAAAGATAAATAAAAGTAGTAATATAAAATAATGAGTTTGAACAACCACAGGCTGTTACGGCGAATGTGTTATCACAAATTTATTTGTAAGATCGATATATTCTCGTATTTTCCTGATTTTAATTTTAAATCCAATTATTTGAATTTATTTGAATCGTTTTATATCACTCATATTCTAGATATAGGTAAAAGAACTTTTTAAATATTAGTAAAAATTGGCGCTGAAAATGCTACATCGTTTTATTTGTAGCTCAATGAAATTCGTAACGGTTTGTTACACTGGCCACGAATAATGCGAAAAATCATAAAATAAATCCTATTTCATTTAGTATACCTTTCTTCAACAAAATAGTTTTGCTGCTAATTGACAGTATTATTGACTAACGTATGCGGCGAAAGAATGAAAGTAACAAAGAAAATTGTATTCTCTTCCATGACAGAAATAAAATCCCGTTTGTAACTTAAAACTGTAAAATAACTGTGCAAAATATGAAAGATTACACTGTTCTGAATGTAATGCTAGCTCGTAGAAATTATTTTTTAAAACAAAGGACATAACGTATAACCATTTATTCGCTGATTCACCTCTTTTACTATTCTTTGCTTCATTCGCACATACAATGTTTCAATTGTACATTTTTCTTCGGCCACATTCAAATTCAGTTAGTTGATTGAAACAAGAGACTAAAAAAAATCGCACGATTAATCTTTCTTTATATAATCATTGTATAATTAAACTGCATATTTAATAAAACAAAACGTTTTAATCGAAATTTTTGTTGTATTGTTTGAAATTTTAACCAAAATATACGGAACATTTTCCTTTTATAATGTTAATTGCATATAAACGTACAATTCTTTTTGTCTCTCCTAAATTGCAAAATATTTTAGCACGTCTGTCTCCTAGCGTCCAGAATAAAATCGATCGCGGATCTCCAAATTATCGCTCGCAATCTAGAATTCCGTTCGGAAAATAAACGTGCGGCGTATGAACGTAAGAACAGTGGAGTGAAGCGCAGGCGGTAAGAAGCCGATTCAATCACCGTGCGCGAAGAAAGGGTCCAGCTGTCGAGGGAAATTCTTTAAAACCATTTTGATTTTCTGGCTGGCAATTCGAATGATTGCGAATCGATTCTATCTCCTCGCGCTAAGTGGCGCTCTCGAAAAGCGAACCCTCGAATCCGTGCGGATGGCTTGTCTGAAACGCGATCGAAAGGGATTTTGGTTTGGGAGGCCCTCTCGTCTCTTTATCGAGGCACGTGGAGTACACCGCGTCAAGTAGAAACCACTTCGTTCGACGATCGTATCGTTGATCCGATCAATATGGATGCAAGAGTTGCGCACCAAGTACAACTCCGCATGCAAACGCCGCTTTTTTTACAATCCGAGGCGTTCGATATTTTACAGCTTATTCGCCATCGAGCAACGCTAAGCTTCCTTTCGCGCGTATCGCGTTCCGATCGCGCTCTTTCTTGCTTCCTCGCAACGACGGAACGTTGACTTTCCCCCGTCGTAAATATGCAAACAACGCCGACATATATCTTTTTTATAAACCACCAGTCGCTGTTTTGCGATCTTATAGAATGATTCGTGCGGAAAACGCAGAACCGTATTTTACAGAAAAGAAACATGAATATATTCACGTGTTCTGTTTATCACGAACCTCATAACTTTTGCACGTTTGAAAAAGAGAGCGCTTCCAACTCGGATACCTCAATTCGATATATCATATGAAATATCGTACGTACGGAGACCTAAATAAATGAATCTACGAATTATCGAATTGCAAACGAGAGAGCCGGCGTTCCTTCCATTACAAATAAAGAGAATCGAGACGGAAGCGCAAGCGTGTATTGCAAGTGGTAGTATTTCATCTTCGAAGCAGTTTCGACTCGACTCGTAATAAATCAGTCCTCTACAGGCGGCTGTATCATCGATATATTTTATATACTGCACAGGAAGATAAGTTACAAGATGTTGCACTGTGTGCTACACGTGCCTGCCGACGTCATAATTTCAGACTCTCGCAGCGATAGCTAATCCGCACCATCCGTGCCGCGGGAAAATCGAAACTGCGATCGCGATACCGCGCGCCGTGTTCTTATAGCTAATCACACCCCTTTCCCGTTGCGCAATCTGCGCTACATCCGCCGTAATTTCGGCAAAATGAAAGCAATGCGCCCGGCATCCCGAGACACGGGCGTCACGGCGGTGAACTAAGGTGCCATTCGTCTTAATCCCATTTACAAGCTTCGCACTGGGTACGACTGGGTGTTCGCGATTGTGCGCAAAATTCTGTCCCATTCGCATACTCGCGGGCATCACTATTTCGGTTTTGTTTCGATAGAACAGTGTGCCACCGCGCTCGGTGAAATACGATGCAGTGGGTAAGAGCAACCGCTCTTAGGAATCGCGTTCGCGATTTCATCAATTTACGTGTACATATGTATGCACGTAACGTTATGTAAACGTACGTGTATGCTATGTGTTGTACATACATGCAGCCCTTGTCGCTGCTGGAATTGGAAAGAAATTGCTACTAATAAGCAGGAGTAAGCAAACAAAAGTAAAACCTGTCCGAACTACAAGTACAGCGATGGACAGAATGGTTGCGACACTTTTTTAAAAATGAGTTCAGGAACGCGCATTTAGATTCAGGTTTACGTTCTAAAACATTTTCTCTGGGGAAAATTTTACTCGAGAAATAGATTGGAAACACTCGAAATGGTCTCGGAACGGCCATCGAGTAAAATAAAAATTTCTCGGGGAAGAAGATTTTAGAACGTAACCTTGAATCTAAATGCTCGCTTCTAAACTCATTTAAAAAAACCGTGTCGCAGCCATTCTGCCCATCAATGTATGTCAAGAAAAAGGCAGTCGTTTCAAACTAACGATCAGTTCTCGCATTGAATTACCGCTGATAGGGTGCGAAGTTTGAGATTATCAATAATAATTTACCAGAGACTTCTATACATTATACTAGACGCTAACTCCTAGTAAATTTGTATGGCAGATGTGAAGCCGCTCATTTTACACTTGCTGCACTTTTTAGCGGCAGCCATCTTTACCGCGAGCAGGAAATTTATTTACACGGGCCGGTATTCATAGTCGATTCTTATCTGAAAATCATCTTAAGTGTTGTCTTAAGAGGCCAATACGGCTCTGCAATTGGTTAAAAACACATGAAGAATATACTTAAGATAATCTTAAATATAAAAACGGACTATGAATACCGGCCACGGTGTCTAGAAACTACAGACTTCTATACTAAAGTAGTCTGCAACAAAGTAGTATTAAGTGGTATTGAGTGAAGACAATAAATGCAATATCAATAGAATAATTTAGCATGCCCATGAAGTGAGTGTTGTATTAGTGCAACGTTGGTGTTACAGGGTTAAAACTTCTACATTTCGACACCTTGTATACCTTATGAGCTTTTGCCCACATTAAAGATGGCGACGCGGCTTCCAACGCCTCAGTTAGCGGTCCAGTATAATATATAGAAGTCTGTGTAATTGACGAACAATGGTAAATTTGACGAGAGCAGTGCACTCCCAAAAGCACTGTTCAACTAATTCGTTTGCGACCGTTGAAAAGATGACGAAGCAACTAATTTGCGCGACCGCGGAGCAGAATGTGCCAATCTCTCACCAACGTCCATTGACATTGCGGGTAAAGCGACTGTATGGAATTCCGCCACGCGAGATTGACCGTCACGACGTTATTGACTAATTCGCCGACCGTCAACACTCTGCCGAAACACATCGCGGCTCGCGGAAACGGCCGTGAAAGCGCCTGGGCCAGGTCGGGGCGAAGGGTGGCCGCTGGGTGTGGTGGCGCAAATTACTACCAACGGGTGGGACATGTCTCCTCCATTCGACACCGGGGATATAATCCGTTTTGATCCGCGAATGCCTTTCGGTACATCGCGATGGCGCGGACCGCTGGATGAGCCGGGAAGGGTTGGAAAGTTTTGACGCGATTCGCGACGCTCTATCGACCCGCCGCCGGCCGAACTCGGTCAGCACTTTCGCCACATCTCGCCGACAACCACGTAATCTTTTTGTCAACCCTCTTTCGGCATGCGAGCCATAATTCCGGACCGACCGGGATATCCTTCGGGCGTCGCGTCGTTGTCAGCGCGTAAACGCGGTCGCTCTTTTTTTTCTTCTCTTTTTTTTCACGTGATGCAACCCCAAGCGTCGAGATCGCCGAAGCGATGCCGCAACATTCGCGCGACAGAGTGCTGAGAATCATCCTGCTATCGCGCGCACCTATCCCTTTTGATATCTATGCAAAATAAAACTTCGGTTTTCCGATACGTTTCATCCGCTTTCATTTTTGCCATGTTTTACGGCGTATCGTTGATTACATCGCTCTTCAGCTGTGGCTCAACGTCAAACGGCGAGTCGGGAGATGTAGTACGCTTCGGTGATATCTCTACAAAAATGCTGAGAATGATCTCTCTTGCCGTGCACCCCTGTCATAACCATGCATTTTATGTATTTTCATTTTCCCTGTATTTTATAATGCAACGCACGTCCATGATTATACACGCGTTCGTTGCTTATCAGCGTTAGATTCGAAATTTATCTCGAGCGCTTGTATAGCGACTCTAAAAACGATCCTATGCAGAATGCCCTTGTGATGGCTGCGCAAATAAAACTTCGGCATCCCGAATATATCTCAACCGTTTACATTTCCGCCACGTTTTACGGTATTACTCTCTCATTATATTTTTCTTTATTGAGAATTCATTGCGAAACACCAACTCTCTAAATCGAGTTTCTGACATAAAATATTTGGATTTCAAAAATGTTGTTGTAAAAATGTTGAAAATGACTATTTTAATGCGCCATAGAAATAATAATAGAAATAACATTTCATATGCATTTTATTCATTTATCATACATCCTGATTTTTGTTTATGCGTTTATTGTTCGTTCTATCATTATTTGTTACCTATTTTATCTTTATAATTTAGTCGTAAACAACAAGCCAATCAAATTAAAAAAATATTTGCACAACGGTATTTTACATATGAAATTCACCGAAACTAATTATGACTTAATTAATTATTCTCATGCATCGTCTGCATATTTATTCTTGTTTATATTATTACTTACCACTTAATTAATATAAAATGTTTGTCGTTAAAAAAATTAACATTTAAAAGTGGCGGCTATTTAAACGTAATTAGTAATCTGTGAGAAAATAAAAGTAAAGAAAAACAAAAAAGTGTATAACCGTGTGCTTGAACTGAACCTGAAAAGGTGGGAAAACGCGGCTGCGGAAAACGATTCTACAGAAATGCAAGGGACTCAAAAATTCAAGAGCAGCGATCCGAGAGTATAATAAACGTCCTGTCGAAATGTCCAAATGCACCGTGAGCATTTTGAATTAGCGATATCGGGGCGGAAATTCGCATTTCGAGAAAGGAGAGATAGCTGGCCTCAGCGGGACTCGCGGGTAAGCGGGTTTTATTTATGGCGGAGGATGTATCTTTCGTTGTCGCTCGACGTTTTCGAAATGCGGCCGAGCCAATTACTGAGATTTCGCTTAACGTCGGCGACGGCGGTGCGCGTACGCAAAAAGAGAAGGTGATACCCGCATTTACTCGGGCAGCGCTATTTGTAAAATATCCGCGACGGAGGCTGCTATACGGCGGAACGTGAAGCGAACTATGCTGGTAACTTAATTCACGGTAAAAACTACGTAAATGAGAATCAGCGTCGCGATCTACAGCTGGTCCGATTGAAAGAGAAGGCCAACTTCCCCGTTGATTCTCGTTTCCCCCCCGAGTGAAAAACGTACTCTCGAATCTCCGTGCTCGATAAACATTAAATATCTCCGAGAGTCTTACGAGAAGTGAGAAATCGAAAATGTCATTTGTCGATATTTCTCTCCCCCCTTCCCTCCTTCTTCCTTTCTTTCTTTCGCTACCGAAACAGGGCTTAACAGAACGCGGGACGCTATTAAATTTAAAGCTTTCGCGTCGTGCGTAAGCCACCGCCGCGGCAATTTTCAAGGATTTCGCGCTATATTCCCCTCACGTAATCTTCTTTCGCCGCAAGTACGTTGCAACCTTCGCCGCCACGATTCTAAAAACGTCACCCCCTGTAACCTGGCAGTTAAAAATCTTTTCGTGCATTTTCCGTATCTAGCCCAGTGATATATCTAGTTTCTCGCCGTCGACACAATTTCCTTTGTTTTGCGACGGATTGCATAAGACAAATGCCCCCGAGTTTTTACCGCCACGTCAGTTTCTCATACTTTTTACGAAGGCAATAAAACTAACAAATTCCTGCCGTTTCGTAAGTAATGATTTACTTACAGATAAATTCACCACGCGCTTCCAAGCAGCTGAGAAATATCGCGAAGAATGGTGTTTGCTTAATTAAACCCAGGGAGAATCTTCGTGCGCGACGTTTTAATGGAAATATTTATACTCCCTTCGGTTGGGAGAGGGTCGCTTTTTCCAAAAGAATCAATATTAGATACCGCTGAAAAAGCTTGCGTTAGCCTAATGGAATGCATACTGATCCTCTCGGTCAACGTGCCATCCGCGGTACATCGGCGCGCATCGACGTTATCTCGTTGCATTGTTACGCGAGCCATAATTCTAACATTTCGTTAGTGACGTACGAGTACGGGACACTGTTCCATTCCGTACGCTGGCTCGATCTGTAGACGGCGTGAATTTTATGCGAACTTGTCCGACATTTTATAGATAGCTCGTACACTCGGATCGCCAGGGATAAATCTTTTCTTTTATCTGTCTGTGTGTATGTGTGGAATGCGTAATAAATAAAAGTTCCCCGGCTCCTCGGTTAGTCCGGGGATTTATCTACCGCGAGGCTTTATTGGCTCGCGAATCAATTCGTGTCTTCCCGGTCGGAAATTATTATAAAGTGACATCAACGCTGCCAGGGCTAATCTTCTTAGAGAAACCTTATCGGGCGGATTTTAGTAAGCAATTATTCTTAATGAAATTCCACGTTAATTTCACGAAGGTGTGCCAGCCATTATGCATATGCAACCCTAACACTTTTGACAAACGCAAGACTAACGTGTGAATACGAAAGTTACCACTCGCGTGTACGTTAGCTCGGAAAATAGATCGAATGTTAAAGTTCGATTACGAAAAACTTAGATATTTCAGATACATAACCGCCTTCGCAAACGTACTAACCGCAAAGATGAAAAGTTATAGAAAGTCTGAAGAGCGTAAGTGCGCCGGCGAAATGGCAGTTTGTCGAAAGCAACGAAGACCGTTCAAGGAATGAGAATATCGACTTTGGTGCAGGTCCCACGTGGGCACGAAAAGCAAATCTTTCCCGAACGTAAGTACGTGACATGCAAGCGTACTTATTACTCTTCTCGCAAGTCTAATTTGTAGGGCGGTGCCGGCCGAGCGAGAGACACGGATCGATTCGGGGTGATGGCGCCTGCAAGAAACGGTCCGTTTGCATTTTACGCGTAAGGTTTTACGACGACTACGACCGTGCCGCGACTATGACGATTATCTTTCGAATGGCTCACTTCAATATTACGCTTTCCTTTCTCTTGCGCACTAAGATGAATTAATTAGAAATTAGAATCTAACTGCTCTAGTCTAATCTAACTAGAATCTAATCTACTCACTTGGGTATACGAGATTGTTTAGTTATGCATAATTCTTTAATAATTGCTGCGAATAATGACAAGATTGGAATAACAATCTTGTACAGTCATGCTCCGGTCTTCGAATATTGCGGACGCCTCTAATCTTGCGTATTTCTTTCTTTTATATTATATATTTTGCACTCACGTTCTCTTGTAACGATTTTTCTTACTGAAACTACAATATCTTATAACTCGTACACACACATTTTTATAAATTGTGCTTGAAAAGAACATAACCAAAGGTCGAAACGTCACACTATTAATTTATAAAAACTTGGGCCAGTTAAGGCCGACATAAACTTCTTTATTGTTAGGCAACTTTAAGAATCTTTAATCTTTGAATCTTGTATTTGTAAGATGCATACACAAAAAATGGAAAAATTATAATATATTACGTATACTAGATAATAAAATGTTACAACTTTTATAATAGAACGTCAGAGCAAAATTGTAGTTCTTTTCGCGATATCAATAACAATTTTCTTAATGTCGTATCGTTCCTTACATCGCCATTAAGCGCTGTAACAAGCAGCTCTGCTAAAACAATCGAGAAAAATTGCGAAAGGAGCGAAAGCACTCGTCGGGTCAAAAGAGAAATTATAAACGAAACGTAGCTGCGAGTTTTTGTGAGAAGCGGAGAGTGCAGTACATCTTAAACCGCTGTATCCTTCAAGTTGTATCCTCAGAACGGAACTCCGAACTCTTCGATTTCTCGCAGCCAGCAATAGCGGCGGATACGTATCGCGTATTAGCCTAGTTTACGGGTTATCCTAACATTCGTGTTCTCATTTTGCAGTCGTAACAGAATTGCAGTCACGTGCATTACATTTATCATCGGGCATATACGATTTGCCGCGCGTTTCGACATAACAACAAGAAGCAATTAAAGAGATTAGAGTTGAGCGGAGAGTAGGTATTAGTATCCTAGAACACCGGTATTACCAGGGAGGATTGAGTTAATTGCGTGTTCTCTAAAACCTAAACGATTCGAGGACAAAGTGGCGAGTCGTGCGGCGATGATCGGATATTCAAACGAGGACAATTGGCAGATACGCGGTTTCCAACGGATTGATTCTTAAAGCGTGAGACCGCGCGGAGGGGCCGATTGAATCGGCGGTATCGGCGAATAAATCGCGCGGCGTGAAACCCGGGCGGGGCCGGGGTGTCGAAATCAGTCTTCCGAGCGGGCAAACGTCAACGGAATTGTGATCAAAATGCCACGCCACGATGAAATGGGCGTCGCGATACGTGGCCGATAAAGTGCCGGAAGACAGATGCGTAATTAGCGCTACGAACTGGGAATGAATGCGGCCCTATCCGGTCCGCCCACGCGATTCTCAACCCCCTTTTGACCTACTGATAACATCCACGCGCGCTCGTGCGCGCGCGCACCCTGGAAGCACGCTTGATAACAGCTATCCCTGCACGGGATACGAGAATGCACGATTTACAGTTCAGTTTCGGTGCACTGTCGGCGTCCAGCAGCGCGACAGCGGCGGATTAGCAGCTTTGAAATAGTCGAGCTCGTAGCGGCGGATACAGCTTTAACACATGACGTTTCCACATGCGTGTAATTCCGTGCACGAGATGCGCGTGTATCCGTTAAACACATCAAATGTTGAAGTTGATGTACCTACCAAAGACGTACTAATTGAAATAATGTAACGCGTGCCTTTCAACCGAGAAATGGAGCTAGCGTAATTCTGTGTTTATTTCAAATTACGATGTTACACAACGTTTATTTAAACAAGTGACCATTAAGCTACATTTGACACTCAAAGCCTCCTTCCACAAAGTTTATTCTTGCTACTTATTTATGATAAATGAATCACTGTGATTAGGGCAAAGTTAACCTTGCTACGTCTATTCTGTCGAATTCAACGAAATCACATCCACTTTAACTCTCGCTTCAAATAAATCAAAACCGGCCTGATATTAAAAAAGGCACGAAGTTAAGTATACCTTTCAGAAAAGCGCATTTTTAATTCACTTTGATAAGAAATAATAGCAAGCTTTTAAATAATAGGCAAGTACTTCAATAATATGTAATTACAATGTGATGGAATTTACGTTCGAACGTAGAAAAAAAATTGCAGTCCCCAAGTAAGAAAAAGGTATCGCGGAAATTATTTAGAATCTATTAGTAAAAAGGAAAGATTTGCATTTATTGCCGTAACTCTCCACATTTAGCAACGTGGAATGTAATATCTTGCTTTGTTCCGTCGAATAGACGCGGATTATAGCACTTGAATGTAATCTACATGCTCGGCAGAGAACGGACATGTAACGCGAATCTTGCATGAACCATCAATAACTCACGAATAATGTCGCTAAATGGTAACGACCTGAGCGACATGGAGTGTTACACACCTCTGCTAAAAACGAATCGAATCCAGTGCCCGAAAATTTTTTCCGATCGTTGCACCATATAATGTGCCATTGCGATACAGTCTAAAGACCGGAATATAATATACGCCGCAAAAAGTTAGTGCAATTAACGTGTATTTAATAAGAAATCGATTTCTGTTTTTGGTGAAAATGTTAGTATATGATTAATCTAGTTGCAGTTCAATTTTTAATTTATATCTAATTTATATCTAGCTCACTTTATGCGTGTCTCTTACTCGAAAACGAGGAGAGCTACGCTTTACCGCAATGCAATTTATAGAAAATTACTGTCGCTTGTCCTACAATCAACGTACAGCACTTTCGCGAAGATTTACTATTGCGAAAAACAATTTTAAAATCAGAATGCTTTGTGTTATATTTGTATTTCTTCCCTCAATCGAGCTCTTCCCCTTTCCCGTGACCTCCTTTATTTATCTCATGTCCACATCCTTATCCAAGAAACGATTTTCTCCGCCCCGCTCAAATGGCACTGCAGTTTCCATAAGAACCTCAATGGTGCTACTCTCGGGGTGATCCTATCCTCATTTAACCTCCTTTTGTTCTTCGGTATTACAGACTTCTTCTTGAACGCTGAACTACATCCGCTCCGCCCCACAAGAACTTTATAAGTAAGCTAACGGCTTGATTGCTGCCGACAGTGTTAAATCTTCTTACAAAAGCGAAATCGTGATATTAAGCGGTGCTTGAATTATTGCAAATTTATTAGCTCTGCGATTGTTTGACAATTCCTAATTCTCATCTTACATATGTTAGATTTGAATTTAATTGCGATGTAGAATTAACGAAAGAATTAAAAATTCGAATCGGAGTGCGTTTATAAATCGATACTTCCCTCACTTCTTTCACATTACTTTTTACTTATTTAATAGAAATTTTTTTTATATTACATTTCGACGTGATAAAACTGCCATTGTGTAAGCCGATTGCACGAGTTCGACGCTTCATATGTCGCATTAAGAGCCGACAGTCCCAATCCCAACTACTTTTGGATTATGACGAGAAAATTCGTGCGTATTCTACTCTTACAATTTATGTTGCCATAAATAATTTTTCGTGAACAAAATTGTATTAATCCAATAAAACAAATATTAAAAAATGTACCTGAAGCTCCGCGCCGTTAATCGTGCTACGCAGATACGTGAAATAAAGCAGCTATTAAAACGTTTCACAATCTAGAAAAATGTAAATTACATTTTTTGCTACCAGATATCGGATTGTGGACGGCAGAGTTTCGAAAGCCTGTTTTACGGCGATAAACCGATTTTATTTAAAACATCCCTTGGCGGCGCAAATCGCAAAGTTTCTTTATTTGTCACATATGCAATTTGTGTTGAATTTTCCTAACTTCCCGAGAGAAAAGCACTTGCTTATAAAAAAAATCGAGATAAAAGTGACAGAAACGAAGCAAAATAGAAAAATACCGATTCTTAGCACCTGCAATGTCGAAAATTAGAAATTGATAATTTTACAGGATTAATCCTTTTACTCGTTTCTTTCCATTTATTTCAAATTCTTTCATTTTCGCGTTGCTTATTAAGGTACGGCGTTTCAGAAAACAATTTTAACTGTTAACGACAAGCGCATTGTCTTCATTCGTGAAAGAAGGAAACACGATGCTCCGTCAGTCACCGTCGACGTTGCTGCACCGACATTTATCAAAATATTCGTCTAAAGCGGTAGAGGCTTGTACTCGAAGCTTCATACATGACACATTTTCGTGTAGGTGGAAACATATCGCGCAAAATCCCGGCATACGAAAGCCCCAATATCCAAAGTTTCCCGGATTTGGATTTCAACTTGTTCCCGCATGTCTGCTGATGCCTAACAGGATGGAAGAAGTCACGTATGCGAAACACGCCGCCCACGAATCTTGGATCGAATCCCGCATCCGCGTGCGCGGTTGCGGGACCGAGATGCCAGGCGGATATACAACCGGCTCGATATACCGCCGAGATTGATGAAGTGTAAACCGTGCGAACGGATGCCGGTGTCGGTAAAAACATCAATTGAGCGAAGTGTGCAAAAAATAACGAAATTCGCAATGCGGGCGAGCTTCTCCATTCGGAAGATTTGATTTTTCGAAACCAATGTAAACCGTATTCAAATAGTTGCAGCAATGCATGCACGTATGCGGAAGTACCTCATGTATCAAAAAAGAATCCATGTACTTTGATAACCAAATACCGCGAATAAAATTTCTGAAGACCATTCGAGATTAAGTAAACTTTTGACATACACATTTCTATCTATATTACCTACTTTTGGCAAGTAATGTGTTTAATTATACAAGTAGAAATAATATGCAAAGAGGAAATTCAACTAAATTCGATACACACATTCGCTACTCTCTAAAAATTAATCAGTGCATTACCATTGAAAACAGTTATAAGCATAGACATAGTAAATATAGACTGAGCGTCCCATTGAATAAGCTGAAACTTGTGAAGAGAGAGAGAGAGAGAGAAGATTTAAGAAGACTTTCTTTCTCTGTCTTACACCATCGTAAAAGAAAAGAATGGTGCCTGGCGCAGTACTACACAGGCGTAATTCTTTTCTTTTACGACGGTGTAAGACAGAGAAAGAAAGTCTTCTTAAATCTTTTCCGTCTCTCTCTTCACAAGCTTCAGCTTATTCAATGGGAGGCTCAGTCTATATTTACTATGTCTGTGGTTATAAGTGTAGCACAATTATTCAGTGCTGTACTTATAACTGTGAATCAGTGAATGTTCACTGTTTTCAGTGATAATTCACTGAGTGACTTTTAGAGAGTACACTTATGAAAAATATATAGCATAACCGAAGGCGTTGATATGCAAATAATTTATACAGACGAAGTCTGATAAATTGTAACCTACGTCGGCACAAAAGCAATTGTCGCAGTATTGCGTTGCACATATAAAAATAAACGAAAATTAAAGTTGACCTGTGCCCGAAAGACGGTTGCACCTCGAGACGCGATTGCACGATCGCGCAAATTCGTAGCGCAAATTTTTCGAGAAACGAACGTTTCCGTATTTCAACGAGATCCCGAGATAATCCAGCCGACCCAGGGAAAACCGTCGTCGGTGCCTCCCATCCACATAAATCCGTTCGAATGCAGGGACGCAGAGGCGCAAGGGAAGGAAGTCGAAACCGCCGCCGTGCGGACGAAAAGTTGGTCAATATCGATGTGTGTAGATTCGTTTCGGTCGCGCGGTTGTCGACATCAGCGTGGTCAACGAGTTTTCTTTGTCCCCCGCCGTCTCGTTGAAAATCGAAGTGTTTGCGTTTCGTTCTGAAACTCTCTCGATACCAAACCGCGGGACAGAGACGGAGCGGCGAAGAGAAAGGATGAACGTACGTGTGGGAAAAGGAGAGAAAGTGCGGAGAGGCATGGTGGCCGCAGGTAAAACGGAAATGCTAGAGAGGTGACAGAGAGGGCAAGGGTGAGAAAGGGAGAGCGGGGGTGGAAAGGAGACCGCCGCCCCGACGAGGACATTTCCGTTATTTTATCGAGGCGAGACTTTTCCCGAGTTCGGCTGTTTGGTCTCTCGACTAACTTTTAGAGCTTTCGCATTTTACTAGCGTTATTGCCTGATTCTTTCCCACTTTTCGAGCGCACTGACAGTATAGTCGGATACAGAGTTCGTAATGTTCGACGTAACTCCGATTTCGTCCACGCGAGTCGATGCTTCTTACATCAAGATAAGAATATGTTATTCTCACGCGCGATATTTAGCGCAAAATCTATCTATTTGCTTGTTTCCTAGCATTATTTGTATCCTTGAGCACCGCAGTGCGAATATTGCACTCGATATTCACGTAATTGTAATTTCGAAGATATTTGGTACGGTATTTTAATAAGCTCAGATTTTCTATTTCATTTTATTTTTTATAAAAACAATACACGATACGAATGCGCACGAAAACATTATTTTGCTCTATTCTTGGTGAAAACGGAACGGATGTGCGGCGAAACAACGATGCATGTTGACGAATGACAAAGAGAGAAATTGAATGACGATAATGCATTCCGAATAATACATAGAGAAAATTATTGCAGGGATATATGGAGAGAGAATTCATAAATACCTATTTAAAGCTTTGTGCACGAAATTTAATTAGAAGATGATTTATGCGGTCGAACAATTGAATACTAATAACGTTCAGAAATTTTTGGAATCTAATTTGGGAAATTTCAATACCAACCGTAGAAATTTTTAGGTCGATAAATCTCCCTGTTTAATATATCTCTCTTAATGGCGAAAAATAATTTAACTTCTTGTGCTAAATAAGTATCCTGCGGATTACTTCCTTTTCTATCTGGGCACTCCCTTCCCTAGGCAAGAAACTAGGAACTTATTACAGAGATTATCTGGCTTAAGGATGGTTATTATCCGTCTACGACCGGAGAGGTTAGCATCAGTGAATTTAAGAAATATTGCTTCCCGCCTGAAATAATTCGCGCGTTGAGGAACTTCGTTGCGGATAAGCTCGCAATTTATCCATAACAGTAGAAACATAACATCACGAGAAAACATGTCCACGTTTGCCACTTTTCGTTTCGCCGCTGAAAATGGAATTTCCCGTCTCCGGACAGACGACAAGTATACCAAACTCCGTTTACGTCACGTAAGTCTTCTACAACGACAGATCGTAAACTTACAATCGCTTCTGTACTTTGTAGATTAAATGGTGGATCAAGAACACGTGGTCGAAAACTTTAATGAAATTACGATCTTTCGCGTCTTTAAACGCCCCTTTTCAAACGCATCTAGATACAATTATAACTATTTCGTCTAGAGATTGTAATTTTAATAATACATCATTTTTATATTTAATAATTGCTTCGATCCAATAATTAATATTCGATGTTTCATTAAATAATTCAATGGTGTCGTTATATACCCGTGGAACGTACGCTTCCAAAAACATTCTTTCGGATTTAATTGATTCGTTCTCCGTAGAAACATAAAAGCAAATAATAAATAAATATTTTAGGACAACGTTACGAGTAAACTGGAAAAAGTATTCCTTCTAGACTAAAGCCGCATAGATCTAAGTAACGTACAGATTTACATAACGAATAATAAGTATACCTACGAGTAATTTATATTTTACAGGAATAAATGTTAATTAATTTCAACTAATATTTGTAGAAACGTCCCCATCTAAGACATAAATATCGTACAAACAAATGAAATTGTATTATGTAATTACTTTCCCGATTACTTTGCTAACCGCAAGACAAAGGAACAGTATTTGCTCGACCGACCGGCACTAATTATCAAAGGGCCCAACGAATCCTCTTGAAGGATTCCTTTGAGACAAATCCTGTTTTATCCAGATCATTTTGGCCTCGTTCAACGCACGAGTGCCGATCGATACAACCGTCACTACGGATGTAATTTCCATTTGGGCGCCTTCGCGGTGAACTTTTGTTACAAACTCGCATAGGTCGCTTTCCCGTCACGCGCCGGGCAAAGTTTTTGATGTCTCGTGCCCGCGATACGAGTCCTAACTCACCCCAGAACCCATTGTTCCATCGAATTAACCCTTTCGCTCCCCCGATCATGGACATACTTCTCTCTTCGCGCGTAAACATAAAATTTTAAAGTTATCTGGCATTGTTCTAGTTCACGTAGAAAATTTTGAGCTGTCGTTCCCAGTGTTTAACATCGTCTCTGAGAGCCAAGCGGAATAATGAATAGACGTAAAACAATTGAATACCAACAATTGTATTTCGAAATGTCCGACCCGTGACACGGATTTTTAAAAACCCATAAAAAAATCACGACGATTAATCCGGTAAAATTACGTGTGGATAAAAAATAAAATAGAAAATAATCGTATCATGCAGTAAAAGATACTTTGTAAACTATAATTATTAACAAATGCAATTACTTAAAGACAGTTGATTTTATGAGAAAAAACGACAATATACTAATTGCATTCGTGATCAACGAATATTTCTTTGTATGTAAACCGATTTCAAAAATAGTACCTTTCCCTCCGCCAAAAGAAATGGTCCTCCAGAGAAATTTTGTGCTCCGACGAGCATAGAGGAGCTCCTGAGCGTATTTACGTCGGGAATACAAATTTCTGTTGTAACACTGTTGGCAGAACTGCGGGTGGAAAATGACGCGGAAACATGCAAGAACGTTTCTAAAGAAACCGGTATTGTTATGTCAGCATACAATGCCATATCAGTAGCAATTCTTAAATGCATCGTTTTCGACTAATTGATTAATTTTCTGATGGATTCTTTTCAGATTGATAATCTGTACGACATACATTGTTGCATTAATTGTGTTTTACTTGATTTTACACAAACTCGGTGCAATTCGCGACAGATTAACTGTAATTAAGTAGTAAATGATGATTAAAGGGGAATTGAATAATTACATGATTAATAATGAGATAATAATTGTCAACGTGAATGTAGGAATAAACAGATGATAACTACAGCTATATCAATTTTCCATTTATAAGATTAACAACGTGATACAAATCGGTTCCCGTTAGAAATAGATGTATTCATATTATATACAATGTAACATAACATGAATATCATCTAATTCCAGCACAAAACTTGATAACATGATTACAAATTCATTCTAATGTTGCGTTAATTTCGTGCATATTCGCACCGTGCTCTTTGCAAATGTTGGAAATTTATTGCTTTTATTGTTGTTGATATTCTATTATTGTTGATCATTAGATCTTTGCATGTATGTGTGTGCGAGACACAATGTAACAAACTACTATATTACTACTAATGTCGAAACGCATTAGGAGAACGGTATGAGTGGGTAATCACGTCATATCAGAAAAAATGAGACCGAAAGTCATCAAACACAGGAGAAAGAAAAACTCATCTTAAGCTCATGAAGAGAAAAGACACCTTAATATCGTCGGTATGTAAAGATACTCGGACTAAAGCGATATGTCGTTTAGACGCGCTTAGAGGTAGATACACGAAGTATCCGGCGTTTAGTATCCCACGTCAACATAAGTTCACATTCGCTCTGTATTATTTCAATATTCATTTATGATGGAAATTTGTTAATTTCACGAAACAATTTTTTTTCCCCGCACATGCAAAAATTAATTCTTCGACAATTTCAGTTATTTTAATAAAAATAAAGAAAAATCAAGTTCATCTCCAATTGAAATAAAAACGATGATAAAATCAATGGTATCGTTGAAAGATTACGTGCATGCGTATTAATACAAATATATGTGTATGCCCGACGATTTTGCCATGAAAATGTACCTCATCACTCGAAAGAGAGCGGAATGTACCGGAATTATAGTATCGGTGTAGACGGTTTACGAATAAATATCCACTTTACAAGAAATACAAATGAATAAACAATGCAAAAATGGCTTTCTACAACTTGTTTATGCAGATTATGTTAAGTATTGCTTTAGCATCGTTAGAGGATTTTCGCGAGGGCTTATTAAAACTTTTGTCTTTCTTGCTTATTTTAAAGAAACATTACGCGATTAATCCGCCGTCCGCCACGTTATGAAAAAAAAATCTCTTATGCTAATAAGCATTATTGCCGGACGAATCTACAGCTACACAAAAGGTTCTGTCGAGACTATATCATTATTTTGCTTTTCTATGTGGTAAGGAAAAATGATAACCCTTATTGTGTATTATTAATTTTCGCGTTGAATATAGATACAATATTATAGAAAATCTGACATCTAAAGGCAAGGGTTTTCCTTAAAGGAGTATTGAAGTTTTTACTTAATTTATTAAGATATCCATCCCGGATAGTGAGGTCTAAATTCGAATCGTGACTGAGATAATAGTTAACAAAATTAATTTTTTTATAAACGCAAATTATAATCAGATATTATCTTTATTAAAGAGGAAAGTCTAAATGCCGAAGAACTACCGACCAGAAGAAGAATTCTCCTTTCCCTATGCATTATTTCTCAAATGCCCAAGGTGTGGTTCGAAAATATGCACATGTAACATCTCGAAGAACCACATTCATATGTTCACATATGTTTCCCAAACCAAAACCCTAAAGAAAACTAATAAGATAAATGAGATAAGGTCTTTCACCGATCTATTAAGATTTCCACATATACAGGGTGAGTAAAAAGTACCGGACCGGTGAAATATTCTCGAAAAATATGGGAGATACGTAAAAGTCTTTCAGACAAAAGTTGTACGGTTTTAAAAGGGCTATATAATGGTAGAAAAAATTTTCGAAAAAAATAAATTTTTATGGTTATATGGAGGTCGCCGTCATTTTTTTAAATGGAACTCCCTATTGTTTATTATACTATCTTATTCTACTAAGTCATACGAACAACTTTTGTCTGAAACATTTTTTTTCCGCTTACATTTCGGTAAGGGTGACGCAACGCGCTCAGTGGAGCCGCATCCTTGTGCTACCTATTTCCTCCACGTTCCTAGGTTCCCAAAAAACGACACAATAGAAAACAATAGAAAACAATAGAAAACGCTTCCTTCCATATCGAATGTATCGGATCGCCATGTATTTCACATATAGGTTATAGTAGAACATTTTGAGGTACCAAAAAATACATTATAATAAATAAATTCGACCGTTTCTTATGTGAACAATACGAATATGTAAAGCTGCCACCCCTCTTCCAGTTATGCAATCATTATTCTGTCCTGAATTCTGAATTATTTAGTCCTAAAGGAAGAGTTCTCGATAGGTTTTAAAAAGATTTTCACAAAGGGTAAACCGCTAATTAAGATCTTGCATACCCTAAAAAATTATTAACTATTGTTTTGTCTAAAGTAATCTCAAATTATTATCTGTGTAATAAGTAGGGCCCGAACGTTCGTGCGGTTTCTCGGTGCTCCTCGCGCGCATCGAGAAATCGCACGAACGTCCGGGCCTTAATAATAAGGAACTTTCGTTATTAATTTTCGCTAGAAATTAACGTCTTTTTTTGTAGAAGTCTTCTTGTAACAAGTAAGCACTCTGTGGTTTATATTGTAATAGTGGAAAAATATTGAAACGTATGATTAACTGAAAATATATTGCGTGAAAATGTACACAGTCAGCGCAAATATTAAATTGATCGATAATTGGTGCGGATCGGTAAAAGAGACATTTACTTTATTTATATGCATGCTGCCCAAGAAATTGCAAGATACTATTTCAGATCACATAAGTGACCATCTAATCAGTTATTATCTTTATTACAGAAAAAAAATGCCGAAGGACAGCAAACCATGTGGTGTATCTTTGAAGACAATATCAGATGCGAAATCTACGAAAAGATAATCTCCAATCCTAAGGAATTGAAGTACCACGCGTTAATGTGTCACAACCATAGCCCAAACCATACACATAAAAGAAACTAATAAGATAATCAAGGTTAGGTCTTTCACCAACCAGATTTTCACATACATAAAGCAATATACAAAATAATATGTAAGATTTTTCAAAAGAGCTAATGTAATAACATACCATTTTTCTTAGAAGCTAAAAAATTAATCGAGATATCAATAATATGTATGTACCACATAGTGATGGATACATCTTCGTTCTAGCACGTAAGTACACGTTGTTTAATTGTAGTGTAAATACACCTAGTTTATAGTGCAAACTGGAGGCAAAAATCCAATTTAAAATTCTGGTCCTGGTCACCTATCAAGGAAATGTTCGATATGGATTCCGATCGGAATAATTCCGTTTATCCTAGAAAACACAATAGAAATCCAGAAAATAATTGAACAATTTTCGATCGGAATCTATTTCGAACATTTCCATGACTGGTTCGAGAAACGCAAAGTTGAAGATCTTATTGTCACAGTATTATAATATTTTCAAATTTATTTCGTCTTGTATTTCGTCGTTTCTTATGTCACGCGAAAAGTTAGCCTGCAGCAATTATCGTAAACGAAAGAAAACCAAGAGTATTTATCGTGAGGTGAGCAAACTTTTGTATGCACATCTTGACAATTAAGTTTTGGTGAAGCATGTCATCATTAACTACGATTCGTTGCCGCGAAGCTAATGCTCTGCGTAATGAGTATTATGTATGTACATGGTAAAATCTCCGCGCCGAGATCTTACACAGTTAAATGAGATTTGTGCCAAAGCCGCGTTTATAACGATATCAAACCGGCATCTTTCTTCGTATTTTGCCGTAGCCTAAATGGACGTAAAGCAGTTTCTCTGGAAAACGCGATTAATACTCCATTAAAAATATTCATGCAATTACGTGCGCAGCGTATAACATCAGACCTCGTTATCGTGCTTCACCTTCTTGATATAATCATTATTTTCTGTGAAAATAATGCACGCGCGAGTCCATCGTGAGTATAATGTACTTGCAAGGGACATGTACTTAGATTGAGACAATAACGTTATTAACGACATGTTTAAATTGTTTTAAGGATAACATCAGTTTGCTTCAACTAATGCTATAAAGTTTCAAAATTTTCCACTATCGCGATAGAGATATATATATTCGTAAAATATATGTACAATATATCACGTAGAAGTTTTCAACAGAATTTATTTCCGTATGGCGCTATGCATTCCGTATGAAATACGATTCAATATAAAAATACGTGTATTTTGATGTATGGATTTTTTAAAAGACTTTCCTGTACTAACGTAATGCACTAAAACTTCTTTATCTCGGAATTACCAAGTTTTGTTTTTCAAGTGCATTTTTATATCCATTTCAACTTTTAATTCTATTTAAAACACATCGATACGTTAATATGACAAAAGAATATTAAATAAGAGCACTTTGCCTCAATAATCTATCGAATATTTATAATACATTTGAAAAATAAGAGATTTTTCATTGTATTAGTAAAAAATGCTAGATGCGTATAAAAATATTATGTAATACTCAGAAATATAGAAGATAGCAAGTACGAGTGTTAACATTATGTTTCTGCCGTTTCCACCAAAGATATCTGTCAAACAAATCAATTCTCTTAATAATCGGTTAATTAAGACGTTAATAGAGTTAATTTGTTATACAGTCAAGTAACGAGCCGAGTCTGCTGTTATTCGCAGATGGTTTTACGCGAGAACCTCACATAAAACTTTACGACACGGGTACGCGGATAACAGGTAAATTGTCTTTTTTTGGCCGTTATATACAAAGAATGCTCTGTGACGAAAGTTTAGCGTGGAAATTCGCATGTTGTCGCAGGAAGTCCGCTGCTTGCACCTCGGTTGCGCCAAAAACAATTAACTTTGCGCCGCTTCCTTGAAGCCTTTGTAACTACTTAACTACGTGAGAGCGTAGGCGGGTTCCGTGCGGCATGAAATTATTTACGGTCTGATGTAATTCGCGCGGCATGCAGTATGGCATGCTCGCAGATAGATGCTTTTTAATCGCATTAAATCGTTGGATCGCAGTTCTGAGACTTGATCCGTAAAAACTCTCCAATTTTCAAACAGTCAAGTCCGCGTAATTAAATCAGAGCCATGTTTTAGTGCGGAATAACCGATAACTTGGTGTATTCCTGCATGCAACGTGCAATTAATAATACACGCGTGCGAGAAACTATTTTTCAAATAAACAGCTATATGAATTTATTAATCGCGCGCACGTAAACAAGCAGATATGTGGTGTCAGAACAGAGATTTCCATCATCGAAACGCGCAAACTGCGCGTTGGGATTAATTAAATTTAATTCGACGCCGGAAGGAACGAAGATCCAAATTCGAGACTCCGAACATTTCTCCGCTTGAGTAATTAATGAAATTAAATGCGCTGCGATACACCAGTGACTATCGCCCGAAATCCAGCTCGTTTTCACCTGCAGACAATCCGCTCTCGCGCCAAGTTCCGATCAGCGATCGCCGTGGACCGGCGTATCTCTTGAAATCGAATGGGCAAAATCGGCTAATGTGCACGCTCGCGAAGCTACATTGAGAAAATCCCGTTGAAAAAGGATTCCTCGATAAGTCCGCCTCGGTAACATCGCGCGGCATTGGATATTCCGGGAAATATTCGAGAAAATCGTGATTCATCGCGCAGCTGCTCGAAAAAGCGCCGCGAATTGGGTTAGGCAGACAAAGGCAGTCCCCTCGTTGATTCTCCTTGTCTCGACCGCGAGAGAAGGAGAACGGGAGTCGCAGCTATCTCGATAAAAGGAAGGAAAGCGCTGAATGATGAACGACGTCCCGTACCTTTCTTGAAATTCGCTTTGGCGGATACGAACGAGTTGCACCACCGCGACCGCGTTTGCCTTCGTGATCGCGAAACGCTATTCCCGTTTATTCCTTTAAGCGCGCGCGCGCGCGCACGCACGCACGCATGCCTCGATCATGGCAATGCATACCAGTTTTATGCCGTTGGAGCACGTATTCGCCTCCGGAAATTGCGGATGGGGTATAGACGGATTCTAATTGAACAGTCTAGACACAAGGAGTTGGGGGCGTCAAACTATGAAAAACCGAGTTAATTTATTGGACTGGAAGATTAGTTTCTTGTGAATCAGATTTAAGTCAGCAGCACACGATACTATTTTGTCCACTGGATTGCTTGCAAGAGCCAATCAGGATTCAGCCTCGAGTCACCCAATCTAAAACTCTGCATCCTTATTGGCTCTTGCAAGAAATCCAGTAGGCAAAATAGTATCGCGTGTCGCTGGCTTTACCCAGATTTATGCCATAACTCACGAGATGAACACGGTTTTATCAAGTCTCAACACGAACGAGAACCTCTAGTATGTCATTTCTTAAAAAAATAGGATTTCTCTCGAGATCCACCAGGAAACTAAGTTTATTTTCAATTTGATAAAATTAACAAGACGATCTGATCAACATTTTGACTAGATCAAAGAAATTGAAAATAGTTGGTAAATATTGTTGGAGGCTAAAAAATATATGGGGGACCGCTTGCCGAGAGGAGAACCGTCGCGCAGATTGGAGCAATGTACGGAATGAGCGAACGACTGCGTACGAAAACTACTGTGTCCCAAAGAACTTAAGAAACGTTTCCAGTTTCACCGTGCGCGCCCTCCAACTTCGCCGCTCGCTAAGTAGAGCTAATCGCGCGCCCAGCTCAGAGAGATACTCGTGAATCCTCCGGGTTTTACGCGAGTGAATCATTAAGACCTCCTTCAAAGTAATTATATTTGAAACGAGGCGACGAAAGCTACTTGCCCGCAACAATACCCTTTCGGATGCTGCGATCCCCAAAGCCAACGGCATACGATACAATTTTTCCTACTGGATTGCTTACGAGAACCAACGAGGACGCAGTTTTAGATCAGGTGTCTTAAAGCTAAATCCTGATTGGCTCCCGTAAGCAATCTAGAAGACAAAATAATATCGTGTGCGGGACGGCGCGAGATTGCAACCCCATACTCACGGGTCAACTCTTGGCGACTCGCGGGAGCGAGCACTCGATCGCGTAAACTTGGACGCGGCTAACCGTGGCTGTACGCAACAATAGCAGTTTCGCGCGAACATCTGCGCGCAAATCGGTCCACTTCCGCGTTCGCGGCCGAACATGCCACCTCGTACACGAGATCGCTCCCGTTGCGACTGAATTTATCGTCCGTTGCGTTAATTTCGTGCCGCACGCTTCGCCATGCGGGAAAAGCTCTCCCGCGGTCTGGATAAGACGGCAGGGGAGCAGTCGCGAGGGCGATAAGGGGTGGCGAAAATTACATACGGTTACTCGCACGCTCGTGCACCGTATCGTTTATAAACGAAATGCGATAAATGAAATACGATGCGATGAAAGAAGTAAGATACGATAAATGAAAGATCACGGCTCCCGGGCGGGCTTATATACTATTAATGACACGCGTGTTAATGCTAATTAGTTCGGTATTTAACTCGTTTAATGTTACTTGTGCCTGGCGTTGATTGACCATATTTGTCATTGATACTAATACGACACTGATTTTGCTAATGATGAAATCCTATGCCAATCTATAATCTGCTCATGATTAACATCTACGCCATTGAAAATTTATTTCTCCCACCCGTATCCACATTGATTAATTTTAAATAATTACCGCGTTTCTCGTGTATGTATAATATTTTGCAATTCCATGTGTACATAATTTTATTCCAATATGTGGCGGAAGAGATGCGACAAAAGTAAATAAGTATTAATTGCGTTAATAACATTATGCCGAATTACCTGTATTAACGCGCGCCACGTGTTACATTAGCACGTAATAGCATAATCTGCTTTATTCGCATTTCATTAGTTGGCAAAATCCAAAATTAATGTTAGTGGTCACAATTTAATTAATTCTATATTGGCCCAATAAAGCGCAGAATCGTTAATGGTTTAGTTAGGCCGATACAGACACGGACATTGAATTACTTTCTAGCTTTACCGATATCTGGTAATCCCATCTACTTCGTTAAATGCACCGGACCATACGATACTAAATTCTACGTATACCGTCTATTAAAAGCGTGACGCCGGCGTGCGCATTGTAAAACGTGCCGCGCTTAAACGATTCGATCTTTTAGACAATTTGTCGCTCGTATTACATATCGATGCAATATTGGATTTGTATCGGCGCTATAATCACGCGCCGTATCTCACGCGCACCGATTTCATTTCCGGCGCCGCTGGAACAGTCCGCGCGCGTTTCAGGACGAATGCAACGATGTGCCTAGCACCTTTTTGGTGCACATGAGAGATCGCCACATTTCGCATAGTTATTCAACTAACTGAAAAATCACACAATGAAATCGACGTACGCCGGTGTACTTTTTTGATTAACAAATTATGATCAGGAACTTGCTACTTTCCTTTGCGGAATCCGTTGACACAGATGCACGAGACCTTTTCTAGACAAACGCACAAAGGGAAGCTTTACACCGACGTTAAACAATACATCTACCGCGTCCTCGCGCTTCCCCATTTGAGCTTCTCCATCCCTTTATGATCTTCGTGCGCGCGCGTCTCGCAGGAAAGGAAAGAAAATGAAAGCCGTGAATTGTGAAACTAGAATAATTAATTGGAAGGGAAAAAATGTGCAATATCGCGAACGCGTACCGCTTTAAATACCAAGCGTTGCATTCATAAATAAATGTATATCCTCACGCAGTCTGTATAAATACGTAACGCGTGTACGCGATATATATTCATACATTTTAAATAGCATACAAAAAGCAGCCTGGTCTGTCATTTCGATATTATTCCCATACCATTATTCAATATACTAATGTAGCTATTCGAATTATGTTACACTAATATGATTAATATGAATATATTTATTATAGTGTGCATTATATTACATCGACTAATAAATTGGCTACACCCTAAACATTCTCATGTATAAATATGGTAAATTTACCAAGGTATAGCCAATTTATTAATAAAATGTGGTTCATTATTATTAATAAAATATGGTAAATATGTATATATAATATTTACAGCCATAGACAAAATTATTAGGCACCCTCCTCATCATTATACTGTAAATCTAGGTGTACCACTTTTATACACATACACGTGTAATTTGGTGGACTTTTTGCATACTCTTTTCTGTTTAAAATCGCGACACATGACTTGATAAACGTCATTTACACATTTCTTGCCGTTTAAAAATAAACATTTTAAATAGCAAGAAGGTGTAAAATAACACATGTCAAGTCGTATGTATGATTTTGAACGGAAAGAAGCGTATAAAAAGTGCTTCGCCAAATTACGCGTATAACACACTTAAGATTTGCAATGTATACTGTACTGAGTCTAATACTAGAAATATTTTTATCGTTGAAAAATTGTTTACTGCATAGAAGCAATGAACTTTACTAAACCATTTTTCAAAAATAAAAAATTTCCAGATATTAGATTCAGTACAGTATAATGGTTAGGAGGATGACTAATAATTTTGTTAATGGCTGCATGTATATACAATAGTTACTACAATTCTTCCCCAGCAAACCTGATGGCGATAAATAACGCCAGCTTGTTCGCCGCGTTGTTATTCTACGTAATTGCAAAGGCAACATTGCACTGAACGTAATTGTGAAACATTGAGTAAAAACTTTGCGTAGCTAAAGGAATCCGGTGTATACTGTAAATACTGTAAAAGACAATGCATTTTTCGAAGATTTCTATGGCATGATTAAGCTGTTTGTTTCGTGCACCGAAAGATACAGCAGGAAACAACGAAAAATAAAGCAAACAACCGAACGTGTTACAGCACAGTTGAACTGAACGCAAACAAAAGAGATTAAATTTCATTGAAATCCGTTTGCACGAAATCCTATCCGCATTGATCGAATTGCATAAATTATCTATCAATTTATTTATTATTAAATTATCGGCAATCGGCGATGCAAAAAATTATCGAAAAATTGACAGCGGTCAGTCGATTTTTCGCACAAGCGATAAGATAAAAAATGCAGAAGGGCTAAATTTCGTTATTAATCGTTAATAATATCTCCACAGCTTAATCACAGCGAGCAAGAGACAGTCTCCCGCGCTAACAAAACCAAGAGTAGGGTGGACTAATTAGTAACAAGGAGTATTAAAGCGACATACAATCTTCCGACTATTGTTATCGTCGAATGCGGCTTCAAGCGTATATAATGACGCGCGTGTTTAAATACAATTCATCGTTTACGTCACTGAAAGGATAATCCTCTCATGCTGATCTACATTGGATTAACTTTCATTCGTTTGTCCGTAAAACCGTTTTCGTGCACAAGCGTGCACAGGTGTTCATCATTGTGCAACATAATTGAAAATTATACAACGCAGTAAACATAATCGACAGTGCTTCGTGGTCGGTGAATATTTTGTTTTAACATTTAATTAACATACAAGCGGCCTAATGTATTTACTTCCTCACTAAATTTCATAAATTACTTATCAAAATTATGCGGATATATTTTTCTATAATTAAAAAAAATTAAATTATTCCTTTAACATGAGAGAATAAAGTGTATATAAGATGTGTGAGTGTGTGTGTGTGTAATTTTAATCAATTTAAAATTTTCATGTCTTATTATTCTTGAATCTCGTCAACAAAGTAAAATTTTAAATCGTTATGCGAAGAACGATCCCGGCAACTTATTTAATTCGCTATCATTATACATTTCTTCGCGACGCACATAATCCCTATTATGCAAGCGGGATGCGTTAGCAATTTGAAAAAATTTCGTTGAAGGAAACTCAATTAGCGGCCCGCTCCTGCGTTTTTTATTCTCCATTTTTCTAGAACTGAGAAGAGCATTGGAAAGTCTCGTCCGTTTCTCTTATTCAATTATTATACGATTCCGCGAGAATATTTCCACGAAGCGTATTCCCGCGGACGCCTCGAGAGAAGAATACTCTTTTCCACATCTATATTCCTTACCCAGACGCTCGAAAAACTTCACCGTGGGTATTTTTATATCCGCTAATATTATTGTCGTTCGCTTTTGCGTGCCGCGTGGAGAGAACCGCCGAGTTATAATCTGCTAAATATTCCACGAGATCGTTAAAAAGTCGTAAAACATCATTAAGAGGATTTCCGCCGTTCCTTTAACTTTATCCACCGTGATGACCCGCGAGAGAAAAGAGTCGCTCGAGACTGTTCTCGAAATCTTCTTTATGGCGGAGCAATTTAGCCGACATTTTTTCCTCGCCGTAGATTTTAAGATCTAAAGCGTGTGTACACATTGAGATCTAGAGTTTGTCAAAGAGACTGGATTAGATGAAAAACCTTGTAATTATGGATACGCTGCTAGCTGAACCGCGTGAATAATTTGATCCTAGTGTCGAAATGTGACTGATTACGAATGAAGTTGCGTCGCACTCGAATGAAATTTCTTTTCAAAGCGACGCGATGAAACGAATCGATATCGACGAGCGCCGTCAGGAAAACTTAACGACGTAAACGGGCATCAAGCCCTGCTACACCTTAAGCCCTTCGTTCTTTCTATGACATTTTCTTCATTTGCAATATGAGACGTCCGAAATTAATCCAGTCGAGGGAATTTACGAGAGATTTTCAAGCTATTTAAATATAAGGAACGTAAAAACATTAAGTATTACCAATCATTAAAAATATCAGTATGAAAAGATTAAACATTCGTTAATGTTCGGATATTTTTTTAACGGATTTACCTTTGTATTAAAAAATTATGAAATTGATTTCGTTTAATTTACGGTTATACGAGAAATAAATTATTAATCGAGTTTGTAAAGCGTAATAAGTTGTCAAAACATATAACCCGCTAATTCGTTAGTACAACTTTCATTAATCAAAAATTTTTTTAACAGACATGTAGTTTAATATTTCTTTAATTACACATACACACACATTCTCTCCCCCCTCTCTCTCTCTCCCCCATCCCTCCTTTTAACACATTTATTCGCGTAATTAAAATTCAACATTCAGCGAATTCATTGACACTACCAACGGAATACGAAACGTTCTATTAATTAACACCTCGTCCTAATTATACTCGATTGTAAGGTAAGAATATTATTGACTCACATGAAATCTCTTAAACTTTGTGCTACATATAAAAAGCTAATATACGATCTCTGATACGTGAAACTTTCTGTGATCTTCGTGAAAGTAAATTTCGTTCGTCGCAAATAACTTTTCAAAAGTCATACATCAATTTCACTTCGATACTGCCCTTCAATATTTACCATGATAGCTATCAAACTGTTCTACCTTTTCATGTTGTGTCTCGTAGAAATGCAGCCATACCATATTTCTTTATACAACAATAGTGCGTGGGGAATGGCCGAGCTATACAGTCTATAGGTACATACGCACCGTATGAGTTTGGATATGAAAGGCTCTTTTACGTCGGAATTCATACAGTGCAATCTAAAGAAGGGATCAATAAATGTGTAGCGGCGCGTATTCGCAAAAAATGAACAAAAAATGGGGCAATTAACGCAGGTTCGCGAATCGGCTTTAACGCAATGTCAATCCTTTTTACTTTCGGGATTGTATACCAAAATGTTCGATGCATCTCATTCACTTGTGTCCCCCGACACGGCTCTAATAAAAGGACCTTTAAAATGTTTATCCTTATTTCATCAAGATTTCGAAAATGTTCACGCTCTGAAATGTACAAGGATATTTTCCAATAATTTAATAAAGAATTTAATAAAGCAAATCTAATAAAGTGTCAGCGAAGAGATTGCAAGTATAAAGCTGAGAAGACTCGTCGTTGTGTGTTGGACTTAATTTAACCATCGATTGGCTAGCGATACAATGGAGGAATAATAGCGCTGGCATGATAGCGCAAACAACTCTAAAATCGGGATTGCAGCGAGTCTTCAAATGAGAACGAGCTTTATTATATGCTCGATCGTGAAGCTACAGGAAGTGATACGATTCATAAAGCCATCTCGAGAGCGCCGTGCATCAATTCATAAATTGAAAGAGATTGCCAAGCGCCTTCGAATTGGCTCGCAAACTAGTACGTGCATCCGATGCCCCGTTCAACGGAAAATTTAAATGAAATACTCTGCTCTTCTTTTCTTATCCAACTTCTGAGTAATCCGATCTGAATTACCGCCAATAAGTGTTTACAGAATGATTGATCGCGATTTCTTTTAATCAACGCTACCTGCGTGAGGTGTCAGCACTTTTCAGAACTAATTGTATAACACATTTACAAGAAAACTTTAAGAATATCAAAAAGTAATATTAGGACCAGATAAAGTAAACTCCAATCGCAACAAATCTTTTAAGCGACTGACGATTAATAATTATTAGCTTACATTATATCGTTAAGTTATACTCGAAGAAGTTAGTACAAGAGTAAGGACTTATATACGCTGCAAATCCATACAAATTAATTTTAGGGCCAAAGTCATATTTAAAAAATTAATCTTGTAAAAATGATAAATCTACAATTAGAGAACTCATTCGCATATCGAATCCTTCAATTTGCCCGGGCGGGACGTGACTCGACAAACGCATTCCGTTCGAAATAGGCTGCGAGTCTTTCAAACGTCTTCGAATTTCCCATTAAATCATATTCCCCTCTCGTAGTCAGAGAAAAACCCGGCGTCGCTGACTTTTACTCTGATGTAACGCACGAACTGGTGTACATACGCGTGCATATCAGATTGCACGCAACTATCAGATTCAGAACGAAAAAGAGCGCGGTCACGCCTGCCTGCTCTCTCGCTGCACACACGCGAGTACTTCCGCATTTCACACAGAGACCGACGTGGGTAGCGCCCCACGGTGCACGTTCCACGGGGGTAACTTTCGGTATATACGCTCGCACCGAAGCTGTGCATTTAGTGCGATACGTCCGGAGAGGCGGTGCCCCCGAAGGTCATAGTTAATCGAAGTTCCTGTGCCGTCTAATACCGTATAACCGGTCTCCGGCATGCCTCAAAACGGACGCTGTCACAACCCGGCCGCTATGAACTCGAACATCAGGCTGTCGAGCGATATGTTATTACAGCCCCGAGGACCCGTACTCAGTTTGCCGCATCCAGCCATATCAGCAGGCCTCCTCGCCATACTGTTTTTGATCAATTCCGAAACGGTTTTCCCTTAGCGAAAATGTCACCGAGCGTGCTACCGCAACGTCTCGGAATCGATACTCAATTTGCCACCCCGGTGAAGTTAGGACCATTTAAAATTGTACGAACAACCTTGCTTGGGAATCCACCCTCGCTTGTCTCCGCACTGTCAGTTTGTAATTTATTTACGCTCTGGCTGATGCTAGGCTTTATTTATACTCTGGGAATCGCGTATCTCCCATATGAGGAATTAATGTATGAATCTATTAATTACTTGTATGTTTATGGATGCATTTAACGGGGCATTACGCGAAGGGTGGTTTCAGTAGTTTCTCGTGATATTCCGATAATTACGAAACGCTTCGGCTAGAATCTCTAACGAAAAAGTGCCATTCTCGAACTTTATAACTTTCGTGATTGATATTTTGAAAATAAAACGTCAAATTACATTTTCTTTTTAAACAATAAGCTTAAAACGAAACGAGTATTTGACGGTGTGATATTGCGACTCGAACGGCCGTGAACTTGGCGCATCAATACCAGTTTGAAACTCTACATAGAAAAATATAATTCTGCAAATCTGTCAACTAAAATACGCGACAGTTGGCGAGGCGATATAACTCTCGTATCTGTTTTGATCTTGAGCCGTGAGCCTTGTTCAAACGGTAAAAAATGTAGGATGGTACTCGGTAAAAGAGCGGCAGCAAGCGAGAGCAGTTATTTGGCCCGAAGAGATTTATACATGTACAAAAAACTTGGAAGGAATTTTTTTGTAATTAACAGATCATACGCAAAAATAAAAACAGCTTTGACCATCCCGCTCCATGTACGTCAAATACGTGTATTGGTCTTGCTTTTATTCTAATTCGCAAATTAGGTTGTATCTTATTTTCGCTCTTCCTCAAATGTTTAACGCAGTATCGCTGATAACAACGGGTATGCACAAGTATATACGATGCGTAAACGCACGTGACATATCGAACAATGAGAAAAATATATAGGAAGGAGAAGTGCCAATGTGAGCCACAAAATGAACGGAACTCGGTTCTCACAATACATGTAGAAAGACATGTAGAAGACATGTGTTAGACATGTAGAACGACTAGTCGTTCCAATATCGTCGCCACGGACTTATCTAACGTAGCTGATGTAACCATCGACTGCTTTGTTAAATTGTATTTAAGAGTCTTACTGAGGAAGACCCGAAGAAGGGTCGAAACGTTTTATATTAAAGAGAAATTCTTTCTACATGTATTGTGAGAACCGAATTCCGTTCATTTTGTGGCTCACATTGGCGCACTTCTCTTTCATATATATTTTTCTTCTGGGAGCCTTCATACTTTTTATTGGAATATACTGAGAAAAATGTCCGATTAAATATACAATCGGATCATCCAATTACATAATAACAAACGGACATATCCAATAAAAAAAGGACATCCGATGGAAAATATCATCGGTTTTTCAATCAAATCTCATCGATAACTGCATTTCATCGGATGTATCCATAATTTAATCGGAAAACGTAATCGGAAAAATTAATCATCGGAAACACTATTTAATTGTAAGTTAAGATAAGGGCAATAAGAGCCCTTGACAAATTTTCTCTTCTTTTATACGATAATTAAATGTATTTTCACTTAGATGGAAATTAGCAAGAACACACCAGTTTGTTTTTTTGACTGTTAAATATCGATCAATTTAATAAACACCAGACGTTTCTGTTACTAAAGGTAACCCTTTTTAATGACAGTTTTCTAAAATTACATGAGAAAAAGAATTTTTAACCGCAAATTTATCACCATAATTAGAAATAAAAATGCAACGCTGGTTGTCATATCGGTTGCCAAGTTTTTATTCCTAATTTATTAGAAAAAGTAGTAATTTTAGAAAGACTTATTGCCCTTATCCTAAAACTTACTATTGTTCTTACACAGAGCTTTCATTAATATAAATATTGGTTTATCCGATGGAAATTGTTCTCAGTGAAGCGGATCGTTAAGCCCAAAGAGTGTAGATTAATCACCATTGCGGAGGCCTCATTTTAATTAGTCATATCAAGAGCGATTTACATTTCCGTAATCTCTCCGCAACATATCTTCGTTCTCCAAAGAAACGTGCTTTGGCATCGCTTATCTCGCCCGGTATTAACGTCGTAGTAGCAAAACGCGCCAACTTTCTGAATAATCTTCGCGGTACGTGCTGCGCCAGTGAAAGAAAAAAAGGGAGCACGCTGCAGATACCCTTTTCCTCTCGCTCGCTCGAGTGGTACACGAATGATACACGAGCGGCGGACAACGCACAATTTTCCGGGAGAGCGAAAGGGAGAGGCGCAATTTGTAGCCGTTGACAGCGCCCGGCAATTTATGATCTAACTGCGCCGGATGTCATAGCGGTCGGGGGGCGGTTTAGAGCGCCGGCGGTTTTCCGCCCCGTTTTACCTGCAACGCCCCGGGATCGTCGCGTCGCCGCGGAAAAATCAGCCGCTACCTTATTGCGTGCTTAAGGATTTATGCGCGTTAGCACGACGCCGTTGTGCGACCGCCTTACATTTGCGACGGGTGCGCGCATTTTCCGAGCCTCAAGGTTCAACCCGTTAGTTGCTCGCGATTACGCCACAGCTGCTCGCGAGGCATTAGCGCGAGCCTGTTCGCGGGAGAACGCCGAGACCTGTCCGTGAATGTCATCTCGCTGATATACGGAAGTGCCTTCTCGCGCGCGCGGGCGCGATCCATCATCCGCCGCTTTACGTGCAACTGGAGCAAAGTTCGCGCGATATTATTTACCTAATAACATTATTACTCGGGATATAATGCGGCGCCTTCTCGACGCGCGCAGTAAGCTTTCCCAGAACGATAAAGATTACACTTGGATCGTAAACGTACAACTTTTTTTTTTAATGTCACATAAAACGGTAAAAAAATATCCGAAGCATGATTGCGTCGAGCCGGCATTTAACCCGCTGATAACGGGTATTAAAAATCTAATCGCCAGATAAGCCATTAGAGACGTGATTAGATGCGCGATGAAAGCGTATCCATAGGTATGAAATCTCAGAGCGTTACGCAAACACTTGACGAGTCAATGTAATATGCATATGTCAGCATTCGTATGCATGTCGGCGCACCGCGTTTAAAGAGGGATCTTATCGATCGCGAGTCGCGTGACTCTAATGCCTGGTTAATCCACGCGGCAAAGGTACGAATCATGTTCGATTTACGACGCCAAATCTCGCGGACATAGCCCGCGCGTGACGCAAGAGCTTCGAAAGCCTTTTATTCCGATTAGAGAGAGGGACAATCGAAAGTTCCAATACGGCACCGCTGGACCTTTCACAAAGTTTGATTTACAAGCAGCAGCCCGCCGCGGCCGCGCTCGCGCTCTATCGAAATAGTTCGTTGCAATTTTGTTCGATGACGCGCGGTATGCGCGGTTTTGCGTAGTACCTACGGTGTACGCTACGGAATGCGGTAGAGCTCAAATATTGATGTGGCTCACCGACACGGCATTGTTCCTATCGAGTCGATTGATTTAATCGTTCGTAATTAGTGTCGTTAAATAATCAGCTGAAATTCCGTCGATTTCATATCCAAAACCACTTGCGCATTCGCCCGATCGCGCTCCCCACAAAATCGCAAGAGAAACGAAAGGTCGGCTTCTAGAATTTTTGTTATACGGGAAATTATTTAATTTCGATAAGCCAGGCAGATTTGAGTCGAGATTCAACTGCAGCTTGATTATAAAATCTAATTTTCCAGTCGAACTCCGCTGAACTTTGTTAAAATCACCGGGCTTTGAAGCCAAAGCGTTATTTAATTTAAAATTTTTGCCATCGGGAGATCAAACGTGAAAAATTAAATGCGTTATCAATATATCATGTTACCAATAAAATAGTTTTAATTACATATCAGGTGATAGATGTAATTAGACCGGCCCGGTAAATTCATCATTCGATAAACATATCAGTAATTAACAGATTCATATATTCATTCTAATTAATTTCTGACGTGGGAGAAAATTAGATACAGATACACGACGGATAGCCACGAGCGTCCTTATCGTGTAACGCGCACGTTCGTTTTATCTGAGTTTTATTTGAATAATGACGCAATTTATTTTTCAAAGTACTTGCTTGATATAAGATATCTCAGAATTATTTTACTAATGGATAACAATTTTTTCCTGAAATTCACCTTTCCTCCGAAGAAACGTCGGTATGTCAACGCAATTCTTGAGTCGCGAGTTATTAATAACGAGGAGTATTGAGAGAGACGAATTTTTTTTTTGCAACGATATAAAATAAATTCTACATTCCGCAACGCAATCTTAATTTGCGGCTTGGTTACCTGAGCATTTAATATCGACCATCGAAAACTTGTCGTAGAAGAAGTGTCCCCGCAATTAAACCTCGTTAAGGGAAGATAAACGCTGAGAATAGCGATAGTTCTTCAGATGAGACATCCTGCATAATTAAATATTCAAATTCAATTCTCCACGATTCAAGCTCGCGCGGACTTTGTTTTGTCCTAGCAAAAGACTCGGCTGCAGAGAGAGGGCCCTGCTGCAGAGGAACGAATGGATTACTATTTTCAGCCTAACGCGCGCTTTTAGCTGCTACTTGCTGGAATATGCTCTCGATGCGGTTAATCGTGCGGTGAGTTTGAAAACGAATAGAAATATCGGCCTGCTTGGCCCCAACAATGATACGTGGCTACGCGGGATGCAGAGCTAAGTTTACTTTCGCATCGAACTCCGAGCGAGGTTCTCCGCGACAGGAAACTGCGCAGGAGTATATCGGAAAGAGAGATCCCGAAGAGGGATTGAAAGCATTCCAGGACGAGGAGCGAAAACTTGCTCGACCTTAAGGAACAGCTCGTCGTAGTGCCGGCACGTAGTCACTTGCTAACGCGTTTCTTCGAGCTTCGCTATAGCGAGCATGACGCCGCAAGTATATCAGAAAGCAAACGAACGGGGGTGTAAGCACCGCACGTTTTGAGGGAAGATCGATATCGCTGTGAAATTCGAAATTGAATTTTCCGCGGGGTCCTCGCCTTCTTCCGTTTTGTTCTTGAAACTTGAGACTTCAGAAAGAATTTTACGACACGCGAGCATATTCTTGTAAAAAAGACGTTTTCTGTTAAATCTTTCGCGATTTTGTTTTCAATCTAAGCGTTCATGTAAAGAATTGCCAATTTGGTTTATATTTTACTGGAATCGACATAGAAGTCTCTGTTGAGTTAAATATTTATTATTTATCAAAAGTGCGAAAAACTAAATTCTAACTCTAGAGAGACAAACGATAAATTACTTTAGCTACTTTACTTAAACATTTGAATTTATGTCAACCATTTATCTGGATAAATAATCCTAGAAATTAAGAGGTGCGAAAAAAGAACGGAATCCACGAAGTTTTCGGCGAAGAGAAGTCACCCTCTCAAACTTATCAGCGATTCTGTCGTTAGAAATTACGGGATACCTGGAATGCTTTGTGTAATTGGCGCCAGTACGAGTAGCGGGTAGGCAAGGCAAAGATTTATATCGGCATTATTACCACGTTTAATCTCAATTAGTCAGTCATGTGCAAGTTCGAGACCAAATTTACGTACGAGATTGGTTACCCGGCGCCATTCATGCGCTACTCTAATTCGCAGCTGATAGCATAAATCACTGAACGAATACCGAACAATGCACAACGTACGCAATATTTTCACAATCGCTACTATGTACAATCGCAACAACTAATTTCCAGTAAGCTGATATTTCGAGTTTAGTGCATTGAGTTCAACTGATTGTATAATTATGGTGGAAACGGTGATACTTTATCTATTTGAAAATTTTCACTTTGTCGCTACAAATGTTATAAAATAAATATATTTCAAGTTTAACTTAATTAACTTCTTATTGCATTTGTTTAATTGATACTTCGAAAGTGGTTCAAGGCTCAGCCTCTCTATCTTTCTCTTTCCCTCGAATCTTACATTCCGAAAATCTCTGCTCAGCACTGGAGGGTGAATAATATCAATCGGCATGCACCAGAATTGGATGGCTACTACGCAAATTAGAGACGTTGTATGCTGCGTTTGCACATGCAGCTGCTAAGTAGACGAAAGCACAGTTGCATCGGAAAGGGACCAATGGAATTGAGCCCTTGTTCGCGTGTTTCCCAGAGCCGCACACTCGGAAACTATTCCGGTTATTCCGCGCGCTCGAACTACGCTGAAATGCCGAACCTCGGCCACACATAGAGACAGAGGTAGGAAGGGAGAGAGATCTGGGTGTTTCCACCGTACGTTAACGCTCTCCAAGAAAGCGCCTTGAAACGCTTGCGTTCTGCACCGATCCCGGAAATGTGAGCGACGGAAGGTGGCTAGTTGCATTTTTGATGCGACATATTCCGTTTTAAAAACTCGACTATTCGTTTTGTCCGTACGAAGAATGAGTAAACTTTCCTCGGTTCTTCAATTTTCACCCCATTGTGGAGAAAACTTTTTCCCGTAGAAATTTAGTTTCGCAATGCGTTCGCTTTTGTTCTCTCGTTCTCATATAATTTTTTAATCGTCACAATAAATCTTTTATTTAACCCGTTATCTCAGTAATAACGCGAGCACTAACAGCAATTGCAACTAACGTTGATAGTTTACGATAGATGCATTTCTCTCATTTTAATTTTAATATTTTTATATCTCCTGGTAACAAAACATTTTATTGAAAAGTCAACGTTTAGCATTTTAAAATTAATTTTGCTAATACTTTTTATTTATTTTATAATAATTCAATTTCCACGTATTTCTAAATGCATACAGTAAAATGTTACATGTAATATTTTATATTATATCATATCCTGTAATATATTTCCGATATTAACTCAAAGCGACAGATTTTTTAATTACGTTTAAAAACAATAATTACTTACAGTACGCAAGTATGTTATTTTAAAAATAGTGAAACATTAAACATGTGAGAAGAAATTGTATTTCTATATTTTTAAAAATTATTTATTTCAGTAAAACGTAGATGTCACATTTTAAACAAAAATGCCGGAGGTACACAAAAATAATATATAGCTATAAGAAAAATTTGTTTACGAGATTATAGTTGACGAACAATTTCAAAGCTGGACAGTTCACGAGTTCTTAAAAATTTATGCAGCAAGGAAAGGCGATTTGCATGAGAGATATTTCCTATAAAGTTGCTGCTTTCGTTAATTACGGGAAAAAAGCTAATCAAAAGGCAATTCAATAATTTGGGAAATCCGGACCGATATCGCCCGGTTTTTTAGATAGAAAAAATCGAATAAGCTATGATATCGGAAAAATTACTTTCATAACCCAACGAACGTTATTTACGAGTTTTAGAACCAATAACGATGGGAGATTTGCTTCATCGCACAGCACTGGTTTAAAGTCGTAAAATTCATAAACCGACTAAAATACAGAAAATATGATTTTTTTATATTACATATTATCACATTATAAGACAGATCTTAATGAAATTGAGACGATTAAAGTAAATTATGTAAGAGACATTTTTCATAAATTAAAGTTTAATTAAAAAACTCTGTCGCTCAAATATTCTTAAAATTCAAATAAAAATAAAGCATGCAAACTCTTACTCTGCCCTAACAGTTAACGTTCCTCGCAAAATAAATTTTCTGGTGCATACTATATGTCTATAAAAGGAAAAAGATCCGCAGCCACAGTTTGCGAATTTTTTTTGTCATCACCGATTCCGTTTCTTATCTAATTGTCGATCTCACGATGCCCGAATGATGAACCGACATCCAGGAATTGTACCAAACATTATCCTGGATCTCTGCCAGGTGTTCTCTCACGTGTACCCCTCCGAGACTCGCCGCTTTATATATATCGTCGCGGTTATTTACGCGCGCAGCCTCGTCTATTAATTACAATTTCAACGACCGTATTTTACCAGGAGAACGACGGGCGATATTTGGAAAACAAACAGCAGAATGTTTCCGCATAATTATATTCTGTTCGGAAATAATGGCGCGTCGTTGGGTCCTATTTTGGCACCACGCACTTGATGATGTAGCCGTTAACTCCGAGTGAACAATATCGGGTGTGAAACACCTCGTGGCAATGTATCATCTGTTACAGAGCCTTTTATGTAATGCGTTTGGTCTAACATTACAATACTGAAATTGTCTCTAAATAATCCTGAGAGAGAAAGAGAAAAAGAGAGAGAGAGAGAGAGAATTCTTTGTTACTTTTACTTTGTTATTATTAATTTTTTATTAACTTATTTCATTTATTTCATTTATTTGTCGCGGAAACAATATATCTGCTTCTTACAAAGCGATACTTTCTGAAATATATTATTTTTGCATAAAACGGTTCTTGCATAATTCCGATTGCTAATTTATGAATATTCATTGCTAATAACTGATGACATTTGTTACAAGCCAATTATATCAGAGATTTTATCTTTCAATCCAAAATTATGCTCCAATTCCTGCCGAAATTAAGCAAAGTTCTCTAGCTTTTTCAAATATTTGTCATCGTCACTGATAATAGAATTGTTAGAAACGTTTCATTTACCAAAAAGATCTAATTATAACGCATACTCAAGTATTCATACATTACATGTATGTATAAGAATCAAGACACAAGGCCAAATGTTTTAATTAATTCTTTCTTGAATTAAAATAGCTTAGCTCTACCCTATGTGTGTATTAATCAGCTAAATATGTAATGTATAATAATCAGCTAACAAAATTCTCACTCCTACCTATCTATTTCAAAGTAAAGTAAATAAAAAGTTTTTTTTAATAACTGTTATTCGAATCTAATGCCAAAGATTAAGGATTACTTTAACATGCTAGAACCAATTACAACGCAGTTGACAGAATTACTCTCAATCCCGGAAATTTCTCCATTCCCAGTTGGGAAATGCTCGCAATTCCTTCGTGCAACATCTCATCGGGTACGGAATAATATGAACCGAGTGCGACACAACTCATCACATTACATCAAATCGTCACATGCATTAGCATTGATTATAGCAATTAATAATCGTCTATTGACGACGGTAACCAGTTTGCGTTTCTACTTTATATTTTTATTCACATCTTTTGTCTGGCTGATAAATTGTTCTCACACTTTAATAATAGCATTTTAATAGAAACTTGTCGATTATTTTAAAATAAAAAGCAATCCCCTCTTTTATAGGTACTGTAAAAATTGTTTTCCAAATAAAAAGGAAAAAATAGAAGAACGTTATGTCAATCAAATTTTATTTGAGATTGCAGAAAAGATTCGTGATATAGAAATCACATCTCGTATGAACGAAAACTAATATCTGCCAATGTCGATGAGAAATGCATGGCTCCGGGAACGCTTACCGGAGCGTTCCTGATTCCGATGCTGATTTAAATGCAGAAATGGTTTTCGGACGAGCGAGCGCTATTAGTTTGTGCTTAGGTACAAGAGGAGAAATTCGGTCAGAGAGCGATTAGTCATTAGTAGAAACTCTCTTTGTCTTCCTCCACTCTCTCCACCTTCGACATACGGTTCATTCGTGCCACTTGGGAGCTATTCACATCAATCTCCTTGTCCCGAAGCGCGGATTACATGGCCTTTGAATTCGTAAGTGAAACTGCCTGCGCTTTTCATTTAACTTATCTACAATACTCTTTGATAATCTTGTGTTATAGTTCGCGCGTTAATTATCCAAAGACTGACTTCTGTCGTACGTCGCTTTCAGTATTCAGAAGTTCAAACTTTTAGCCATTCAACATTTAGTAACGTGAGTTAGTAATACGCAAATTACGTCCAGCAAAAACCAGATTGTAGTACCAGATTCTTTCTACGGTTTCTCTTTGTTTGCACAAAACTTTTCACTCCGATAGGATTTTATTAAATGGTTAAAACGATGTCGATTAGAATCGATCTTCTATCATGCAGGAAAATGAAAAACTTTTAATTTAAATTAACAGTTCTATTCCGATTGAGTCTCGAAGTTTTCTTGCACAGAAGAATTTTGTATGCTCTCCTCGATATAAAAATATATAATATAATATAATACAAGTTTTTTTTGCAAATTTTTAGTATACATAAATGCAAGAGGTTGCCCCAACAAAGGCAATACTATCAGAAATGGGAGATTTCATAAATTTTCCCAAGGGAATGATGTGATTTACATTTCATATCTTTATCTGTAAATAACACGAGATAGAAACGCTTCTATCTACTTTGCATACAAAACTGAACTTTCGAAAAATTCAAGACTAAGAGACAAAGAAATGTTTAAAAATTATTTCGATGACATTGAAAAATAAAGGTAATTCGTGACTACCATCTTTTGTTCTTGCACAATTTTAGATTTTTTTCTATGAACTGATTTAAAGTCATCTCACATGCAAATCCAGTAAGCTCGACCTTAACGTGGTACATCGTCTTACGTTATCAATCGATCGATCGAGGTTTAAAAGGGCTTGAGAAAGAAAGATTGATCTTGTCGGTAGCCATGATAGGTCGCAGTGGGATTTCCAGGACAATCTATTGTCCCGGCTAGGTGACTCTAGTATCCACCGGGAGTTAACAAAGGATTTACGCCTCGAAAGAGATAACAATATTTATTGCATCTTGATAACGTATGCTAACGAACGAACTATTAGATTAGAACGAAAGGTCGTAGCTTCGAGTAATTTCAGAAAAATCGAATGAATCTAATTAATGGAAGCAATCTATTTTACAATCTTTACATTCTTTCCATAATGAAAAGCCAATTTGATCGTGATAAAAAAAATTAAAAACTTTTTAGAGAGAAAGAAGTAATTGAAAATGATAAATTCCTTTATGCTAATATGTGTTTAAATGTTAAATCTTACAATAATAATTATTTTTCTTATCAATTTAACACTGTTCTAATTTTTATTGTTATCCTAATTTAATAACTTCCGTAAAGCTAAATTCTGTATTTCTTTAAAAGAAACTATATCATCGTTTCATAATACGTAATAACGTAAAGTAATCAAAAAGTTTTGCAATGTTGTTTATATTAAAAATAAAATACGTAAACAAACTTATACAACAGTCAGCGTGTGCCGATTAATTGAAATTAATATGTCATGATACAAGTTAAAATTTGTGTGCTCCTGACAATTATTAAAACATAAAATAATTTATTAATTTTAATATCTTCTAAAGAAAAAATAAAGAAAGAAAGAGGGAGAGAAAACGAATACAAACTACTTTAATTATCTAGATAGGAAATATTAATTTAATATAAAATTGTCTTGTGAAATTCATGCATTCTGAATGCAATGTAATTTAATATTTGCATAATTTTATGTTTTAAGAGCAGAAGTTTTCAGCAAATAATCCTATTCCCTTCAGTAAGACCATTGCAACGGTTTCCCAAAAACCGTGTGTACGTGTTACGCGTAAGTATTCGTAAGTATCGGCAGGCTTATCGAAGCTTAACATAACAAATGAAGCTAATTACCGTCGTTAACGTTTCATTTAATGAACGCGCATTAGTGCGCGTATTATTGGTGTTGAGCATGCGGAAACCCGCAATAATTTGGAAAGTAACTGTAATGAGATGCATTTTTGTATATGTAAATTAAACGCAACTGATATTCAGAAAATTGCAACGTAAATTTAATGATATCAGTTGACAGTTCTGTGTAATATCTGATGAAACCGCGATCGATGTTGCACTATGTAAAAGACGGTAAAACAATTGCTAATTTTGCTAATCCGTCATTCTCACTAAATGGCCATTTTAAATGCCAAAATTATTAATATAAATTTTACGTCACATCAAGATGTCATGGAATCAAGAATGCATAAATCCGATTGCACTGACTGACAATTAGCGCATAATCAATCATTTAATAGCAAACAAACAGTAACTACATATTAAATATTTCACACACGAAATCTGAAATAATTTTTGGCACGTTTCCAATACGTAAAATATAGGATATAAATCGCGTTTATATTGTTTAACGTATTTATGCACACTAATTTGCAAGAGACAAGAGAAAAACAATACCCAAAATTCAACATATGACAAAAACACTAAATTATTTACAAAATTATAAATCATTTTTAACTGTTAATGTAAATATAAAGTTTTTCACAATTTTGCGTGCTTAGCTAAGCATTATGCATTTTTAAGGAAAAAATAAAGAACAGAAAAAACGAAATTGACTTTACAGAATTTAAAGATTAAAAAATTTTAATTTAAAGATAAAACATTTTTTTATCGCATGTACAGATTTGAATAAAAAAACTTTTGATCTCTACTTTAAAATTTAACTAGAACTGACTAAATATTAATTTTTCTACACACACTTAACTGGAAGTGTAGTAAGATTACTGTTTAATATCGATATCGAAAAAGAAGACAGTCATTCTTTGGATTTATCATTGGCATCATTATTTCTAGCAAAATCGAATCGCATTGCGGATCCCCGGCTGCGACACGCGATGCTAACCGCGGGTTCGTTAGCGGAATCAAGCTAGTTAACTCGAACGGAATGGTTAACCATAAATTTTCCTATTCTCGCATTAGCCAGGCCGTTATCATTTTAATATCCGCCGGGAGGACCGATAGAAACTTCAACGGTAGAAATCAACCCAGGTGACGAATTCATGAATATAAAGCAGATGCACAACGTTCAATTTTATGAGTGTCGATGGCTACTAAAGTCGACACGGGTTTTATGCGCCGACTTTTGCTACGAAATATACACGAGCTAAAAACACATATATCGATGTGTATATACAAGTATAGGTATACCCCGATATATATACTTTAAACAAACTTTACTTGAGTACGATAAATTTTGGAATATATATGTATCCACACAAGCTGCGAGTTGAAACATAATATCCTTTGTTTTACTATTCCACCATTTATCGTGCTTATAAAAGTTTGTTTAAAAAATACACACGTGTACGAACCCAATATATTCCTTAAATTTTTTTATTTAATTTTAGCTAATAATTTAAATTACAAATGTAGCTCGCTTTTGTATATCGATTTCTAAAAAGATTTTAAATGTTTTTTTTAAAAATCTATAAACAAAACAAAAATTTTTAGAATAACACTCAAATGCAAAAATATTGTATATATCGTATCAGTAAAATCTGTTATTTTATTTTATCTAATGTATATCTTGAATTATCGCGAGATAAAAACTAACAATTTCCAACGTTATTTTTTCATCGACTAAGCAAATAATTCCTCGTTAATGAAACTATCATAGATTTATAAAGGAGAGTTACAAAATGTATCAGAAACTTTACAATTAATTCTCATTCTTTGTTACAAAAATATTTCTAAAAAGTACAATATATTTTCACAATTTAGCATTGTTTTGACAGCTGCGATTTCTGCGACAAAAGTTACCGAGTAGTTCCTGAGATCGCAGCTTTCCATCTCGTTGCTTTTCCAAAAATAGTTTCTGGCACGTTCTGTAAGTCTGTTACAAACTATGATCTACTTTTATTGACGGAAAGTCATCAGTTCGAATATAAGTTTCAAGAAACTTCCCCGTTTACTTCGTCGTTGACGCCGCAATTGAAGATGACCGACGCAAGTCTCGCGAAACCTTATTAATGTCTTTTTTCATATTTCTCATCTTCGTATCTTGCTATTTGATTTCTACCTCTATTCCGATTATATTCTCTCTGTTAATATCTCACGTACAAAAACTCCAATCTATTTATCTCGCTAAATTTTCATATAATTTCCACAATAAAAGAGCTGCCAATTTTGCGGCATTGTGCTATCCGCGTGCGGTAATAGATCGAGCCTTCGGGAATCGACCGTATTAGGAAACAGCTTACTGATGCGAAACTTTTGTCACTGGAAACACCGAACGCTCAACAATCTGCCGAAGTTTACAACCACTAACGTTACGATAACACGTGCGTATGCAAATGGCCTTCGGTGCTTTAATTGGTGGCAACGCAAGCCGCTAGCGGGCATTACAGTTCATAGGATAGGATTGTGTAGTAGGATGAAAGAGAAGACTTAACGAAATAATTGTGGTGCAAACAAAGCTTTGTCCCGTTAAACCAAAATATCACTTTACAGGGCGTATTCAGTGGCGAATAAATTGAATTACATTTTCTAGATTTCAAACTTTTTTTATCGTTGTGCGAAAGCACACACGGTATAAATGGAATTTTCAGGAATAGCTATTGGACATTTCACTAGATTAAAAATAAATGATAAAGTGACGAAACAGTATATCGATTGATAAACAACACAGGAGAGCCCCGAGTACCGTTTCCTCGCATAATAACGTCTCTTTTAATAATACTGGTACTTGTGCGATACTGCCGTCTGATAAAAGTGGCACTTCTACTACGTCTGCCGTTTGATAAAAGTGCGCTCACTCCACTTCGTCTGCTTAGTAAGCGAACTATATCAGACAACCAGGCTCATACTGCTAGTAATAAATTGCTTTATAAATTTGCCCTTTCATGGCATTGTTAAAGACTTCAATTTTATCAATCTTTCTATCTTAGTTTTTACTCATCTACGATAATAATAAGATAATCTTAACTTCAGATTGCTATTTCATTCATTATCGTCGTCCTATAATTATTCCATGTATATAAATTTTGGACTACAAGAGAATAATATCCGGATTATCTCTCCATTTGCGTTATAACAGCTATCGAAAGCTATGGACCTTAAATAATCATGTGCTGATAGAATATATCATTAGCGCAAAATGCCTCGGTAATATTGTATGACGTTCAAGAATTGCCACTAGACAATAAACTTATGCATGAATATGAAAGGATGAGAATCTGCAATTGTGTAATTTATGCAGTGGCTCTCGAGTATTGAATAAATGCTTTAGAATGTCGACAGTAAATACCATCAATAATACTAATGCATTTTAATTACTTTTACTATTTTGTATTAACGCGAAATGATACAAAGTAATTGCGAAAGAGACGAAACAAATAATTACATTTAGAGGAATAATATACACAATAATTAAAATAAGTTAATCACACATATGGAAATGCAATGCAATTCAATTAGTATTCTAAATAATCGGATATAATGTTGTTTGTTTTGTATAACCGTGTGTTTTAACTAATAATGAATCCCATTTACGATTGTAAAAGTCATTCAATTAATGAGAGAAGAATTAATTAGTCGTATAGATATTGTTTGTAAAAGTCTTTATGCAGAATTCATACGAGAAATTCAAAACTCCAACATAGCCCGAGCAAGACAATTTTAATTCTCAAATCAAATTTTATTACTAAAACTTGCGAAAAAAAACAGAAAAATTAAAAAACAACCAATTGTAAGAAATACGAATTTCTTCCTACCATATTTTATACATAAATTTATTTCTATTTCATACAAATCTCTTGCTCGAGTCTATAGATATAAACACCGTGAGAAAGTTAAATAAAAATGTCATATTCTAATATCAGTACTTTACTTGTTTTAGTTTAATTTCATTTTCGTTTTCGTTATTTTTCTCTATTCACCTAAGTAATAAACTAAAAAAATTTAATATTTTTTTTCAAATAAGTTCTCTGAAAATGTTATCCTACAGAACGCTTGGCAAAAAGATAAAAGATGCAAGGAATGATAATAACTTTATTAGATTTGGAGATGAGATTTCTCTTTCACGGAAAACATTGTATCATTTTTTATTGAAATATTTCCTCTTAGTTCTCCTATTTATTTCGGCAGTTCGTTCTTTAAAATTTAGAACGCTAATATATATATTTAGTATTCCGTTATAATAAGGCATCAATATGCGATGAGTTCAATTTTATAAACTTTGTACGCCCGTGCGTGCGCACGCGCGTGTGTGTACGTACTTGTTCTCTATGTGTTGCCGTATGTACAAATGTAAATAACTTCTAAAAGCTTACCTAAAAATCAACACGAATCTTTAGTGGCTCGTTTATTTTGAGATAATAAATTATCAATTAATTTTAGAAAATATCAAACTGTAACTAATTAATTACCTCACATTACTCCGCGAACATTCGATGCCTCCAGGCCGCTTCCCCGTCTCAGGTTCCATCGCTGTCCTCGCAAAACACAACACTCGCGAAAACACGATTAATTAAATCACGAACTAATTATCAGATTCGAAGCATTACGTGGCACTTTACAGTCTCAAAGTTAATCGCACGCGACGCACAGTTGCGATTATAAAGTAACGCGAAAAGAACATACGTACGAACTGTCTTTCTTCCGCACAGAAATGACCATCGTCTCAAATGTATCACGACGAAACAATAACTTATTTCCACTTTTCTAATTGCCGCGATTCGTATTTCCACTAAATACATCGTGCCGGCTCCAAATAACTCGACATGCTTACGAAGTTGTTAATCGTAGAAGTTAATTGAACGTGCCTGTTCATAATCGTTTTGAGTATTCGCGATCACGTTTCGAGGGTTGATAACGTAGCAAGATAACGGATACGCGGAGCGATTTCGCACTGCTACCTTCCCGCTCGAGAGCCGGCGTACGAATGATAGAGCAGCGACCTTTCGTAAACATCGAACGCCGTTAATGAGCGGCACAAAAGCAATTCCAGGAAAACATGAAGCACGGCTCAATTCCACGAATTTCTATCCTACAATTTTGTAAACAACCTTGTGGAAGCCAGTCGGTTGGCACGTGATCTTTTTTGTTACGTACGTCGCGGCGGCTCGACGCTGCGTTTACGAAAGGTCGCCGCGTTATCATTCGTACACCGGCCCTCGAAGAGACAGGAGCGGCGCAAATTGCTCTGTGTGCCGCCGCGTTATAACGTGTGATCGCTCTTCACGATTATTAGCCGACACGTTCGATCAATTACTGCGACTAATAACTCGTGAGCATATTGAATCGACAGCTGTATGTCGAAGTAGATACTTGGCGCGATTTATTTAATCGAAGTAGAAATCGTTGTGATTAGAGAACAGAAATGATTATCGTTTCATCGTATTCGTAATCGTTTACAGTAAGCTATTTCTGTGCCGGAGAAATATAGCAGTTTCGCGCGCGCGCGCGTGTATGTGTGTGTGTGTGTGTGTGTCACTCTTTTCGCATTATTCTTTCATCGCGTACTAAAACGCACGTACGAAACGCACGCTTCAAGAATGACGTGTAAAGTGCCGCGTAACAGTTATATTTTAAAGATTGATGCGTACACGACGTGTAATTAACCGCATTTTCGCGAGTGACTTTTATGTGAGTGCAACACAGAAACTTGAGAAGAGGAGGAACCTTGGAGGAAGTGACCATGGAGAATAAGTAAGTTATTATTTATATTTTTAGCAAAATTAGTTAGCAGTATCTGTTCCTATTTTATATTATTTGAAACAAAGTATTCTAACATTTTATTGCGGAACAGAAAAGTATTTTATGTTATGTTATGTTAGTTTCAAGAATTCATTTTGCATATTTCTTAAGATTGGTCGCACATCGGTTACATTACAATATTTAATATATCGAGATATAATTCTTGTGTCATACATGACAAATAATTTAGTCAATAGATTGATGTGCACGTAAGCGCAATTAGATCCATGCAGGCGCGTAAAATACATGTTAAAGAATGATGGTCTTTATCGTATTCGTATAAGAATTTTCGATTTTAATTAATTTCCTAAGAATTAACCCTCTCTAAAGACGTACACTTCGGAGGACTGTGGCTGAGTCATTTTCGACTCGTCTATTGATTAACCAAAAATTCGTTCTCGGCGTATAATACATACATAAGTACAGTACACAGAACAGTACATAAAAGTAGCAATTTTCGAGTTTGATTTGTTACATTCTTATGCGTGGTCTACAATACGTGGAGTAAGCGTGGAGTAAGGAGTAAGGGAGAGACTTAACTTCTAGCTTTTGGTGGAAGGAAGCTGAAATACGGGCATTATTTTTAAAATAAGTTGAACACTGATTGATGGCATTTTAATTCACCGGGAGTAAGCCTAAGAGCTGAAGTAGGAGTAAGAAATAAAATGGATTTATTTCC
>NW_011967240.1:574525-584807 GCF_000949405.1 Vollenhovia emeryi | reverse complement strand
GACTCGTATAAAGGAAACGAAAAGTAACGAATATTCATCGCGTTTCAAGTGATTCAGCCACCGCCAGCCAAAATACGTAAATGTGGTACATCACGTACATAATTACGCCTGTTCAACATGGTTTACGGGATTTAGCGGGAAGTTTACAATTTCTGTTATCTGGCTTTACGCTTATTCTAAAATCGCTCGTGCAAAAACATGAAATGCTTAGCAGAGGCACTGCTGAAATCTTTAGAAGTATGCAAATAGAAAGCAAATCCGTGAAAGTAGCGAAGATCAAATACGAAAATACAAACAGGAGAACTTCAATAAAGGGTACTTTCAAGCAACTTCCCGGAGATACGATTTTCTGGGCGTAGCCGAGCACAGCCGGAAAGAGATTATGAAGTGCGTGCCTCTTAAATCCAATTTCTTTGTAAATAGAGGTCCTCTGTACACACGCAAAGGAACAAGCCCGAGTAATAAAGAAATGCAATATTAATTTAAAAAGTTTTGTCCTCGGAGAAAATTAAATGCGGCTACCGTTTTTAGAAAGATTACGTTTTCGTCACAACATTATGACAACCGGTGTTATTATATGCATATAAAGTTGGAAGAAATAAATAGTATAAAATTAATATTTATCCAATTGCTGTCACTAACGTCGTTTGTTTCCGTGTGTGTGTCGTTGACGAATACATTCGATAGATTCGATTATTTCAATAGCATATTATGAAAATTAAATCTAATCGACTATTCTCTCATACGAAACTACCGAGATAACAATAAATTCCACATCTTTCTATCGCGCTATATGAAATACGCAGAAGGTAAAGTTATGTAAATATTAAAAATTAATAGCAGACGATAAATCATTACGTAATGCATGTGCATGTATATCAGGGGTGCGCAAACTTTACGTTACACTCTCGGCTAATCGTAGCATAAATCGGAAGCTATTGCAATCTCGACGTTTCCGTATGAGAATTTTCGGTTTCATTAATCTTTAGAATATGCTGTTAAAATATTGTATGATAGTTGCGGGACGCCTCGTATAAATCTATCTTAAGCATTACGGGACAGCTAGGAATATGCGCGAAACATTCCAGTATGATTCATGGAAGTGATATTGCAACGTTACAGCTATCTGTTATTCTATCTGTTTCAATAGACATATACTGCGCCTGATGTAACGTTCAACTGACACCGACACGGAAATAATAGACAGTTTAAACAATCGTAAAATTGAGTAGAAGCATTAGTAATATACAACTTCGCAAATCATAATTTGACCGTAAAACATTGCGCTTTAATTATGAAAAATCTGCTCGAAAAATGTAAAATGCAATAAGTAATATAAATTAGATGTGCCACAGCTAAAATAATATTCAAGATATATTTCTCTTGACAGGTTCGGCTTCACGGGTCAAACTTTAATTTTTTAATTTCAACTTCATTTCGCTTCGTTCAATTTTAACTTTGCTTTACGGGTAAACTAAAATAGATACGAATTCCGGAGATCGGATAATAAATATATTATTAAGCGTAAAAAATAAAAGGCTACATATTGTTACATGTCAGAGAAATATGATACTATGAGAAAAAATTTTTATTTATTCAATGTGCGGTTATACGCAAATAAATATTCATCGAAACAAATAATAAAAATGTTGCCGTCGCGTTCAGGAGGAAAAATTTCCATGATAATTTATTTTGTATGAAACCTAACGACTTTATAAATTTTACGAGCTATACTTAAAATATGACTTAACATTGCATAAAAATACTGTTAACTCGATGATTTGCATATTCATTAAAAAGAGTTGTATTCAATTCTCCTGTACAAGAATAAAGAAGAACAATGGTTCGCGCATAACGAATGCAAGAGGTAAAATCATCTTCGATAACGTTCTTCACCCGCCCATAGAGCACATCACTGAACACTTTATTGTTGTCAGCGAAACTATATGTCAGTATAATACTGTTCATGTATCTGAACATTCAATGAACAGATATTCTCGTTGTCAGTGAGTTGTTGCGAGCGCAAGTTTACATTAGACATTTGTAAATTGCGTTCTACCGCAATTTGATTACATATCGCGTTAAAATATGATATTGCCGATACGGGCGTAATTCACGTCGATGCATTTCATCTGTTTGAGACGTAAATTCGGAGTTGCCGCGTTTAATCGTATTTTCTTCGCGTGAAATATTACAACTAATTTGTTTCGACGAGTCGACGGCGGATTATTATTTCATAACGCGCGTTGTATAACCGTGACGCCATCAAACTGCGAATTTCTCGTTAGTTCTTGCTACGTGATCGATTTGCAAGTTTCATTAGTTTGTCCCCCGGTCCTTCATTTGTTTACGATACGTGCCCGCCTTGGTCGCCGGAAACGAGTCGTTTGTTACAATGTATTTTCGCTTTTCGGCCGTCCGGGGAGATCGCGGCCGTTGGACGGAAACATCTCGCGGAATCGCAATATGCGCAAAACGTGTTATGCATACACGCAGACAGGAAGAGAAAATCGCGGACGGTACGCTCCATCGCGTTCGAAGCGTCAACTCGCCAGATTTATAGTGTTTCTACTTATACCGAGATTAACCCCGTATGAATAACATCCCCAACAGAAGTGAATAAATCGAACAGAGGCGTGCGCCTCATCAATTCTCAAGTTATCAATTAATCGAGTTAAGAGAGCATACATTCGTACGTTACGAATCGAACTTCTCACGTCTAAACGCGATAGCACCTCGTGTCAAGTACCTATATATTTTTTAATTGTTCTTTTAATTAATTTATTTACACCTTTCATTGCCGAGGTTTTATACAAATATTGAGAATAATAAATTGGATATTTTGTAAATGGCATTATATTATCGAATACACTGTACAATTATTTTCAAATATTAATAAAATTTATATAAGTATGCGTATTTCAAAATTGTTCAAAATATGAAAAAGCACTAACGCTAAGAAAGAGATTCAACATTCGATAAGTCAGTTTTCGCGGCTTCTTCGGTTTTTCTCAAATTGCAAGTTTCAATACTAGATTTTTTAGCTTACAATTAGATATTTAATTTTAACAATTTTCACCTTTAATGCCAGTTAAGATACACAGATATGTGTTTTTAACACAGAAAATTTATTGCGAAAAGTATTACCTCAGCCAGAATTAAAGATGTTTCTAAAATGTTCTTTATATCACATTAGAGACATTATTGCCAAATAAATAAATCATTTGATCAGATTTTGTTAAAAAAAATCGTTAGAACTTTAATGGTGATAAAACCTTAATATTTCTTTCGCCGGTACACGTGTGTTCTCTTTGCATTTCCACAAAGCCAAATTTAATAGGTTTGTCACTGTTTTAAGTAAATTATCCACACTTCGAAATGTACCTCTGCATTAAACGTTTGAAAGAGCTCTCACCTAAATGTGTTATTCGAAAATGTGTCAGGGGAAAACTTTATGGTAAAGCGATGCAAAATGAAACGCGCGATTGTAAATTTCGCGCAATTTGTCCGATATTTAGCGGACCGTGCCTCGATTAAATTGACGCAATTTGCGATGAAAAACGTGTCAGTGGGCAGGCGTTTCGAGTGCGGAATTATTTTTATGTTTGCAGACGGGCGGGAGGAGAGGAAGAAGAGAACAGGAGCTCGCTATTCCGGCTTCCGCTTTGACTCAGCGACTCTTTGTATCTCTCCTCGCGGTCACCGCGGTGTTGAAAAAAAGAGGATTCAAAAATTTAACAGCGCGAAATATTCAAAGCACGAGGAAAGGGCTTAATCAGCGTGCGTCCGCGAAAATCTGTACGGACAGAATATTTTATGCCGCGGTGATTCGAGTAATTTACTTGTCTTTACGGATGTTACTTTACTAATATCTCCCTTTCCATGAAGAAGCATCGCTACTGATGTAACCCAGTTTCATTGTGTCACTTTCTATGTTCATTAACCACAGAGACGCGTATGCGCATGTACGGCATAAGAAGGATTTATTGTCAAAACACGTAATTGTTCGCTATAGTCATTCGACATGTAACTGCGTCCCATATTCGCATAACTTGCTCATTCGCTTATTATATAAAATATCTATGTACAACAGCCAAATGCTAAATGCTATGTTGAAAATTTAACTTACTGTACATTGACAAGAATACTATTAATTGCAATAGTTGTGATAGAAAATTATATTTAACTTTGATTCTCTCTCGTTTTGATTATAATAATAAAAAACGCGATAGCGCCTTGTGTCGGGTATATTTTTTTAATTATTCTTAATTAATTCATTTACATTTTGCATTGCCGAGTTTCGGTAAAAATGTGGAGAGTAATAACTTTGATATTTTGTACATGATCTCGAATAAACATTACACGAATGTTATCAAACGTCAATAAAATTTATAAGTATTTCAAGACTATTGATTGTTAAGAAGTGTTTTGGAAAAATAAAAAAGAGTCAAATGTCTTATTCGCATAACTGAACAAATTAAAAGGAATCATAAAGGATTAATTTCACGGTATTTGTGCAACAACTCGCTCTAAAATGAATTTATCGCGGAGTTCGCGATCCTTGCACGTAATCACGCGCGATGCAATCGAGTAGAATCTTAATTTCGAATATGTAGAGTAGCCATTCTATTCAGGGCAAAGTAACAAGTACACTTTGAAAATAGCAGAATCACGATTTATATTTTGCAAGGGTTTCAAAGATAGCAAATACGCGAGTGATCGATGTCGGTTCAATGCGCCAGGGTGGCTTGGCCATTAGTCATCCGCACCCTCCCCCTCGCGCAACCCACAATTAATTATTATCCTGATAAATGTCACACACTACGTGTTTCGACAATAAATCGTTAGACCGGTGATGCGCGGCGCTCTACCGCCGAGGTGTATACCCAATCGGGCAGGTGTCATGTAATTTGATGATCGGTTAATGCTTAAGGTTAACAGTCGACTGCACAGGGCAATCACGTGCGACAGACATTCAAAAATCAAACGCCAGTTTCACGAATGATATAATATATTTTAATATCCGTTGCCACCGTTTGCATTTAACGCACGCAAAATATGAGTAATCTCGAGCGTCGAGAACATTTCAGAAAAAGTTTTCCGCGGGAAGGATAATAAAGTTATTCTTTTATACTCTACTAGTATAAAAGACAATAATAAAACGATTTTATAAGTTCGACGTCGTTACATCTTGGACATATAAATGTCTATCTTCGATAGCATTGAAAAACCTGGCAAAATGAGATATAAACTCCCTCTTGATATCGTAAACTGACGGTACGTTTATCAAAATATATGGAAAACACATGAACTTTCCCCGATAATTGATTTCTCGGTTCATCGTTACAGCAAATTATTATTAATGAAACCAATATTGTTTAGAAAATATACAGAGTGTGTCAAGTTTTAACGATCAAACTACGTCAGTATATTCTGTGGATAAAATTTAAAAAAAATTACAGGTCCATAGAAGTTTTATTAAAAAGTTACGATTTAAAAAAAGCATAAAAATCAGTAGCACAAGATTTGCGTCATGAAGGATCGCCAAGAGATTACGCCAACCATTCAATTGTATCTACATGTTCTTGACATGTTCGTTAGGAAAATTAACAATATTTGCTCTGTAAACGTTGCTTGATCAATTCGTAGTTTAATTAAAACCTAAAGATCCTATAACGCAATGCAAATTTCAGAGCAAAGCGGTTAATCGCTAAACTACCTCAAGCTAGATATGGTTCACCCATATTTACATATGCAGCTCGTACTTTGTTTTCGTTTAGAGACTGTTGTAAACGCTGGCCTGCTTACATCTGCACGAAAATAAACAAGTCCCCTATCAACACCAGTCTAGTCCTTCAAGGAAGTTCCCAGGGGACTATTCGAGAAACTTTGTTCCCGACCAACAACGCTTCCCAGGTGCGTCACCAAGGGACGAGAGTGCTAGTCGAGAAGTCAGACGCGAGAGAGAGAGAGAGAGAGAGGGAGGAACGAGAAACAATAATATTACTTGACAAAGAACAAGAAAAATTACGAGGTAAAGGAGAGGTTCCGCACGTCGTAGGACCACAAACGCGCTTCAATTCGCAGAGATAATATTTACTCCCCACCATCGAGAGGTAATGCAACGGCAAAATCGATATTTGTGCAAATTAGCTTATTGTTAAGTCGACATAAATTTTCAAGAGAGCACGAAAGTTAAGAGTTTATATAACGTCTCGCGACACTTTTCACCGTAAGAAAGTGGAGAGAGACGACCTAGTTAAATTGTAAAAGAAATTTTTCTAGTAAAGTTTGAACGTCGTATGTGCGCATCTTACACTTCTTCGGAAGTCCTATAAATTCAAAAGCTTTACTTCGACTTGAAATCGCTCGCTTTCAACTGCGCCTTCTGTTCAAGAAGAATAGAAGGCGAGATTGTATCAACGGGGTAATAAGCAAATCCGTAATCAATGCAGAGTTAAAGTGTTAAAATCCTCCGGGACTTCACTGACAAATTTCATGGCTTCTCGATGGCTTCGAAACGCGCAATTCTCGGAGTGAAAAGTACAGTAGAACCACACCCGATGTGGCGGATGGGGAACAAAACGATACACGGCGAATGTACGAGGGATAATACATATATGGTCGCGCATTTGTGGGCAGGCACCGATATCATCCGTGATGGATGTTTGAATCCCCCTTACTGAAAATAAATTTCGACAACTGATCGCTTGTAGCACGTTATGTATAATTTCAACTTTAGAAAGTGTACCTTGATCTTGGACATGCATTTTTGCATAACTATACATCATATACAATCGTACGATCTTTAACAAAAGGCTGTTATCAATAATTGTGTGTTAGAATACTCATCATACGTACGATTTGTTTTTCTTAAGACAACTTTAAAAGGAACAAGTTAACAAAGGACTTTCTCGATAATGAAATTAACGAAGTGGAATTAAAAAATGGGCATTGAGAGTACAATGCGTGTTGGTGCACGAGTTATCAGGTTAATCATATTTAATTATAATTAGAGAGTTTAACAATCGCTTTGTACTCTCAATGTCAATTTTTAACTATGATTTTAAAACTTTGGATTTTTTTAAGTAATCAAAGAGTTGGTCGTAATTAAAAGTTACGAGATAGCCGCGTTTAATGATAAATTAATATTTATATCTAGGATTGGTGACATAAATTCTCAAATACGCGTATTAATTTAGAAATATTTTAGTACTTGATCACTTATAAAATTTCGTTTTATATTGCACTTGTAATGCACATTTATATTACAATACATATAAAGTGTATTGATTTACAGACGCGTTAACATTGTCCCCTACTTTTTTGGCCGATTAATCTGTAAATGTTACGAGATTTAAAGTTGAACTCTTTTAATGAAAACTTCTTAGGAAATGCATTTAATCTTTAAAGCGGAGCATTTTAATGAATAAATCCTAAATTAAAGTGAAATTTAGTTGAAATGAAATTATAATAAAAAAGAGTTTTTGTCTTATCTCATAATTTCATTACGTATTTAAATTCTTGAAACTGAATTAGCTTAAATAACATTCTACTTTATTATTATAAATGCTAAATATAGCGTCAAATAAATCGGCTTATTTAAATTACATTTAGATATGGTAAATTTGAAAAAATACTGTTAAAATCTCCAAAAATTATACATTCATATGTAAATTTTTCTACATGACAGAATTGTAAAATAGTAAAATTATCGCGAGATATGATATTACGTTCCTGTCGTATAAAATCCACAAAAAATGAGTTGTTTTTCTAATTACGTTTTCTTAGTATCACAAATATATCTAGATTATCTAGAGGAATAAATACATTTGACTAATTCCATGCGCGACAATTTTTCTATATTTCTTTAATCTTCAATAGCGCGATTAAAGAAAATATATCTATTTTCAAGCGACGTTCGTTTTATGAAACTAACCAATAAATGGACACACAGAAAATCTGTTATAAATCTTCAATTCTGACACAATAACGAAGGAGTACCAACGATAAATAAATCTCCAGTACAGAGTGCTTGGAGAGATTTAAATACTCTGTAGTCTTCGCCAAAGTTTTTCGATCTATCGTGTCTTTGCTCAAACCGGGGAAAATGAAGGAAAATTCGAAAGAGGATCAACAAAAACCCCTGATACATGTTAAGAGATAGGGAAATAAAAGGGATACGAGTTTTAATGAACTCGCTGGCAAAACAAGACTAATGAATTTCACATTAATCATATTAATTAAGTACGACACGTATATTATTAATACGCGGATACTTTTATTTGCAGTGCGCGGTGCAAAAGATGTCCGCGACAAACAAAAGAAAAGCAGACGAACGACTCATTTTACCATAAGCTTAATTAAAATACGAATAAGCGAACTGTGATCCACGTAGAAGAGTGTGTACACACGTTTCGATTAAATTTGCATGCAAATATCCCGCTGCCTTAACGAAGTGAATTCAGCACATTGGATTTTTTTTCTTCGCGCATATTATAAACGGCCATCAGCAATTTCTCTCGTTATCCGCGTCATGATCGGGACAAAAAACACGCGCGATAGTTCTCACCAGTGCAATCTGCACAAATCGTAGATGTGGACATTGCGTGTGATCACTTTTGACCATAAAAAATGCCTAATTAGGAAAAATGTCGAGATAATAGCAGCGGCTTTTTTTTATTAAAAACCGTTGGAAATCAAAGCTCCCTATGGTACACCTATATGATGCGGACAAATAACAAAACCTCATTTTATTCCTCTTATTTTCCGCGTATTTTATCTCAACATAGAATTTTCATTTCATGCATAGTTATCGAACTATTTCATGCGAAAAATTGTATTCTGGGAAATAATATCCGATCCAATTTTTACCAAAGAAAAATTTAACTTTACCAAGGAATTCGCCCAGTCAACGGGAGGGGTTTATACAATAAGACGTCAAATATCCGGGCGAGCTGAAGTAATATACTTGTTATCGATTATTTACACACAAAATTCTCGAAAAAAGACAAACAAGCGCCAAATATTAAGAAAGACTGTAACAAGAAAATATAAACAATATAAATGTAATAGCAACGTCTTCAATGTAAATTGAGATTTCTGTTCATATGTACGTCGGACCATCGCGACCAAGGATAATCAACTTTTTAAAGTGGCCGAATAATCGATACTGTACTTAGAACGCTAAGATAAAATTCGCCCTAAAAGCGAAACGTTATGCCGCCGCGCATGCCGGAAATTGAGATCTTATTGTTAGCAAGTATAACTTGTCTTACACACAAAGCACCGTTTTCGTTTGTTCGAAGACATTTTTCAATTTCCAATTTACAGAGAGTGAACTCGGCGCAACACGTAACACGTCGGTCTTACGTGCGCCAATTTAGCGATTTGCGTGCTTCGACCCCGGACAGTTTACCGCAACAAATTTAATGCACGTAAAGCAACGGTTTTACGTGCCGTGTTTCCAAGGGTGGGAAAAAAGGGATGAATTCTCTCGCGTACTCACCCGCGCCAATGCCACCGCCGGGAACTTCTCCCACGCGAGCTGCGTCTCCTCGCCCGGACTCCCGTGACGCTGACCCGCGAGGATCCTCGCCGCCGTCAGGGTGCTCATCCCCATGCCGTCGCCGACGAAGAGGACGACGCCGCGCGCCACCCCGGCCGGCGGCGTCGTGCCGCTGACGCTGTTACTCGCTGCGTCCCTGATCCGCGTCTCGATAGCCCGCGTCGCAGCTTCATACCAGGCTTCCCTCTCTGTGAACAAACAGGTCCCGATATATATATCACGCGCGAGCGATGTAATCGGATAGGCGACATTGTCACAATTGCGAGATGAAACATCGCCGTGGGTCGTACGTAACGGGATTCGAGTCTCATTGTCAGAAAAGGCGGGTCAACAGTTTGTATTTACGCAGAGTCGTCCCCCCCCCCAATACGTAAACTAAAATTATATCCGAGATGATGCCGCCTGGTTTCCCCCCCTCTCTCTCTCTCTCTCTCTCTCTCTCTCTCTCTCTCTCTCTCTCTCTCTCTCTCGTTCTTCCCTTTTCTCTCCCCTTCTTCCTCTCCACTTTCCCTATATATCTCTTCACTCCTCTACCCCCATTGTTTTTACCGCGCAAAAGCGTGCAAAAGTAAACGTTGTTCGTTTTTCTTTTTAGAAGTCTTTTCCATCGCGAAATGGACGACATATTAGGATTACTTATAATCACTGAAAATAAATATAAATTTTGTAATTTTAGAATCGTGAAATTAATTTACGATGCATTTTGTAATTGCC
>NW_011967240.1:548272-572543 GCF_000949405.1 Vollenhovia emeryi | reverse complement strand
TACGTAAACTAAAATTATATCCGAGATGATGCCGCCTGGTTTCCCCCCCTCTCTCTCTCTCTCTCTCTCTCTCTCTCTCTCTCTCTCTCTCTCTCTCTCTCTCTCGTTCTTCTCTTTTCTCTCTCCTTCCTGCCATATACTATTCCTGTATATCTCTTTAATCCTCTAGCACAATCGTTTTTACCGCGCAAAAGCGTGATAAAGTTAACGTTGTTGGTTTTTCATTTAAGAAGTATTTTGCATCGCGAAATGGCCGACATATTAGGATTACTTATAATCACTGAAAATAAATATAAATTTTGTAATTTTAGAATCGTGAAATTAATTTACGATGCATTTTTTAATTGCCTTTTAGTGTAAAAGACCCTACAAATAGTTCATAGAACTTTAAAAATATCAAATTAAAAATACGAGGTAACTAATATATCCATAAAAAATCCATTTAATACACTAATTATATTTGATGTGTATTCACTTAAGAGTATCCCAATCATTAAAAGTACTGACATTAAAAGAAAACAATATTCTAGTTATCTTCTCTTCCACTTATCTAAACGAACGTATAGCACAGAAAGCTTGTGTCTCCTTCAAATATACTTCTTTTCTTCTCGTTTTTTCTTTCCAATCAGCAAAAGCGAGGAGAAACCGCGAGCAAACTCTCGATCTTAATATCAGTCAAATGATCCTCGTTTCACTTTTCGTTGCATGAGAAGCTCTACGGAAAAAAACGAATAGCGTGCTTTTCAATTTTGTTAATAAAGTACAGCTTACAAGAGAGGAAAGGAAAATGGTATAATAAGAATTGAAGTATCGAAAGCAATAATACAAAAATAATTGCATTTTCCTAGATCACTTGATACGTAGGTTTTTCGTAATAATTAAAATTTTTTAGTATCTTCCGGTACATATATTAATATAAATATAAACGATTAAAGCGTTAAATTAATCAACAAGAAATTACGGAGCAATCTTGCAAAATTTATATTTATCTTATATCGAAAGAGTAAAGCGCAGTATATGCGGCGTCTTAAGTAGAGTCGCGTGTCAAGCAAGTTTTAAGACTAAACGATTTTGTTCGAAGCGATATTGCCGGAAGCAATAGGTTTACCGAAAACGGCAGTTTCCCCGAGCTGCGGTAAACGAAACCCTCCATGCGGTTGCGGTTTCACCGATTCCCATAGCTATTCCTAGTTACGACTCGATAATGGGTAAGTTGAACCGTTTCAACATGATCCATAAAATGTCATAAACCAACACGATAATGGATTTTGGGAAACGGCGATAGGATCGAGATAGGATACGATCGAGAGGCGCTAAACGCACCGGCAGGGCTCTCTCCCCTCCTTTTATTCGAATAACACTGCGAGTCACATGAACAAAGTCATTGTCGAGAATATTTTCCAATTTCGCGCGACCGGTTACAGCGCTTATCCGTACTTCCCCCCCCCCTCCCCGATTCTTCGTGTAATCCCGAGAACGCTCGAAGATTCTGAATAAAATTCCTATCTATCTGCCCGTTTATCCGGCACCCTGCCGAAGACGCCTCGCGTTGAGCTAACCCGTCCGGGACTTGATCCGGTACACGAAGAAGCAGAAATTCTCCTGCAGCTACTGCTCCAGCTAATTCATGGAAAATTCAAACCGTACGACGCCGACAGCCCGCAGCGCGAAAATACGCGAGGCACGCGCGTTTCTATTCGCGAAAATGTTTTATCCGACGACTCGCACCTCCGCTGATTCTTGCCGCGTGTCGTTAATCCGCGCATCGCGAAAATCTGATGGGTTTTCCGTGAGAAATGGCCTCGAGATTCGTGTCGGACGAGAACGAGAGCACGGTCGGAATATATTCGGCGCGGGACAGGAATCGCGCGCGGCACGAACACAACATTTCTATGCATTTTGGACGTGACGAGCTCGCGTTTGCATATCTCAGCTGAGCGGCACGAAAGTAATTTTTGAATTTTTAACTCTATCACAAAGTTTGATTAATAACGCTCCACGCGCGACTCAAACGTCATTCTAATGACGCGGGGAGCGCTGTCGTTGATCACGACCGGGTCGATTCGAGAATAATTGGCAATCAGCGCAAGATAAAAGAATACTCATTTCCCCGTGCTAATGAAATCATATCATAAATTTCACAATTGACTAAACGGAGTTTGTTAATCTACCACATCATAACCGCAATCATTAAACATTCCTACGGTAACTCGCGAGTGTATTTTGCGAGCGTATATGTCGAAATGTACAGAAACATTTTTAATTAATAAACACAACAATTGGCAAATATTATTTCATAACGGTATCCAGTTTTGAAATAATACGAAAAATGCCCACGTATATAAGAGAAACAAAATATAAATGGAATAGCGTATTCAGTCCTCGCGGATATGTTACTTTTAGATTTCAGTGTACACTGTAGACTCGTTTTATTTCGCCGTTAATCAGACAAGAAATTCTGTTACACAAGCAATTACAGAATATCTAACTAAAGATTTAAACATTTCATCGCTCGAGCCGACGATTACGTAAAACGCGGTGCTCGTGCACAGCCATATTATCAATCGCATAATCCCTCGATGTGTAAATGTGCATTTCCCTGATACCCGGATATCTAGGCGATATGTAAAACGGCAATGACGATATATAAAATCCTATTTAAATAGCTTTATCGAGCTTTGTGAGCATTACCAATGCAGCGAACCAAGTTATGGTTAGTTATAACAGCGGTAATCAAATTATTATCAACACGATACCACCGCGCACGGGGACCGACCAAGTCCCAGCGACGTTCAAATTTTATATCTCACAGTGGAATCTTTGCTAAGAGGATGTTAAATGGCGACGACCCCTTTGCGACCGCAAAAACGGTGCAGTAAAATTTCCAGCTTAAGAATTCACAGCACACAAATGGATTACCCACACCAGTGCGCTTACGCGGATTGTTAAGTGCGTGAGTATGATAGTGGCGAAGACATTAGCAAAGCGGGATAGCACTAAGAAGAATCGTTAAAAAATGGAAAGGTGAGGTGAGGAAACGAAAGAAAGAAAATCGTCAAAAGATCCCCGCCGGGAGTCCGGAACAACTTTGAGAAAAGAGCTGCTTATCCCAAGAGGACTTCTTATTTCGAAACAGATAAAAGACTTTAATAAAGATTTCAATAATCACACTAGACCGATTCTTTGAGACAAAGCTTTTAATACGAGGTATTAAGGGACGTAATATATACAGTGAGAATAAATCTTTATTTACAATCTGATTACAACATTACGATAGAAGGAAGGAACAAAAATTTAATCCGAATTCCTGTAATCCCTTTAATACTTCTCGATAATGTAAGAATCTATTTTTCGATTTAATCAAGGATAACTTTTAGTAACGTCCCTAGGAAAAATTTAAGAAACTCAGGTTTTTACGAGCATCCATAATGCATAATCAATTTTACGAAGAATGATTTTTCCCTCGGTCTGCAACCAACTTAAGAAAACATAAAGTAGAACGTTCCTTTTAAAGGGCAAACTTCCCTAGATACTCTTAAAAGCGTCCTTTTTCTGGATCCGCCGTATAGTCTAAATTTTTGTCGTCAAGAAAAATGGAAGGCAACTACGATAAAAATTACGAAAACTTGGACGTAGAATAAAGTGTAGGTCGCACCAAGAAGGCTATAGGGTGGGTTTCATTGGCAGTCACAACGCAGGCTCTATGATCAAACGAAAGTTGTCGCTGTTTGCTGCTGCCTCCAACTCTTTTTGAAGACTCCACAAACACCTAATAATTTACACACGGCTAATTTTAATTGCACCGACATCCAAGATTAAAGTCTTTTCTTTCTTCTTGAAACGCGCGTTTGAACACTTTGCAAAATGTCACGATAAAAGTCGTTTGACACAGACATGGAATATGTATTAAAAAGCTGAATCACAATTCACGCTGCACGAGCGCGTTTTTCTTAAAAGAAATTATTAATATGAAAAACGCTTTGAACTTTCTGCCGCAGTGTGTCGCAGAAATTGCCGGATATAAATCGTAGTTTCACGCACGAAATTTCACGTCCTAAATTTTGTGTGTAAATTACGTATACAAATTATGTTATGACTTTATAACTTCTAATTCCTGTTTACAGTTAAATTATGCGAAAACTAGATTTACACAAATGAAAAATTAATAAAACATATTGCAGCAAACAACATTTGAGTTTATATTTTTTTAAAGTATTGCATCGAGAGAAATAAATTTATATTATTAATTTATGCATTTTATGCATATACGTAACTAAATTAAGGGGACAAACTTTAGTTAAAAGCTTTGAGAGCTCTAGAATATTTGTTACAATTAAAAATAAATAATATTAAATAAATAATAAATATTACAATACTTGACTATTTCCCATTTGTTAGCTATAACTCAAAAACTGTGGATTTGCAGATATGCTGATATAAACTTCTTTGTTACTTTATTAATATTCTTCTTATTAATATTCCATTAACTTCTGTTTTACTTTATATTAATATATTTTATGCATATATACAAGATAACTAAAATAAGGTGACAAACTTCTGGGGACGAGCTCCCAAATATTTCTTGTAATTAAAAATTAAAAACAAGTAATATTAAATGTTACTCTTCATTTTTCATTCATAAACATTTGTTGTATTTCAGTAACAGTGAGTTTGCAGTCTTGTTTGTGTAAACTTCTTTATTTTATTTTATTCATATATTTTATGCATATATAAGGTAACTAAAATAAGGGGACAAACTTCCGGGGACGAGCACCCGAACATTTGCTGTAATTAAAAATTAAAAATAAATAACATTACATAATATCACTTTTCCATTATCCACCAATAAATATTTGTTTGAACTGTAGCCTCCAATTAGTGGGTTTACAGATATAAGTTAGATATAGTTGATATGAACTTTTTTCATGTTACTGTATGGATCGTCCCCGAAATTTGTCTCTTTTTTTACACCCTGTATATAAAGTAAAATTTACAGTCGCCTTTATAACAAATCACAATTGAAGAAGTTTCTATTTTATTTTAAGATGTTACATTTATATTCTATATTCAGTATTAAGTAAATCCCGATTGTTTCTCTGATTCGTAATATTATTTCAAACAGTATTTCTAAAATAACACGTATATTTTTTGTTACCAAGTATACTCTAGAAGCAAAACACTTTAAACACATAATTGATTAGTTCCTGGCCTCAAACGTATATAAATAAATTAAGAAAGTGTATATATGTATAACTGATTGGTCTCGTAATTAATATAAGTCGAGACCTGAAATTCCCAAGAGACTTCAAGTTCCACGAGTTTCATTTCAAATAGCTCCTAGCATCCTACCCGTCCTGTTGGGAGCAATTTACATATTATGCACGAAAATAGCATATTGTATACGAATATAGCTTTCTTCAATAATTAGTTGTCAGAGTCCCACCGTAAAGCGTACAAAGGTCTTTCTGAGAAATCTCATTTCAAAAGAGTCCTAAAATCCAAAGCAAAAGGGAAAATATTTTCTTTCGGTATAACGTTTCGAAGAGATTTGTTATATTTTTAATAGTTTCGGCGATATATCCAGAATCAAAGGGGTTAAATGAACTTGACGTACCTGACTCTACAAATAGTCACAGAGAAAAAACATGTATCTCTTGTTCGAAACGATATACCCGTCAAAATTGGCAAAGCGCAGTACCGAACGATTTTTCCTTTTTGTTTTTTTCATTTTGTTAGACGGCTGAAAAAATGGAATTGACTGTACGCGATCGTTAAATGGCCATACAACAGTGGGCGATATTTTCGTAGATGCAGTCGTGAAATCGTAAACAATGATGTCGAAATACAATGCGAGATGCGGCTCGCATTGATTTTTCTGCCGGCGAGGAACAGATTTTGCGAATCGGATGCACTCGCGGGGGCTGCAATTTTTATTTTCCATCGTCACTGCGCGCAACACTCGAAACATGTGTACGGTGGAACTTAACCGAAACAACATCATCGCTGCCTCAAGTTTATCGTCGGCGCACTCAACATCGTTTTATTTATGCAGTCGAGAAATCACGGAATCTACGTTTACCGAGATAACTTGAGACCAAGATCGCGCACGTGCGAGAAAACAATTCTCTCATAGGAGGTCGCGATAGCGTTGAAGAACCGTGCGTTTCAATCTCGCGAAATTCGTAATTAAGAGAAAACTATCGCGGAAGAATTACCGTGATAATAGAGGGTTTTCGTACAATATATATATATATATATATGTATATCCCCCGCGCGGTCGAGTTACTGTAATTACCGCTTACTCAGGTCACCGCTCATGATACGAACACAAGGAGAGCTTAACACGCCGGCGGTTAACCAAACGTTGCTGTCGTAGCTCGTATCTATTAATTATTCAGCCGTAACTTCTCGTTTGCAGTAGAAATTAACTGCACAATTCATGCACACGTACACAGAGATAAATATGCCTAATGTATAGCGATTATTACACGAGTAGATATGAGCACTCCGGCGGCAAAATATGAAATTCCGATGACTGAATTCGAGGGAACGTGGACAGAAATGTTTAAGGAATGCATATCTCGAGGGTGTCTCCAGGGGAATTACGTAGTACGCGCGATTTCGAATTATGCGGATGTCCTGTGTCGCGACGATAGCAGGAGATGCAGGCTTTTCATATCGAAAATTCGATATAAAAAGTTTGCATCTCAACCAGTGGCTACAAATCGCTTGGCGAACACGATATGTCAAAGTTCCTATTTTCACATTATATATACATATATATAATATATGTGTGTGTATATGTGTGTATAATACTGAGCTACAGTGAATAGAAATACAGGTACTTTTCTTACACACACTGATGTGACAATTTATAATACATATATTTCTCATACAAAGTTTCGTTTATTTAGACGAGTGAATTGATAATCTCTTCGTAGCCTTGCACACATACATATTTATAATGCATTTTATAAATGACCATCCCGAGGTGAAAATACAAAAGTCGTATTCTTCGGTGCACGCAGCAAAGCTAAAGTAGCTGCAAACGAAAGCCGGGCGCGGAGGTTAAATATTTACAAACGATCGACTAGATTTATAATCAACTTCTCTGTGGCGGCAGGGAAAAGCCGCGGGGACCTTTCAAGCTGTCGCATCTGCGATGCAGATATCTGGACGACTGAGGGAAAAGTTGCGGGTAACCACGCAGATTTTCACACGCCGCACCTTTTAACGGGAGGGGCTGACGTTCTCGCCTCCTGTTAAAGGCGGCGTCGCGGCGGTGCCATTTACAATGCAGAGCGGTGCCGATGACTGGCCTTTAAAGGGCGCGCGTACATTCGGCTGCTCACTTTTTAACGAGCCATTACCATTTTTCCACGCTTGGACGCATTCGCCGAATAAACTCCGCCGTACGATCGGGTCGCGCCCCGAGAACTCGGCGCGATATAAATTCGAAACCGGATCGAGTTCGGGCCTCGGCATATTCCCTCCGCACTGTGACACGATCAATTTCAGAAAGTATCACACGTCAAAGGCTCAGCAGTGAAAATATCGAAGGATTTCGTGCGCTGCGTGAGAGATTACTTTGCACGTTGATTGCTTCGCCGCCCGTGGCAGGTTAATTGTCCTGGTCCTAGTTGAAAGACGATATTTTTCGTAAAGTTGCACGCTCCAGATATTTCGAGCACAATTATACGGCGGATCGTAAAAAAACAGCGTGCGACTTGCCAAAAAGAGTTCGCGACTTTTATTTCACAAAGAGAACAAATTATCGTTTGTTTTATAAACAAAATTCACAATTGGAGGTATATAATTGCAGGATACGCCGCGTATTATTTAGCGTAAGTCGAGAGGATCGCTAACGTAACTATAATAAATAAAAGAGGATCTAACTATCTCTCTCTTTTTTTGCACTCCTTTACATCAATGAATGCTTTGAGCAATTTAGAGTCGACCTTTCCTTTAAGGAAAATTTGATCGTATCCCATCTCTCTTTGCAACTTTTTAATATTCGGAATTAAATATCTTTCTAACTAATTTTTAGATGAAATTGTGGTGAAGTAAGGTTCACACTTCAAGTTAAATGAAGAATAAGATATTATGTAAAACTTAATTTAAGCATTCAAACGATCGACTAAAAATTTGAACTTCATAAAAACATGTCGCCTTTAAAATATTTAACGCAAAATATACCCAAACTATCATACAATATACATTGTTTACAACTGATTGTTACCCATTTTTCGAAAAGTGTTTTTAAACCACGATAATCCACAAAGAGCAATGAGTAAACAAATTCCGACTTTATATAACTTTTTCAAAGTGGTTTTTGTCGACAAGCTTTTTCATAACGTTTAAAAATATAATTAAGAAAAATTTTTTTCTATTGTACGTTCGTACAAATTTTATGATTACTCATGCGAATAAACAAATTTTTTAGATAAACTTCTCGTATATTTATAAAAGCAGACTATAAATGTCAAACACATAATCCTTTTTATTTATATGTTTAACATTAATTATATATGCATGTATACAATATATTAATTATCAATATGTCAAAAATCTGAAATAACTAATATATTCTTTTGTAAAATATCTAAAAGCGGACCTAAATATCGGTCAAACGGCCTAATCTATGCAAAAGCAAATATTCGATATATTCATTGATTTAGTGATCATAGTTCAGCAACAGATGCAGTTATCATTTAAATCCAGACATTTCGTACTATGAAATATCCTCGCCCTTTTCCCGAGCTTGTAACGTACACGAAAGGATATTTATGATCGTGGGACACGATCGTGAAACAGAATAAAAGTGCAACACTAAAGTTTTTCGGTTTACTCGAGAGATTGTATTTCTTTCGTGTCGTTGAGCACGCGGGCATTTTTCGTACGCATGAATAATCATCAGTATGAATAAAAATGAGTATCCCATTCGGAAGATATAAAGTTTTAACTCAATCTATTTATTAACAGAATGAATAGATTTACACTTTGATCCTGAGTACATTTTGCAGTAAAATTTTCTACTTTTTGCCACGAAATATCGTAAAAGTTGAACGTAAAATTGAAGTCCTACTGTAGGAAACTTCGAAAGCAAATTTATTCATAGAACTAAAAAGGAAGAAATTTAATGTTACTAATAGAAGAAAATTATATTTTCTGAAACTTTAATACGTACACACAATATCATTAAAAAACGTAACACAGTTCAGAAGAATTAATATATTATAAAACTATGAAAACTTTATATTTCTCGCGCATAAAACGTTTATTTCTATTCATCTCGCTCGTCTCGCAACCGTTCCCGAAAATTAAAGGACACATTAGTGGCGGATCATTCATCTACAGCCTGCTTCTTTGTCTTATCGATATCTACTTCGCGACGTTGAAATCGCGCCGTTGTTATTTACGTCGTATCAAACGAACGCTTGACACTGATCAGTTTGGAAGAATTCACTTTTCCTCGTAACGCCGTAGGATCGTACGGCTGCTGTATGATAACGTTTACGATTGCCGATTCTCTCGCGCGATGCCAATAAACTCGGCGCGAATAAATTTCAAAGTTCGCGGAAACTTCGCGCGGTCACAAAGTTTTATGAAGGTTGTAACGACGTTGCGGCTGCTCAGATGTAGAACGAGAAATAGAAAGGTACGGTCCTACAGCTAAAGAAGAATACAGAAAGAGAGAAAGAGAAAAGAAGACAAGGAAAACTAGAAAAAGGAAAGACCCGAAAATAAGAGAAAAATAGTAGAAAGGGAGATATAGATACATATACGGGATGAAGGTAATTAAACAGAATTAAAATTGTACTTTAGCTGTTACACGATCTACAGCACGGAAGAAATCACACCTGATAAACATGGCCGCTTTGGTCCGTCGTGCAAAATAAAAAATAAGAATCCAACCGAGATTCACGAAGTCAATTTATAATCTACCACATCTGTACGAGATATAAGCGAATCGGAGAAGTTTGAAACGAGCAATTCTATTTCATATATTGCACATGAAATTCGCATTTCATATTCTAATGCGTCTGTTCGCGTCATTTTTTATTTTAATTTCTTGAAATTTCAATTTGAAAAACTTTAAACCGTCCATTTATTAAGGAAATAAGAATGTAATGTGTAAAAGCAATTACGGAAAAAGGAGAAGGGAACTTTTAATGTTCGAAATTGCAATCTTTCTGATAAAAAAAATCAAGAAATAGTTTTTTGTAAATACCAATACAATGTGGCTACATGTTATTTGATAAAAATCAAAATCTTGTCTTCACTATTACAGTAAGGGTCTGTACGATTAACTTATTGGATATCTATTTTCAATAGAAAGCAACGGCACAAAAGAAAAAGCAATTAACTTTAGACTCACTAAGAAATGTACAGAATGTCACAAAACTAGTCTATTCATTCTTTGGACTGCCAGTGTAACATACAAAAAGGGTTCTATACGAAAAATCTATACGTGAACACAATTCTAAGACTTCCTCCGTGTCCGGAGAAAGTTTTTAAGAAATCCGCAAGAGATGTAAATAGGAAGATGAAATGCTTCAGCTAAACCTATTTATTGCAATTTTATTTACACATTCAGTCTGGAGGTACAGTTTACTAATGACAACGTTATGAAATGCTAATTAATTAGCTGATCGTCAAAACAGAGCTTCGAGCAGAAAACAAAGTTAGGCGAGCAACATTATCCAATATTTGCGGCCAGCAAAATTATACCGATGGGTGATATAATTCGTTATGTGATAGCAATAGAATTACATCGCATATAAATGGAGTTATTTCCCATATAACGAGCCACATGAGAGATGAATGATTCGAAACACAATTTAAATACATAAGATACGGAAATCACTATGTACCACGAGTTCCGTGGTTTCGGTGATTGGCGAGTAACGAAATTTAGATAATCTCCATAATTTCACAATCACTCAAATTTAATTGGCTAAGTTAAGATGATCGAAATCACAGCTCGCAGTAAATCTAATTGAGCATAATTCCGACAGAGCTTCCCAACATTTTCTAACAATTATGCCAATGATTTAGCCAAGTTTACCGGACTCAAAATCAATCCAGATAGCACTTAGGTACACAGGAAATGCGATTATTGAATTCCGTTAGAAACGCGCTACGCAAAACAACGGTTCGGGGAAACCGAAAAATGGCTGCACAAAAAAGATAAATAGGAATCCCAATCTATTTAAACAAGATCAAGTTTCTGTTCGTTCATTCTGCTCGTTCTGCTTGTTATTGGGCCACGCGCGCGTATAAAAGTTGGAATTTCCATCATATTTTAAAGGGCGCGTTTAGAACAGTTTCGCTTCAAATATAATATAAACTACACGGGGAAATTGAATTACTCTTTTTATCAACTGTAAATGTATTCCTAAATAAGCGTGTCGCGCGCGGAATGCTGCCAACTTTACCAGCAACGCAATGTAACAGCGCGGTATTTGCAAAGCAAAACTACCCGACGCACGACAACTTCCGTATAATGTATGTCTCCTCATAAACACGATCATTAGCATCTTTATTATTCTTTGCTCTTTTCTCAGCAACACTTCGCGGCGCCCGATAAGCTACCTCAAAAATACCGCGTACCTACAATCATCCCGTAAAATAGAAACATGAACCCAGCGTCGGTGTCATGAGAATAATCTTACGTTTTCCGGTTTACTGCTCTTCCCTGCGGCCAAATAAAAAAGGATTATTGCGACAGAGAAACAACCATGCAACAGAGATACCGAAATGCGGCTTGTGACGTAGTAACCAATTTAACTGTGTGTTCATTAGAAACACGATGTGAAAAAACTTATAATTATAAAAAGAAATGTGGACTTAAAACTAAAACCTTTATCCATTTTAATTTCGCTGCAGTATATGAAAAGTGTATTTAGGAAGAATACGTTGCACCTAACTTGTGTGTCATATCATTATAAAAAATTTCTCTGGCGACTTTCGCGGATTTTCAAGCTTAAACCAAAGCACAGCACATTGTTTCAAAGATTTAAACTTTATTCTAAATTCGAATTCTAGTCCAAAAATACATTTTGCTAGAGACATTTCATTTTTCTGATATCAATATATGAATAACCAAATCGACTACCAATCTCACTAACGTTGCGATTTTAATAAGAAACATGTAAAAGCGGTAACCTTCACCTATTATTCGCGATCGATCCGAGCAGTTAAACTGTGTCAAAGCTTTTTATTTAAGAGGTCATCGTGCGGAAACATAAGCTCTCACGAGAAAGGGACACGCTCGAGGAGTTCTGTATTGGAGTCGCGGACTTCGAATTTTAATGCGCGATACGAAGGCGCGCCGAAGAAAACTTTAAGCGGCGCGAGATAAGTGGGACTTAAGCTACCCCCAACTGGGCGATTTACGTAACGTTACTTCCGTCTCTCGCCGTGGCACCTCTTTTCATCCTGGCAATGGCTCCAATAGGGGCGCATACACCACGAAAGTCTGATAAGCGGTACAGTGGCGGAAAAGGTCCGCTAAACTCCAAACGTGACCGAATATAGCGCGCGAGATTGCTGCGTTTTGGAGAGTCGTCGTGTGGATTTATATAACTCTTTCATGATTTAGCGAGCAGTATGTTAAATCGAAGTTTTGGCATGAATGGTATGTAAATAGCGGTTCTCCATACGCAGAAAAGAGTCATTTCAGATATATACAAATTTTTAATTTTAAAGATAAAAGACTCCTTGTTATATGCACACGTGTTTTTCGAAAAAAATAATTATTATCTTTCGCAAAATTTACATCTGAAATTCGCATAGTTAATAAACCGTGAAACGCTGAAATCTAGCTTGTTATAACGTGAATTTTTCATAAATTAGGTCTTGCTAACGATGGTTTTGGATCTAAATTAAAACTCACTGATATGTGTCATTTTATTACAAAGTTTTTATCACAAATTTTTTACCATCGAACGGAACGATGCGTTCCGCTTTTTTCTCTAGTGGAAAATATATGGAAAACGTATAATGTAATTCAACGTGTATATGACTCCGACGTAAAATATTTTTTACAATATCTTCCGCCGGAGTATCTCTTAAAAAAATTGAAAGGGGGTACCTTAGTGAAAGCGCCGGACGCGATACAAAGAGATTCGATTGTACGCCGTCCTCGAAAGACCGTCGATTACGCAATAAACCATCTTCCCTAGTTCGATCCAATTATTATCGCGATACGAGATAGCGCGCCGCATCGCGAACAGGCAGAAAACTCGTATGTTATTTTCCGGATGGCGTTACAAAATTTCACTCGCTTGCGCGCCACTGTAAATTATTGTTTCAATATTTAACGCGCGAACCCCCGGCCGTTTGTGATTTTCATGGCGATGCGCGCCATTCTCAAAATCACGTAACCAAGGAATAATTCATATTCGTTACTCGTGCGTGCGATATAAAATTCCAATTGTAATTTTCCTTTGATTTACCGACCGTACGGTCATACTCCATTTCTCGGAGTATTGCATAAAAGCGCGGATAACGCAGTGCTATAGCCAAGCCGCAAACATGATGGATAATGTATCTGGCACGTTAGTCCGTAAATTGCACACGTGACAGTAGTTCTTTCGTTTTAGTGACAACTTTCGCGTCATCATTATTTCTTTCGTCTCAAAAGTACGTGTATATCGCATCAAAAAATATAAAGAGCGAAAGATAAAGCAAAAATGTGAAAAAGTGCGTCTAACAAACGCGTGCTTAATGTCTGTTGCAAAAAGAATTTGCACAGCTTTTTGCGAAAAATTCAAGAGAAAATCATTCTGGACGAAGAAACGAGATTGTTTCATCAACCATACATTTGTACCGTGTAAAGCCTTTAATGTTCGAATATCTAGTCTATACGGCTTTAATTCAGTCACATGGATGCGATTCGAGTCAATCGTAATTACTCGCCAAATATCACGTTCGTACAATATATGAGCTAATTGATGACCAGTGCGTCTAGTGTGCGCATTTACTAACACGCTCTCGTATATCGTGCAATGTGGAAATTAAACGTTAGACGCCACTGTAATTAGCAATAACTAAGTATTGTAGAGAATCCATATCATAGGATATATAGTACAATTAAAGCCTAACTTGTTATACGCATATTATATATAGCGATCCATGGCAATATTCCTGCACTGACAATGAGAAAAATTTTCATCGAATAAACCATTTACATAGTGTTTTCGATGGTTAATTTTTCCCACTACGTTTTCCGATTAAATTATAGATACATCAGTTGAAACGCAGTTACCGATGAAACTTGATTAAAAAACCGATCACATTTTTCATCGGATATATCCGTTTGTTATTATGTAATGGGATTATTCAATTATATTTAATCGGACATTTTTCTCAGTGTGGCATGTTATTTCCCGAAATTTTAATATTTTTTTATTAAAATACCATCTTTTAGTTTTGCATTTACATGTAGCGAATTTTCGTTAAATTCAATTTATTCACATGAAGTACGTATCATATTAATCGTAACTGACCAGATGTCACAAAAGTTTCGACAAAAATATAGACACCTCGATTAGTGGCGAGAAATCTATCGGTAGACCACTTGTTAGAAATTTTTTTCGAATGACTTCATAATGGCACTTCTCGTTGCTTATTAAAGACATCTACGAGCACATAGAGAAAATAGGGGACGTTAAAATGAATATCTCTAATTGTCTATTTATTTTCCGCGCAATCAGAAGGCAAAGTTTAAATTCTGCGGTCGAGCTCTCTGAAACGTACCTTTTAACGAAATTCGCGAGCGTGACGTCGCGAGAGTGATTTGGATATACAGCGTTACGAAAGGACTAAATTTGAGCGTCGGTATGTTGCTCGTACGTTACGGTTGATCGCGCTTAACGGAAGCCAATGTGAAACGGTGCTTTCCGTTTGCGCCGTATATCACCCAGCGCGAGAACGTCTGGTATACAATGTGAATATAAGCTCAAACGGTCAAACTCTTCGAGCGGGCCGGTACGTAACTCAAGACCAGTTTGTATTCAACTTAGTTGAAGCCCTTGCCGATTCTGATACGTACCAATTAAGTGAGCTAACCGCATAGATGTTACGTTAAGCTTGTTAGTGCAGGTAGACGGTACGTAACTTCGTGTAAATGAAACGATATCGGATCTTGGCGGTGAATACCGGGTCCGAATGGAGGGTCGGTTTCAGATCATTTGTGTCGTTTGCGCGAAAAAAAACGGAAGTACCTACCGCGAAATCATTTTCGCAGAACGCTGAAATCCGCGCGACGATACGTCAAATACGGTGCACGATGCGTTTAACAGTTAAGTCAATTCATCAGTGATTCCCCGGACATTTCCGCCGGTAATACGGACGTCAGCATCAGCAGCGGGGCCACACGTGATGCACGATTACGCGAACGACTGACATCCCCGTGTAATTATCCCGAGCGTTGTACGCGGTTGCTCGGATCCTGCAACTGTACCCGGTGTATTCGGACGGAGACTGAGTTCCATCGGCAGAAAGCGACCGGATAAAGCGAGCGAGGAGGCCCTATTACCGGTAACGATCTTTTTGCTCCGAATAACGATTACGTATGTCTCGAACGCGCGAGGAAGAAGAGCGGAAAATTGAGAAAAACACGATTTCCGCTAACGCGACAGAGAGATTGGAAAGAGGTACAAAGGTAAGAGTTCACAAGCGACGACTGGAAACGCATTGCTTCAGCATGTTTAAAATAATGGACTACGGTACACGTTCAAATTTTCAGCCTCTTTCTTTCTTTTTACAAAAAAAAGGGTGTACCCCTTATGTGCATAAAAATTAATGCCATTAATTTCAATTTTCAACCCATTTTGCTTCAATTAAAACCCCCTATATTATAAATGGACATTGCCTTTGGGCAATTTTCGCAGGCGTCCTCGTTACCGCGATATTCCGTCAAAGATTAAGCGATTTCGGCGAATTATATTTCGGGACCGCGAATAAATAAAACCTCCATATTCCACTAAATCGTGAATTAAGTTCATTTTAATAAAATTTTAATGAAAGTCGTCTGACGATAGAGATTTTAATTCAAGGGAATTACACGTCAAAGTCCTCGATATAAATGTGTATTCAAGAATACATTTGGAATGCTCGTGTCTGAATCTGAAAGGTAACGCGAAACGTCCTCAAATTGAAATTGACATCGTTATTTGCATTAGACTAATGCAAATTTGAATAAAATCTATATTATGTAACCAAGAAATCGTACGAGAATTGGCTCTACTCTCGCAAGCCCGCATAATAATCAGCTGCAGATCGCTAAGGAGACTTTGCAACTTGGCGTATTCGCGCAACGTGCGCGTGCAACTATAGCGCACAAATTGTAGGCGCGCCCTGCAGTCGACGTCGCAGCAACATTTTACAGTTTAGGACACCGCGCAATTGTGTTCGCCAACTGCCGCGATTCGCCCCAATTACAGACGTAATCGTTATGCAGCTGTAGATGCGTAGATTGCGAATGCAATCTCGACAGCGCGCACAGCGCGGCGAGATCAAACGGTCAAAAGCACGTAAAGGACTTTAACGGTATCAACGGGAGAAGAAACATATTATGTATAATGAAGACTTATGAACGTAGTTAACGCAGAAAACGTAGCATAGTCGGATTATTCGCGGAAAAATGCACGACTTTAATTTAATAAGAAAATACTGCTGGAATTAATGCTCATATTCTTGTCTTCGGGTAGACCTCTATTAACGTGCAGCAGTCACGTTTTTACAGAATATCTCGAATCCGCCGGCTGCTCTTTATATATCGATATCAACGACTGATGAAAAAAGTTGCTACCGCTTTAATAGCGAGACGTTCCAACCGCGACTTTATTCAAAATATAAATTAAAAGTGAATTAAAGAAACGTAAGGAACAGTAACTTGTACGAATTTTTACTAATTTCGAACTTAATGCTTTAAACACAAATCACTTCAAGCATTGAAATTCGTAACATTATGAATTCAGTTAGAAAATTGTTTCAGATAAGCTAACCGATATTTACAGAATTCGTATATTAGTGCTTAAAATATCCACAGATGCGGATGTCACCATAATTTGCTCTTGAAATCTTGGAAACGCAACACGTTCGTGTAGCGCCGTTTTAATAAAGAGCGCTTATTTAACGAGCCCTCTTGTATGTGTCACTCGTAATAAAAAGTAACCAAATTAGCTCACTGCGTAACACATGCATATATGTATGCGCTCTCTGTATGAGAGATGAAGAGTCACCTGAATATATATCGTATGAAATTCTGTGTTATTTCTAAAAACTTCATTATATTTTATTAATGGCAAATTAACGCGACATACTTGGCGCGACGAGATACCCGTTTCGGCGCGAATGTTATAGCGATAATTGTGATAATTTAAAGACAAATATTATAATTGTTACGGAAACGTTATTATTCCTTTCGTTAACACGCCAATTTTATTTAAACGGCATAAATACGTTACTTACATAGTAATTACTAATTTAATTATTTACATAGAATTCTATTACATAGATTTTGTAATTATTGTAAAAATATATTAATTTAATGCAATTTAAACTTTTCTACAAAATATCATATCTCCAGTTTGGTAGCAATTTTTATATTGCATATAGAACATGAAGCCAAAAAATATATGAACTTTTATAACATTAAATTATAATATATTTTACAAATTTTTATTGCAAGTGTTAATTGAATTTTTTATATGGTTTTTATATTAAAAAATCTCTCGCCCGAGACTTTGCTTCTGAAGTTAAGTCGATAAAAATGTTACTGTATTATAATTTTTAGGGACCGATCAATGTTTCTAATATTTGTATGACGTGTTATTTACAACCACATATAGTGTGAAGTATCACATACTGTTTTTTTCGCGGTTCACTATTGCGTGGTAAATGTTTGCCACAGCACTTAGTCTAAGTGGAAATGTTTGCTTTTATTCACCGCGGCTTTGAATGGGGAAATAGAAGCCCACATACAATACATTCTGTTCAGACAGTGCATTGTTCGCACGTTAGTGTGACGTTAATCCAAATCGTTCACTATCGAGTCCAATAAACGTTTCTGCTATAAACTTTGGTTCTAATCTTATGTGTTGTCAACTGGAATAGGACTTTGACTATCTATACCAGCCACTGTTGCGGAATAAATAAGTAACTCGATGTAGGCAGTCAACTATGACTGCGCACGACAGAAACGTATTCCGGAAAATTCTACCGACAGAGACAAAGAGAGAAAAATGATACTCATAATATAAAATAACATATAGATATATATGTAATATATTAAAAAATCACAAATAAACCGTTAATAATACCGTTAATAATGAATATTATTAATAAATATGACATGTTTTGTTACATAAAAAATTAAACAATTAAATATAAAATTCTACTTCGGTTATTTGCAAATTAAGAATTATTAATGTTCAACATTGAAAACAAATAATAATCTCCTAAATTTGATCAGCTTTGCATACATGTCCCGTTTATTTTATTATATATTTGATTATGTAGAATCAATAACCAATATACATTACAGTCAACTTTATCCAATAAATTCCGATTTATAACAAAATCATTAATTAAACTTCCGTCGCGACTGCCGTAAAAATAATATTTATTTTAAAGTTTTTCGCTCGATATTTTATAAACAAGTTTCCGATCTATCCGTACATTGTGGCTATATTTTGGCCGCATATTAAATTGCAAATCGGGTTACTTGGGCATTATCGTTCAACTTATTAAGTATCCTCGATACGTGAAAACTTTTGGCTCCAAGAACTCCGGAGTCCCCGAAGAAAACTGTTATTAGATATCAAACTTGTATACCGCGTCGCGCAAGCTGCTGGACTCAAGGATATTTACAAAGTCTAAATATCTTCTGAAGGACCCTCTCCATGTACCTACATGTGTGTAGAATAAACGTCCGAAAAATTTTTAACGTTTCGCTATTAGTAAGCCGCACTCTCCCTTTATGCTCACGAGCAATTCTGGCCAAATAAACAAGCAAACTTCCCGCCTAATCCTAATCCGGCAAACTTTTTTCATTTCGCATGGCAATTCCTGTAATGCTTGTCGTAACAAAGGTTATGTTAGATTGGTAAAACACGGCCGCGTGTTGTAAAGTACAGGGATATATCGAATTGTTCATTGAACTTTTGCGCACTGTCGATATTTTATATTGACGAACAAAATAATCGACGCAACGGGGAAACATAAATTGTTGGCTAAAGCGTATTAAGCAACACTCTATGCATACTTTAGACATACTCTTAAACGGCAACACAGTGTAAGCTCGATCAAGTTGCAAACGCGCATTATGTAGTGCAGAATGCATAAATTATACGCTAAAGTAAACTAGATCGTCTGAACATGGCCTAGGATATGGGGATGACGAAGTGACGTTCATTAAACCTGCAGTTAGAACAATTAATTGACAGAGAGTTCCGCAAGCCCAGTGGGACGTTATCACCGCGAGCGAGCGAAATAGCATTTCACATTGAAAATGAAGAATTCTTACAAGCTACTTCTCAAATTAGCAGTAGCATCCATATGAAACAACATTTTACCCACATATATTAATCTAAATATTGCCTACATCCTTATATCTAAATTTTAATTAACGTAAAAGCTATTCCATGCAAATTAATTCTGCTGCTCGGATTACATTTTTATAATTATATATTTTAAATTATTAAATTTGAAGCTTTAGATTTTAATCAATTATATCAGCATATAAATTTATAGTGTTCTATTAACGTTAATATTAATGATATAACATTTCTGAATTGAATAATTCGTTTGTTTACGTAATTGTAAATTAGATAGCTACAGTGACTAGTTCTTTTCTAGTTATACAGTAATTAGAAAAGCTAATTATTATAAATTAATTCAAATAGGTGACACATTATTATGCTAATAATCAAAGAGGAATATTCTAAAACGGTAATTTCAACTGCGATATTGTTTTGACTATTTATGTCATTTACGCTATTTAGATTCGTGTTGTGTCAGAATATCTAATCGTATAATATTTCTGATTGAAAATTTTATTGCAATTAACAATTCGACACAACATATCATTTAGAAATTTAGATGATCGCTTTTGCGTGTTACACTTTTGTCAGAGAGAAATGTGTCATCGCCTTGATCTAACAGCGGCAATATTTGATCAAGATTAGCCATTGTAATATTAATTATATTGTATATCAATTAATATACAGGATGATTCTCTAGTAACTAGCGCTATAGTTATTTTTAAATCGAGATAGGAGAAAGTGGTACAGAAAAATCTTTCACCCTTTAATATGACCTATCATTCCGTGATTGTATTTTTCCGACTCATCGATACACTTGCAAGATACATTGCACTTGTTCAAGAATCATATTTACTTTTTTTAGCGTTCACCGACTCTCTTTTCATTATTTCGCGCGTAAAAATATTAGGGTAATGTAATCGGACGGATATTTTCTTATGGAAGTTTGTGTATCCTACATAATATTATTACAATGTTTTATTCAGTTTGCATTCTAGAAAGAATTGCGATACATTTCTCATCCTTATCTCTCTTTATTCGCATTATTCTGCCTTGCGTGGTTAAGAGTATCTTGATCGAGTATCAGAGAAAAGCCCACAAAATACGATATTTGTGACAGTTTAGCTCCCCTGCTCCACGCAAACTGTGTCGTTACGGAGGCGGTGCCGCGGTAAAGGGGAAAAATTGTGCTCTGGCAAGCATACCGAAAACCATCTCAATCGGAAATGTAAGGATAACGAATCGGCGATACAGTACGCGCGACCATTGTGCCTGCCAAGAATCGCGGAACTATATTCACCTGAAGACCATGAAAAGCCGTTTTCTGGCTATAAGATACTTTCCACTGGCGAAATTGTTTTTCTGATCGATATTCTATACAAAGCTACTGCTCCTTTGGAAGAATAATAATGAAATTCACGAGGTACGACACATTTGGACAATTCACATTCAAAGATTTATTTGAAATCCACCTCTAGATTGAAAGTCTCTCTCTCTCTGCTCGGTCGCGCGATTTTTATCTTGTCTAAAAGTATGTAGGTTGAGTCAAAAGAATATTTATTTCGAAATATTTCTATGATCGATCTTGGTGAATAGTAACGGTAGAATTTAATTAATTTATGGTCAATAATCTTCAATGGATCACAGAATTATATGAGACATACATAGATTCATCTTTCAAAATGTATCAAAGACTCGAAGTAAAAATACACAAATAAAAACATAAACCACGTAAGAGTTATCGTTTGCAATATCTAAACGAAATTCTTACAACCGCTACATTGCGTTGTCCCAAAATAATGTAAATGAACGAAAAGGGTGCTTTCTATAGAAAGGGAGGGTTGCACAATCGCTTGTCTTCCCCTGTCGCGTGGGCTTCCCTCAATTTTTCTCATCTCGCTGTTATGCGCCACTGGGCGCCTTTCAATTTATTTTACGACTGTCACTGTCCCAGTCGCGCGAGGACACGGTAAGTCTTGCGAAATAAGGAGTCACATTCGATGGCTCTTACCTCGTTTGCCGGCCCGCGCAACGATTGCACAAATCGCCAATACGACGGTGAGGGCGACGTTGATATGCAGTGGATAGCGCCGCATCTCCGAAACGAGAAGGGGCCAGTCGCTACGTGCTATCCGTACGCTTCCTCCTCATGCCCCTCCTTCGCAGTTCTTTGCCAGACGAGCCGGGGATTCGAAAATTACCGGCTCGAGTAACAGGCGGCGCACTCACAAGAGATCAGAGTACTCTTATCTCACCGTGTATTACCCTCTTCAAGTTGCGTCCAATATTTCACCGTCGCGAACGCGCCCCTCTTAGCCTCGCGTTCCGTCACTCCTCTCGCGTTTCTTTCTCGCGGAACTCGCGATCCATCGTCTTCGGCTCACCATCCGTTTTCGTATCCGTAACGCGCGTCCGCTCGATCGCGCGACAAGATCGGCAAAAATGCGCGCGCGGCTCGGCGTCGTCTACCTAGGACACGGCGAACGGTGCGCGTCGAATAAAGGGAAGAGGGTCAAAGAGGCAGGCGCGCTTCTCGCGTCGTCTCGCGCGCCGGCAACTCTCGGCGAGCCGATCCGCGGCAGCTCTCCGCGATCGCGAGTGACAGGAGTGCGCCGCTCGGCATCGTGGCCGACCGGTAGCTCGCGCTCGCTCGTCGGTCCATCGACCGCGAGATCCGACGAGAGATCGATCCGGCGTGCGACGAGTATCCCGGCGTCAAATGTGTGTCGCGATGCTGCAGGTTTTTCGAAATCGTTCATCGGTAACATATGTTCGTCTCGGCCGCCGATTGAGTCCTTGAGAAAACGAAGACTCTTTGCTCGCACTATAAAGTGACACTCGATTGAATTCCTTTCTTTCTCGGTCTGAGTTAAAGTAGAAATACAATGTGTGAGAACCCACGGTCGGGTAAAACTTAGCCGGTGCAATTTAGCCTCTAATCATGAAAGTCCTTTGCTTCTTATAGAAAATAGCCTTTAGAGGCAAATAAAGCTCCATGTCTCCTCGCACATGCCGCACCGGCGAGAGGGTCAAATTGATACTTGTCAATAAAGTTCGATTAACGTGCCTCAGGTTCGATACATAGTCACGCGACTACGCGGGCGCATGTCTGAATTCTCGTTTTTCTCCCGTCTCGGAGGAGCCTGTCGCGGCCCTTCTTTTTCCCTATAAATCACCGTCTTCGCTCCTCCCGTGCCCTCCGTATAATCAGAGCTTTCTCTCAAAGCGAGGGGGAGAGCCGGCGTTTACCGAAAATTCGTTATCCGTAGACGGAGCACCGCGGTACGGCAACTTCAAAGCCGCCCGTTCTTCACTGCACCTGGTGAACGTGAATATTTACACGCGTGTGTCGGAACACACGAGCGACGCGCGACAATCAAGATTGGTCCCCCGACAAGACAAACTCCTGCGCCCCATGTAACTCGTCGTTAATCGGAAAGATATCGCGCGGCAACTTCGTCGCGACACTTTTCTCCCGAGCTCGATTAATCGGTTCCGAGGCGGAGCACAAGAAGCGCGCGTTCTCTCTCTTTCTCTCTCTCTATCTCTCTTCTCCTCCTTCACGTTCCTCACTCACTTCCCCCTTTGATCGTACACATTTTTCGAATTCCGGATTAAATCCCTCGATCCTTCAATCCCTGCCAATTTGGTAGCAGGCACGTTTCCGCCGAACGTGTATTGTCCGCGGTCGCCGCCGGTGGTTCGATCACTCAGGAGCTCGTCGATATCCGCTTGGATCGCGCGATCGCATCGACGGGATCACCGGCCGTCCGTCGATTTTTCGCCACGATAAAGCGCGTCATCGCCGCGAGAATTCCACCTGTCGTCGCGATCGGCCGTCACACGGTCCACACGCACGGTACCGATCACCACGAGGAACGATGGGAGGATGAAGGGAGCCTGGCGTAACGCGGATCCGACAGGGATACTGGCGCGCGTACGGGCGGACGCGGGCGCAGTGGCGCGAGCGTACCGTCGGGCCCGCCACGTCCTCTCTCCGTTCGCTTTCGGTGCGCCGAGCTGCGGCGACGCCAGCCGTGCTAGCCCGAATGATCGCATCCGCGCCCGCTAAACGTCGCACGGCGACCCGGTGGGCGCAGCCACCGCCGTCGCGCACACAGTGCGAAATTCACCCAATCTAGATATATCCCGCCCGCGATAAATAAAGGCACGACATTTAATTCTACACGGTGCCCGGCGCAGGCGAGAGTCTCCGTAAACGAAACCTTACCGGTCTCCCTTTTGCCATATCGGACGAACAATGAGTAGAGGTGCACGTTAACGTAAGAGGGAAATGCGGTTTATAACCGACGATTTACAGCGGGATTCTTTTGTCACTATGCAAAAAAAAAGTGTCAGATCAACTCTTATATACTCGAAGTAACGCGTTCATGGTTTTGTTCTTAGGACCATTTAATAATCTTACATTCCAGCAATATTACAGTCTTATTTAAATACCACAATTGTCACTTCGAGTATACATATAATTACTTTGACAATAAGAATATTCTTTTTTTTCTGTGAAGATTGACAATACGACATACTTTGTGTTCTCTTTCATTTTCTGTTGCGATACAAACTACCCAGAGAACATACATGCCTTAACCCTTTGCACTCCGAATTATATTTCATCTGTTTTCATCTATTGGTTTGGACTTGAAAAAATGTCGAGTGAGACTCAACAAAGAAGCTCCTGAGATAAAAACTGATGTCGAGTC
>NW_011967240.1:546237-547865 GCF_000949405.1 Vollenhovia emeryi | reverse complement strand
CACTCGACATTTTTTCTTATGTCTTTAGACATAAGACGTCTATTAGACGTCTAGTGTCTAAAGACATCTAAAGACATCTAATAGACGTCTTAAAGATGTCTTTTAGACATGCATATTCTCTGGGTATTGTCTAACCAGTGCTATGATTCCTTCGTCACTCTAATTATTAGTCATATGTCACCTCAGGAAGAAGGAGATATAAGAATTAAAAATAGTACATATATCCATTTTTAATCTGGATGTAGAACAAACTTAAAGTAAATTGTTAATTAATAAATTATTTCTTTCATATATATGTACTTGATATATTATACTATTTTTATTTTTATTTTTTTGATATAACGACAAATCGTGAGACTACGTTCACATAATTTCTCTCTCACTATATCACTGTCCGTCATCCCACTCATTCATCTCGTGTTTATTCATGATAATTTCGCCTCTAACACACATCGGTCCACTTCATTCGATCGCTAATTCCCTGATAAATGTAGAACTAATTTTTTTAAAAGTTATCGATTTCCATATTCCTTTTATATAGTACATTCTCTGCTCTCCCAAAGTGCATTTTGTGACCTATATATGTGTGTGTGTGCTAGTAGCAATGTTTTCTTCAGGCCATATAAATATTAAAGAGAACTGTTTGCTTTTACCATCTTATTTTACGTATCTAGATTCAAAATGTGTGCAAAAACGAGATTGAATACAATACTTATTCGCATACGTGCATTGTGTACTTTTAATTTTAGCAATAACCAGCAATAGCAATAAATTATCATTAAAATACACGTAATATTGATGTAAAGAACCTATTGAAAGCCATTGAACAAATGAGTTATTTCATATATTTTCTTAAAAGTATCATCTAGTAAATCTTAATAGGTTTCAGTCACTTATAATATTATTATTACCGATGGGATGTTGAGAGATCTAGTTGAGAGAGAAATATTAAAATTTGTTTTTTAATTTTATCTCTAGTATTTACTGCGGATAGTAATAGCGCCTAGGGCATTCCATATATCCATCAAACATTCCAAGAAAGCAACTTTGAAAATTGTTTTTCGAAGAAATTGGAAAAGCTCCAAAGTGAATTTTCCGCCCATCGCACTGATATTGGGAGAAGCACGCAAGAGCCAATGAAAATTCCAAAATTGATATGTCAATTTAATTGAATAACTATAATGATCGTTATGAGAGAAACCGTGCGCAATATTTTATTTTCACTTTGGTCATAAATGAATGCCTCCATTGTGAAACTTTCTCTAAACAAAAAAAAAATTCTAATCTCCCGCAATCAAATTCTGTATTTGCGCTATGACGTACGTCATGAAGTTCGCAACGAGTTTTTATATTTTATTTATAAATGTTATTAATTGCAATTATACAGGGTGTCCTGAAATTCGCGAATCAAAATACCATAGCAAGAAAGTCGTCGAAAAAATAAATTAAAAAGTTATTTGCCACTTTTCGTTCCGAGCAGAATTTTTTTTAGATAAAAAGGTTCAAAACAGGCCAATCATACATTACGGTTGAACGGAAACTTGTCCGTGAGTCGCGCGTCGATAGTGTTAATGCACTAACACTATCGACGCGCGACTCACGGACAAGTTTCCGTTCAACCGTAATGT
>NW_011967240.1:525860-546113 GCF_000949405.1 Vollenhovia emeryi | reverse complement strand
CATACATTACGGTTGAACGGAAACTTGTCCGTGAGTCGCGCGTCGATAGTGTTAATGCACTAACACTATCGACGCGCGACTCACGGACAAGTTTCCGTTCAACCGTAATGTATGATTGGCCTGTTTTGAACCTTTTTATCTAAAAAAACTACTGCTCGGAACGAAAAATGGCAAGTAACTTTTTAATTTATTTTTTCGACGACTTTCTTGCTATGGTATTTTGATTCGCGAATTTCAGGACACCTTGTATAATTTCGGAGATACAATTATTACATATCTTCCCAGTAAACACCGAGCATCAATTACAGTACATTTATGTTATAATTTCTCACTCAACACGCGCATGTGTTATATTGCATTTACATTGTTGAGTAAAAAATGTTAACATAAATCCAAGGTAACTGATGCTCAGCGTTTATTGTGTTATTATAATCTTTATTTAGTCGCGCGGGATTGTAATGGCTGTATCAATTTTAATTGCGGTGTTGAACGTGTTGAATGAAATAGAATTGTAAATGTATTGTTATTGTTTCAGCACTTTAGTGAATCATATTCTTTTCCGCTGTGGAAACAATTTTAAATCTCAGACTATGAAATTATTATACCGATTGCAATGTGGCAAAAACTTTTCATGAGCTCTCAAGAATAATTATGCCACGCGCAAGGGGTAAACCGCTGAGCAAAATCATGTACACCAATGCCTACCAATGCCCAGTGGGCATTGCTTTATCTTATTATCTTATTTTATCTTGTTTTATCTTTTTAGATTCTTTATAATATCCCAGCAAAGCCAAATAACACTCACTAATTCCCCAAAAATGCCTAGTAATACTCGAAATCCGTACACCACAATGTCCTCAGCGGTTTTACTCCTGGGCCATGCGTTTATTAACTAAATTCTAATTAGACTTTAATCTAATTTACTACGCACGTTCGTCTTAAAACAAGGGAACCCGTGTTGTATCGAAAACCAGAATTGTCAACGTCTAAAATTCAGGGAATTTGTACGCGGGAGGAAAAATCCGCGACACTCGGCATATTCTGTATACGAATGAAGAAAATCTGTGCAAGAATGCACATTCCGACTGTGTCATCCCCTACTTGCGGTACGTTTCTTACTAGCACGAAAGGCGAAATATAGAACTTGTTTCTTTGAGGCCGCTGGTCTTAGATCCCTTGAAAAATTGAAAGCAACTTAGCATCTCTTGGGCTGTCACGATTTTTCCCTGTCGACTATTCGCCACTATTCGATCTTATCCGCATCGGAGAAATTCTAACTATAATTTCTGGTTTCAAAATAGATGTTAAAGTAGCAATATAATTCAGAAACGTCAATGCCCAGAGACCGGAGGGCAATTCATTTTTCGTCAAATTGTATCAATTTAGAAAACAAACTAATATTGTAAGAAATTGTTTTCTATCAGTTCAACAAATTTTTTACACTCCAACGTGTCATCGATTGAAAACATCAACTCTACGCGCATTTATCTTAACGCGCAACGCGCGGACTTGTCTTAATTTTTACCCGCGCCGGAGAAAGATACGAGTGGATATTAAACGCGGGGGGATTTAATTATAAAAACCATCATCTCCGCCCGGAAAAGTTTAGAAATCGATCAAAAGGCACAGCCGAGCGCGCCGATGACAAATGCAAGTCAGGAACAGATTTGCATTTCGCGCGTTTAGAAAAAGCAGAGCGAAGCCGCGGGCGGGACTTAGCGACGGGTATCAGTGACGCCGCGTGATTAATTAAGTACACGACGATGAGCCTCGGAACACTCGGGGAAGCACTTTGGCCATGCGATGATAGAATGGAGCTGCCGTTTCCAGACACCTGTGACTCTGGATAGCGAACTAGAGAGAGAGAGAGAGAGAGGGGGGAGGGAAGAAAGAGGGAAAAAGAGAGAGAGACGGGGAACAAGCCGAGTAGTTCAATCACCTCTCGACGGTCAGACCGTTGGCCGTACCGACGAATTTCCGATAGACATTTAATTATCCCCGCTCAAACGAGGGACTACCTTTAAATTCCAGAGCTCGGCCGCGCTAGCATACCGACTCGCCTGGTCGTCGAGCTCGCTCGTTACATGTGGTTACCGCGTAAGTATCGCTGCGAAGAAAAAGTACAAAACGTCGGCGGTTGCGCTCGCAATCCGATATCCGTTGTAAATTGAGACGCTCCAGCGGGTTATTTCTCTAGTATTTAAATAATAAATTCCCTCTTTTTGTTCCCCTACGCTTCGCACGTTGAATCGTTACCGCACCCGAGCTGCGATAACGACGCCGGTTAGAAGTGAAAAAAATAATCCGACTAAATTGATACCATGTTAAACAAAAGGTTTTAACGTTTCTTAAGGCGGAACCTTGGCGGTCGGAGAGAAAAAGATTATACGTGGAACTTTCTCGATTAATTAGAGTTACATTTGTTGATCGTGGATAAAATTCTGTTTGCAAACTATCCTCGCGTTACTGTACAGACGCCTCGGAAATCACGAATCCTTTGTAGTGGGATCTACGTAGTCCGTACGGTTTAGGTCATCGACGTATCGTATTTCAAGTCTCTATTACTTGCGATCGCACGATATCACATCCCTCGGATAAGTTGATACAGTTAAGTCGATTCGCGACATTCGCGGTGAGAGCGAGCGAGCAAAATAGGGGAATGATTTGGACGCAATGGATAAAATGGAGTAGCCGCGACATTGAAAACGTGCGGCACAGTCTAAATTATTTGTATTAATGATCAAATACTTCTATTGATAATAATGTATACGCAAGAACGAGAGAGACTCGATTCTTTTCTCGCGTTTTGCGAGAACAAAATTAAATAGAGTTAAAAGAAATCGAATGTTTACTAAACTCTGATACTTCTGCGCTACTGTTATGAATTTCTCGAATATACATAATGGAGATACGATATTTAGTATATTTCAATACGTTTGTTACCAACGCGCAATAAGAAAGGGCCGATAACGACGACCGCACAAATAATTAATTATTCACGCCAATAATATTGTACTATTTCAGAGATTAGCAGGATTCGATTAACGAGAAAAAACGATAAAAAGATAATTGAATGCTCACCCGTACAACGGCGTATTGGCAGAGCTGCAACGTTGATCTGTAACATATAAATATATTGAGATATTAAAACAGTGACTGGAATAATCGAGTCAAACGACAATTATTGCGCGCATTTAATTTTTTATTCGTCTTTTGCTGTTTAATAAAGGAATTACGTAATCCAGGATAACAAATTCATGGTGGAATCAACCGATGATGCACTATTAACTTAACAGAAACCCCGCTGTCCCATATTAAGACCCCATCTCATAATAGGTGACCCCTCTGTTAATGCGACGCTCGCGGTATTAAATGTCTCGAGCGTCTCGAAATGACTTCGAATGTTTTACGGATTGCATTACACAATGCTGCATCACGCGACCGCGTGGAAGTTCGATTCGCAGATAGAAAACAGTGAGCAAGCAATACTCGCCCCGCGATCGCTCCGACGCCTCCGTGCGTCGTCTCGTTCTCCCTCGGTTACGTCTCGCTGGCACTCGCGAGAACACGGCACTCGTTACGCACGAACCTACGACACGACGCACCCGATACGCGACGCGCGCTTAATCGCAGAGACGGTGAACTCGACACGGGAAAAGTTCGCGACGCGCGAGATCGCCCGACGCGAGCGGAGCCTGCCAAAACTTGCCGTGATTATTCGCGCGAGCCAAGATGGCGTCTTCGAGCGGACGTCACGGCAAAAGAATTCGTAAATCGCGCGATCAATTTTCACACCGCGCTCGCCGCGGCGACGGCGACTGTACATACCTGTTGCCGCGAGCTGCACTTGCGAGCGATTACCGAAGAACGAGCCGGATACCCCGATATTTCTCGGACTGATCTCCCGTTTCGTGTTACGATGAGGACGAGCGAACGCGCTAGTCGGACTGGAAAGCGCAGATCGAGATACAAGATGCGCGCTATCGCCGATACGCAAATGATTAGCTCACTAAAAGTCGAGCGACGAAAACGGAGCGTGGTGCTTATACGATCGTACACCCACCGATTGGCCGCGACGTCGCGACCGTCGCGACGCCCCCCCCCCCCCCCGCCGCTCGCCGTCGGAGCCGATCCGTCGCGCGACCGTCCCGCAAAGCCCTGTTCTACGGTACGTCGTGTTTCGGGACGTAGTTACAGTTACAAGAAAGATTACATTCCCTGCTACTGGGCAGATTAAATCTCAACTGTCGAACGTGAGAAACGATCTATTCGAGTGGAGGTCGAAGTTAGACGACGAGGACGCGACGCTGTTCTTGTACGATACATTCATATGATTTTATAAAACTGCTGGCCCGCCAGGAGCTCAGTACTCTACCTTGTACCTAAGGAAGATCTTACAGCGACGGGGATGTCGAAGAAATAATAACAGGAAGAAGGATGAGCCGAAGGAAAGGAGCAGAAGTATCTCTTTGCAGGTATCGAGGTCTTGGGATTGTTGGATCTCGGGCGAGAGTTACGGTTGCAGTCCCCGTGCGACGTGACGCAGCGTCAACCACCGGCGGACGTTCCAACAGTGCTGCGCGGCTCCCTTGCACGCCGCTTATATACCTCGGTTCCCCACCACCAGCGCTCCAGCCAATGGACGCGGCGCGCCGCTGCGCCGAGCAGCGATTGGTCGGCGCTGGTAACGCGCTAGCCCTTATAAGAGCGGCGCACGCGAGCCCCATCGCAGACGGCAGGAGCAGCTCGGCAGCGTGGGATGATCTCGTCTTGCAGTTCCAGCTGGATACGCCACTCGCCTCTTTTCCTCATTATGTATTTAGGCGTCGAGGCTCACCCGCGGACGCAACAGTGGCCTACGAGATAAAGAAGCTATGAAATACGTCGGGTGTCGGGACGTAACCGATGGTCCAATGAGAAAATTTATTTTTTGAGAAGGAAGTTTCGCACAGCGACGTACGACGAATTGTATAGTAACCGAAGACGACAGCGGCAAATTTCACCGACGCGAGTCAGTTTAGATTCTTAATCGGTATTCGGCGCTTATACCAATGCGGATTTACTTTAGTCGCGATTCGACTTACCTCTTATCCTTTTCTAACTTTTAAAACTGGAAAAAGATGAGGAGTAAGTTGAACCGAGATTCGAGTTAATCTAAATTGGTAGAAATGGACGTAACCGATCGAGATTCGATATAGATTTATTAAGGTCCGGCTTCGCCAGCGTTGTTTGACTTTAAGCTTACAATTAGCTCAATTCGTTCTCCTTTGTCTCTTTCCTACTGTTACTTTAGAAAGAGACAAATATGAATTAAACTAACAGCAAATTCGGTTGCTTGCACTAGTACGCACTAATTGTAAGTGTACTTTCAGCCGTTACAGACAAAGATTTAAGACATAAAACATTGTTTTAAAGAACTAGTAGCACAGTGCATATCTTTGTCTGTTTACAGCCGTCCACTTAGAAGAGCTGCGTTCGGAAACATCACTCGCGTGCCCCAGTGTATCATTTTATCCTTGTTTGCCATTCGTTGAGCAACAAAAATAAAATGATACACTGGGGCACTCAGTTGACGTTTCTGAACGCAGCCAAAGGGGCAAACTCGCTGACTTTTAGCATTTTCACAATATTGTCAAATATAGAATTGGCCCCCAGGCCTTAACTCTCGAGCGAGCCTCGAGTTCCCATACAGCACCGAAGCTTTCTGAAACATTGCAACAATGTTTTCTTAAATGTTTCTGAAAGCTTTGGTGCTGCATGGGTTGTTCGCGAGAGATGCTAATCGCGATGACCGTCGACGGCCTCCCTCCTTATCAGGCGACGGCCCGAGCCATATTCTTCTCTGTGAATTTTATTCTGAATTCGAGAAGGAGCGACGCGACCGGGGGGGGGGGGATTTCGTGTAATATCGACGGTCGACGGCGACCATTATCGTCCCGTCGTATCCCATCGCGCGCGGAATTTTTTAATACCGCGATTCGATCTGAAAGTCAGATGAAATCCATTCCGAAAGATAATTTGCGATCGCGGAGTCGAGTCGCGCGGGGCGCCGAGGTTCTCGCGCGCGATGACAAACCGGCGACGGTTACGAGCAAGTTTCCGAATCTGACTTCGCATTTTGCGATTGCAATCTCCGCTGTCCTCAACGGGGGGGGAGGGGGGGGTTCAGAAGAACAAAATCGTTAAAGTCGCTCGCGCAGCAGCCCCTTCGTTAATCGAGTGAAATCGATTACGGGTAATTGAATGTTTATAATTAGGGCAACGGTGTCGAGTTAACTGTCAAATTGCACGAGCAGTCGGGCGAAATAACGCAGAATAAAACTTTGCATCCCTTACGGAAGTTTAACACTGGAAACTAAAAACAGCACCGAAATAACGACTAGAAGCTCAATAATCGGAAGTTATTGGCGTACAGTAATTTTCTAGTAATGATTTCAGTGCTTTATCGATTTCCAGTGCTAATTCCTGCGAGTGATTGATTAAACATTTAGCCGCTCTCAGACTTCGCTCTGCAATTATAGCGAATACACAAACATTTTTATGTAAAATCACACGACGCTTCGTGCCTAACGTTTATCGCTTCGCATTCTTCCCTCTCCGGGGCTTTTTATTTTTACTAAAAAATCAATAGAATAATGTAGAAACAATGCGCCAGATTCTAGAACATAAGTTCGCCGATCTACGGCATCGATCGCTATGCATCCATCTAGCGGTGGACATCAGCATTACGAGGGCTACTTTTGCTGTCTTCGAAAGAGAAAAAAAATTCTTGGAGAGATCGTTACTTTCTCGTTTGAATAAATGAAGGAAAGCGCTCGGTAATTTCGCGCGAGCCCCGTCGATTGCTGCGTAAATCAACACAACAATTCGATCCCCCCCCCCCTCCCCATCGGAAATAAATGGAACAACGACCGAGGCGAGTGCGAGCAGCGAGAGTCGGCGCGCGTCGCGATCCGCGCGAGGCGTCAACGTTACCGACCGTCCGCTGGCCGAGTAGTACAAGCGTCTCGCCGTCGGGCGGCGCGTCGCGCGCCGCCGAACGTCGCGGCTGCTGCAGCCGCCGCGGGCGCAGAATCGTGCGGGCTCGGTGGATCATGGTGTCGTTCGACGTGTCGTTGAGCAGCGCATCGGGCCGCATCGTCCGCGAGGATGTAAATAAAGCGCCGCTTAGCTGACCAGCCCGCCGTGCGTGAAGGGCAATCACGTCGCTGCCGCGGCCGCGAGGACTCGCAATATGCGCGCAGCCGAATGCGCGACGACAGCCGGCCCGTCGAGCGATCACCAAAGGTGCGTAGAACGAAGCCCGAACGTGGGCCCCGCGACGCGGCGCACGTCGCCCCGAGGGACACCTGCGTGTCCTCCCGCCTGCCCTGCCCCGCGCCCCGTCCGGCGGTCGGAGACACGTCGACGTCGTCGGCCCGCGACTGCGATCTCGAGCCACGCACGCACGCACGCATGACGCACGCTCCCATTCACGCGCGCCACTCTGCGTAGAGGCATGCATATGCATACGCATCAGTAGTGCGATAGTTTGTTTTGCATTGTTTTGCGCGCTCGGAGCGGCAGGCGGGCGATAATGTTGATAGTTTCGGCACCCAGGACGAGTCGTCGGCGAGAGCAGATCCCGTCTCTTTTGTGGAGCGTTAGAGGCTCGCATGAATAGAGGTGAATTGAATGGCGAGCGGGGTGGCGGCGGGGAGCGATTTGTTTTTTCGAACGAGACGACGTAACAGGAAAAAAAAGTGCAGCCCGTGTTGCGTAACGTCTTTTTGTTCTCTCGCGGCGCGGAACGCTTGCCTTGTAATTGTTATTACAGGTCTGCGGAGCTGGTTTCCACTGCGATCGTAATTGACAATTTTGTCGTGGAGATACGTTTGTAGATTCGTATCTTGAGTTATATCTTTAATTCCCTCTCAAACTCTTGTATCTCGAGTGTTATATCTCGTAATTGCACTCCTGCGGCGAATCGTTTGGCCGTTATATCTCAATCAGCTTCTTATCTTGATAAGCTATCTCGCAGATTTATTTGTCGCCCGTGAAAGAATTAAAATTGCTCCTCTTAGCAAAACATATGTTATATCAATATTTCTCGTATAGATATTACTAAAGTTGAATCTATTAAAAATATATGTGAATTTTGGAAAAGATTCAACTGAAACGTTTGAAAATTTACTTGAATTTTCTTTTTCTTTGTTTTTTTTGTGACGTAGCAACTGAAACGTTTCAAAATTCACTTGGATTTGCTTTTTCTTTGTTTTTTTATGACTTAGCAAACGTTACTCATCGCGAATTGTTAACTTATTGTCCATGACGTTGATGAATGTTGCTTAAATAACTTTGGAAACGATTCTTAACTGATACATTTCAATTGACTTGATTTTCCTAATCTGTTTCTTTTGCTTTGTTTTCTTTGTTACGTAGCAAACGTTACTCATCGCAAGTTGTTAATTTATTATTCATCGCGATGACGAATATCATTTGTTCAAATAAAGACAAGATTAAAACGACCTTGGTAAGACAATTCTCCGTTAGGAAAGACAATAATTATCTTTTAATTTACAGATAAGAAAATCGTCTAACATGTACTGAACTATTTTTTAAACGTATTGACAGTTGACGAAATTAAGATCTGATTTGACACGATTATTTCTATATACATTAGTTTTTCTTACAAATATATTATATGAGACTTTATGATTTTTCCTAGGAAACATTATCGTTAAAAATGAAAATTGTATGTGCATAATTAATCGGAATATATTGTTTGTATGTGTATATTGTCAACTTTTTGTAGTATTGTATTATTATTAGTTTATAAAGCATTGTTTTCTTTGTAAGCCGAGCTTCTGTTCTTTTGTTCCGATCAGAATATTAAGTCTTAAGAACTTCAGCTCCATTCCGGAATAATCTGGTTTATTTTTACTTGCTTATCTCTAAACTGTACTGTATTTTCCTTTGTATTCTTTGCCTATTCTGCCATTACGAGTGATAAACCCTAGCATTTAATAGGCGTACAGGAGGCAGCTGATAAGCTGCCAGAAAAATCTGAATGCTACACTTGTCTTGCATTATCTACGCATGACTTATGCTAAGTGTACACCGTAATTATCTCGAGAGATAAGTGTCATTGGAGATAATTGTGTATACTTAACGTATGGCGGCGGCTGTACAAATTCTGTATCTAATTTCAAAGTTGTCAATTCATCGGCCGATAATAGATTGTTATTTTTTGCAGATGAACGTCCCACTGTACGGCGTTCTCGGAGCTGCCGTTACTCTGCTTGCTTACATCCTCGGCATAGGAACAATTGTAAAACTTTTCATCTGCTTGCTTGCGTTAATTTTAGGGTAAGAAAGCCCAACTAGAAGCAGAATATATCGCACGTAAAACGTACACACACGAGGATATCGACAAGTATTAAATTATGACGAATACTTGTGATAAATTTATAAGAATAATGTAAGAATATGTTCTTCTCCTCTGTTGCAGAACATTGATCTGTATATATAGAACGTATTCACCGAATCTCGACGATGTGATTAAGTCTGAAAGGGAAGATTTAACTAAGAAGACTGAAAAGTTCCGGCAGGTGAGTGGAAATTTCGAAACTGTTCGCCGTTCGCTTGCAACTTGCCGTGTAATAATTCATTCGACGTGTTGTGTTTACAGTATATACTAGATCTGTCTAGAGAGAGGATGACATTTACATTAGATAGGAGAATAACTGGTAGCCGTATCATTGATGAATCCCTGCAAGTACATATTTATAGAACAATATTTGTAGAAGAGTGTCGAATTGTCTGCTGATTGTTGGGCGTAATGTGTTCGTTGCTGTTTTTAGGAAATTTTGGATTTCTTGATCAGAGATTATGTGGAGCCGTGGTACAGCGTTGTTACGGACGATGAGGAATTTATCTATTCCGTTCGAGATACTGCCCAAAAAATCGCCATCAACGTAGCAAATCGGTGTGTGGAAACGTCTTTCATTAATATTTACTTAATTGTATTAAAATCGAAATAGCTTGTGCATTAATTTACTTCAGCCTCATTTTATATTCATTGAAGACTCCGTATCTGTGCAAGCATATATTTACTATGCTTATTAACGCTTTGAAAACCTCATTAACTCTTTCGCTACGACACGCTTGAAATTAAAAGCGTTCATTGTATACGGCACGAGACAATTAGCGCGATACAAAAGGTATTAGCGACGCAACGTTGATTAATTTTTTTATTCTCTACAAACTCGATGGAGTAAAAGTAGTTTAGTATAGCGGTTGAAAATATTTTTTAACATAACGTGACTTTACATTCTTTGCAGATGGATTCATTTTTCAAAATTATATATGCCTTTCGTAAATAATTTTTTTAGAGAACACAGTGTGAAAGGATTAAAGTTCTAAAGTCTTAAATAATATTCACTGAGGAGTCAAAAATGAGCCTTCTAATTTATTATTGATTAAAGTTCTGTTGTTTAATATCGATGTACAAAACAGGGTCAAGAGCGTCGATTGGATACCCTACTTGACGACGCGACTCGTTGATGATGCGGCCTCACACGTCAGGCTGTATCGACAAGCAAGCGCGAAGATGAAGCAATTACGATCGAGCAGGGTCCAGAAAGGTAGTGCTAGCTCAAGCACTTCGGGCGGGACTCCGAAGAAGACACCCACTCATCGGCGAAATAAGAGCGAGACCGATGTGTCCTGGTACTCGCAGTCGAAATTTTATACACCCAATCTGTCGTCGCTCACCGAGCCAATTGAATCTTCTGGCGACGAGAAGGAGGACGAGTCGTTGGAAAAGATATTCTTCGATCTCGAGGTGCAGATGGAAAGTAATCTGATATGCAGGGACCTGGTGTGCACGAACGACACCCAGGAGTTAGAATTCCTGGGCGAGATATCCGAAATCCTGTTGTACCTGGTGCTACCCAAGGCAGACTTCGATTGTTTGACCGTAAGGTTTATCTTACGGGAATTGTTAGTGAACGTTATAATCAGACCGTTGTTGGATCTTTTCTCCGATCCTGATTATATTAATCAGGCGTGTATATGGCTGGTGAGTACGACATTGATGCTTTGATATTTCCGATGACAAATTTTGTAGATATAAATTTAAGACTCTTGTTTAATAAGTTTAATTAAAGAGTTTATTTCCAAATTTACTTAAAAATAGTTTGGCTACATTTCTGCTGTTTATTTCGACGTTTCATCATGTGCTGATGAGAATAGTGCTAATACTTCCGTCCGAACGGTATGTAACTCCGACTTTTTTGTTTCAGTGTACTAAGGATGGTGGTTTACCAAGTGATATCTTTTTAACAGTAATTAGAATAACGGACAATTTAGACGAATTAATGGCAACAAAAAATATACTTTGTAAAGAAATAGCACACCTGCGCTCAAAGGACTCTGGCGGAGATGACGATCTGTCAGTGAAACAGCAGCTCAACAGCTTGGTTTACGTGAAGAAAATTCTGGAGACGAGAATCATCGGTATGCAGGAGGGCTTGGAAACGGAAACGGACGTTATCGGTGCTCAACCAGAGTGGAACAGGCTGCTTATACCAGGCCAGAAGCTAGTTAATTTACCACTAGATGAGTTACTGAAGAACAACATCGCGCTCAGTTACTTCATCGATTATATGACCTCCATAAATGCAGAAGCGTACCTGTTCTTTTACCTGAATATCTATGGATGGAGAGTCTCGGCCGAGCAACAGATATCGGATATCGAATTACAAAAGATTCAGAGTACTCAATCTGGCACAGGTACCGTCGGTACTAAACGCAAGAACGCGGATCTGGATAATCTGAAGGAGGCAGCCACGAAGATCTATCAGCAGTACCTCAGCGACAAGGCATCGCCCAAGCTGCAGCTGGACGATACGCTGGTAAAGGGCTTGCTTACGAGAACAAGGATTGAGCCGGTGAAGGAAACATGGTTCGACGAGCTGCGAAATTGTTGCTACGAGAAGCTGCAAAGTGAGGACAGATTCCTGCCTGGCTTCAAAAGATCAGTGGCTTATGTGAGACTGCTCGCTGAGCTGGATCTGCTGAAAGATCCGGTCTCCGAGGATGACGCAAAATCCTTGGACAGCATAAGCTTGTCGAGCACAAACAACGAATTGGACACTTTGGAGGAATTGTCTGAAACGTGCAAAACCGACGACGCAAAGCTCGTAGCGAAGGAGGGCGCTAAGAAATCGAATTCCTCGACGAGTTTAACGAGCATAGGAGAGGCGAACGAAAGAAGCTCTGATGAAGTTGATGCAGACGTGAGTAATTTCAAAGGTGTGAAAAACGCGCGCGTAGTGGGATCCACCGCGGAGATCGAGCAAATTGATGAGAAGAAGGACGTTTCGTTTTATGTGGAAACCAATGCGGACCAGTTCGTCAAGTTTGACGAGAACAACTACGATCGAAACGCGATCAAGAAGTTGCAGCAGGGTCGCTTCGAGATCACCGCCACGATCATAGAAACCGGCATCGTCAGCGATCGCGGAAAAACGTACGGCATATACGCGGTGGCGGTCACGAAGAATTACGATTCGGGCTACAAGGAAAAGTGGCACATCTACAGACGATACTCCGACTTTTATGATTTGCACCAGAAGATCAAGGAAAAGTATTACGATCTAGCGAAAATACCTTTCCCCGCGAAGAAGGCCTTCCATAATATGGAGCGCACGGTGTTGGAGAGACGGATGTTGATGTTGAACGCGTGGTTGTGCCAATTGACGAAACCCGCGATCATGGACGGTCACATGGGATTGCAGAATCTGTTGCTGGCCTTCTTGGAACAAGGAGATTACGATAAGGGAGTCACTGGCGGGCAGATCTCGAGAACGGTAAATATCAGTAGTCTGCTTATTTATAATGTGTAAATTTTTACCGAATCAAATTTTTATTTGAAAGTAAAATTAATCACGATATAAGAAAGTTCTAAATAAAAGAGATATTCTAAGCTTTGTAGAGAAAAACTAACTGTGCAAATACTTGCTTTATACAGATAGATACTTTAATGAATCCCTTGAAGACATCCATGAAAAGTGTCACCCAGGCGGTTAAAACAATGCCGGACAACATGCTGAGTACGGTGGACGGCGTAATGGACAATCTGAGCAAATTTTTCGGCAATCCTAAGAAGACGAGTATATTTTATGAGAATACTAAAGTTAGCGCTGGTCTCGATACAGAGGTACTTTTGCTGAAATATCACGCGTTCGCGATACTGCGTATCTCTAGAGGTGTCGAGTAGGTCAGTTGAATCATTCGATTCGTATCTTTTACAGACCGACGACAATATCCCGTTGCGAATTATGCTCCTGTTAATGGACGAGATTTTCGATCTGAAAGTGCGAAATCAATGGCTGAGACGGCGAATTATAACGCTGCTGCGCCAAATCATTCGTACGATGTTCGGGGACATAGTGAATAGAAGGATAGTGGAGTATGTATCGTTCATGACCAGCCCGTCGAAGGTTGCTGGATATTTGCGCTTATTCAAGTAAGTAAATGGTGTTGATCAAGCGTAACATTTCACACACACACACACATATAAAATTGACACTCACATCAAAAGTCATTTTTTATACAAAACAATTTGTATAATTTCGTCATTTTAATTGTTCTTTGTCGCGATTATAACTATTTTATTCCTATGCAGTATTTAATCTTAATGCCCTAAACAAGGGCTAAGTGAATTTTAATGACGTGTTGCAGGAACAGTTTCTGGCCGAATGGCGTGAAGGCCGAGAGTAAACCGCCGCGAGATACGGAGATGAAGAACAGAACGCGAGTGGCAGCTAAGATAGCTTTGCTTTCGTGTCTCTCGGATGAATTGAAACATATCATAGGCAGCGAGACGACGAGGCGCGGCTTGCTGAGGGTATTCGAGCTGTTTCAGCGGCCCGTACTAAACAGAAGACTGTTGTACGTGCTGCTGGAAGGTGTCGTAGAAACACTATTCCCGCAGAATAATCTAGTGACAATTTTCAGAAAGCTCTATTCGGTATCGCCAAGAGTGAGAAATAAGAGTAATAAAACGAAGTCCTGATGGAAGAATAGGACAGACTGATATCCGAATGCAATGGTGTGAGAGCGACTATGCGGTCAAAAAAGTCCACAAGATTTAAAGCTTCGACTTCATTATCAATCTTCAATAAAATGCATCTCTTCTCTTTGGGTAGCTTAGAGATTTATGATATTAAGAAAATACTCGTGCAAAGTGTCCAACATAAAGAAACATATTTAAGATATATCTGTGCCTTTAACCCATTGAGCTCTTATTCTATCTTATTTATTTTCTTTACAAAATATTTAAAATTGGTAAAATACTATTTTTTTTATAGGTGTATAAATATTCGATTATTTTTCTCTTTTATAAAAAAATAGCAATTATAGTGTGTGTCTAGTAGCGATCATGACGCAATGAAATATGCGCTGTTCTCAATAAGCCAAAGATCCGGGTTCAAATTCTCTAAAAAATTATCGGTTTTTATTCGATCGCCCCTCTCGATGAGATTAGGCAATTGACCGAGAGTATCTTGCCACCAACATCTCTATAATCTCCTCGCTAGTATAAGAGGAGAGAGTAGACAGTCTCTTCAACACGGGTAATCAGAGAGGAACTTTTAGATCTGGGTAACGTTGGGGACCGTCCTAGACCCCACCCGCTACACCTTGATTATTTAATTATTACCAGGATTGGAAAGTAACTCGTTACTTGTAACGAAGTTACAGTTACAGTTACTTTTTTTGTAACTCTCACTTCGTTACTTTGTCTCCATTTGTAACTTAACTCAGTTACATGTTTTCGATAACTAGTAACTAATGGTTACTTTATATATTTTTTTTAAACCTCCACAGATTGCATCAGGCCTTGCACTTATGCATAAACGCCTTTATCAGCGCTTTACTATTCAAATGCAGATTTGACATTTTTATTTTCATTGCAAGAAAGTAATTGCAACGATTCGTTACTTTTTAAGTATTTGTAACTGTAATGCGTTATTTTTCAGAATTGGTAACTTGTAACTGTAACTAGTTACATTTAGCGAAGAAGCTGTAACTAGATACTTTGATAAAGTAACTTTTCCAACTCTGATTATTACAACTAATGTCTATAATTGTAACGTGTACTTAATACAAGTGAGTTTAATAGACTGTAACAAGTATTCAGATTTTACTGTTTCTGAAAACAAAGTGCTGAATACAGAGCTCAATAGGCTAAGGAGTCGTCAATCGTTTCGCTTATTAAGATATTATTGGATATTTAGTCTCTTGAAACAGCCCTTTAAGCTGCAGTATGTTATGCCATTGCATCGGACACCCGTCGCGCCTACAGCTTTCGACAGGGAACAAAACGAAAGTCATACGCTTTCATATTTTAACGATTTGTATGTTCAACGATGCGCACGTCGGAAAAGTTACATCCTGTTGATTTTCCTCGTTAGTTAATTAACGCCGAAGAACTTTTCGGAATATTTCCAATATATGGGACAAAGATATCCGGAATATTGAAAATTTTTGAAAAGAGATTTTACAAACGCAAACGTAGGAAATAAACAAATTATCTCGAGAACAAAAGATAAGATAATATCCTCTAGATCTTAGAAAGATAAAAATGATATTGGCAGATTAAAAATTAAGATATTAAAAGCAAGCGTTTGAAGTGTTAGCTTGCTTACTTAGCTTCGTTCTCTCTCGTTAGGCCACTTATGTATAAGTAGATTGTTTCTTACGTAATATACAATAATGATAAGACTTCTACCCTTGCTAAACGGGATAAAAGAAATTTCCTCGAAATAAACTATAAACTCAACGAATAACTGACTACGCGACTAGAGAGGTAGACAGTGTCGAACTTTTCCAGCGTGTGCAACTATTCTAAGTGATCTAGTGGCCAAATAGTACGATGTACGAATTTCAATATCGTAACCGAGCCTACAGCTCGGGCTGCTACTCTCGTCGTATAAATGTAGGGTAATATAAAACGAAACTCACGAATTCCTTGTGATTACCTCGTAGGTGAATGCAATAAGGTCGATGGAAACATTCCACTTGCATTTTAAGCTACAACGGCTAGTTAGTTAATTATCCTTTTTACAACTATCCTCAAAACTGCAACGTACTACGTAGACGTAAACGGAACACTTTACATCACGATTTACTTAAGTTCTAGACCAAGTGACGCGAAGGATGCAATCAATTTAGATAATTTTTCCGCCGATATTATACTTAATTACTTATATTGGATTACACTTGGAAGTTTCTTTGTGCCATTAGATCGAGCAGTACCTATTTATTTATTAGCGAAAAATCAACGGCAGTCTCGATGGCGCCATTCAGACACTTCTGGGAATTTATAGGACTACTTTCCCCTCGTTAAAGATGCGAAACGCAGTTGTATAAAATTGTTGTACATTACTCCATCACGTACGTCTGTATACAAAGTTATTTCTATCTCATGTTAAAACGCCATACACTTATCACGTTTACTTATTAAAGGAACTATTTATAACTTGGGTAGTTCCTGGTTTCACTCCTAAACGCATCCCCACATGCCAAAAGTATGCGACAAGAAATAGAAAAGTAGTATATATTTTTCTAGATAAATATTACCCCCTCGATATAAGAATATGTGTAAAATTACCCTTGACAGTTTGATTTTAACATAATTTCTTTTTTTTTATCAGAGAGATCATTGTATTCTTATCTTAATCGCGTGTATTATACAATAAAATTGTGTCCTCGGGAGAATTAGGAAAATTTGTTTTGGAAAAGTCATTGACAAAATTAGCGTAAGTAGAGCTATTAAAAATTACTTTGGAAAAGCTGCAAGAATTAAAGTCAAAGTCTTTTCAGGTTTTTAAAAGAATATTGATGAGACACCGCTCTTGCACAGATTTCCTGAACTTTTTCGACTCAAGTTGCAGCGATCATTGAGCTGTTTATCGATGCTAAGAGTGAGTTTGAACCAAGTGAGCTTAGTTAAACATAGAGCCACCGATTCAAGCGGACTCGATTGTTCGCTCGTCGAGCGCGCGCGGGCCCCCGTTTTGTCGTCGACTAAGAAGCGAAAGCGAAGAATGGACGAGGGTGTGCGAAAACAAAAGAAGTTTATTACCGAGCTCGCCGTAGAAGCACGCAGGAGGTGGGGGAGTGGAAGGGGGGCTGCCGCCACGAAGATGGGAGAGGTAGAAAGGGATGCTCGGGAAAGAAAGGCCGTACATGGGGGGCGATCAGTGGTTCCGCCACGGGCAACCCCCGTCGTACTTTGTACCGCTTCTCTCTTAACTAGAACTTGATGAGCCAGCGTAGTCTCTTTCAATGTGACGCACGGAAATGGAAAACGCTCAAAGCGTCTTCCCACTTAATAAGCTTGTCACAAGAAATCTCGCAACGGTAAGAAATTGTAGCCTTTTGGGACAGTGACAAGAATCGGGAAGACAATAATTTTTCTTTTGCACGAGTCTTTTATTTATCAGAGTAATAAAAGTAAGTCGAATACACCAGTATCAAACTACGTGGATTAAGATCCTAAATATTACATTTCCAAATTTCTGCGCGTCTTCATCGGGGACATTTTACTGGAGTACAAAATAGCGTTGCAGGGGAGGAGGTTGAAGAAGCGACGAAGCGTCGAAAGTACAAGGGACGGAGGGAGAGGGAATAAGCGGGCGACGAGGGCTTGGTGCGGCGTAACGAGGAGGGGTACGCGGAGAAGGGGACGAGGGTAGCAAAAGAGAAGGTAGGGTGAGTGAGGGGGGAGGAGGGGCAGAAGGAAAGCGAGAATACGGGCCATTGTGCGAAAAGAATCGGGTACCGTGCGCGTATGCGTTTTTCAGAAGGGGGTTCGCCCGTGACGCGACGCGGCCCCCGGGCTCTCCGTCAGAAAGAAAGGGGGGAGGGGGCGAAAAGAGAGAGACGTAAAAGGGGAAAGTAGCGGGCATACGTGAGCGACTACTGCACGCAGCCCTCGCTTGCTCCAACGAAAGAAAATCGATATGCATGATTCACGCACGCGAGAGCGTGCCGAAGAGGGTTGGAGGGGGGCAAGCGGGGCGCTCTTGCTAGGGGAGCGGAAGGATGGAGAGAGAGAGAGAGAGAGGGAGAGAGGGGCCAAAAGAAAGTCGTATGACGGAGGGAGAGAAGGACGGGACGGACAGGAGGAGGGGGAGGTGAGGGGGAACGGACCACGCTGCTCTCCGTCGCAGCGCGCACTTCTCTTCCCTCTGCCGGCCTCGTGTTCTCGAAACGAAATGGGGGGACGTGCCTCCGGGTGTACGACAGTAGTACGCACACCGCGCCCGGACACACGCGTAATTCTATACACGCGCGCCCGCGCGCGCGTGACGGGGAGGGGTATACCCCGCGATGCTACCCCCTCGGTCACTCGATCAGTCGTGTCCGAGGTACCCGCGTTGTCGCGTTAACATTTGCGCCTCGCGTCGCGTCGCCTCGCGTCGCGTCGCCGCCGGAGGCCGAGGAGGACACGCGGCGGCGGCGCGCCACTTCCGGTTAACCGAGTTTTCACCCCCTCCCCCCGCCTCTCGAATAGGGGAAACCGTTGTGTATCGGTGGTGAGTTACGCCGTCGCGCGCGCCAGACGCGGAAAAACGTCCTACGCAGCGGGAATCATCTTCGACAGATGCGTCATTTCGCGAATGTACAAATTTCGATTCGCACAGACTGCTCCTTCGCGCTCGCGTTTCCACAAATTCGAAAGTGTACTTTCGCGGAGCAGAGACTTCGACACGTGATGATGAATTATCGTGCGTGACGTCTGAAAAAAATCGGAAGTGTCCACGGAATACTTGAAAACTTAAGAATACCTTTTTAAACCACATTTAAAATCTCTACTGTTTTCTTTTATAATTTTACTCACTCTCCTGCGCGCAACTTTTAATCTTTTACATTAACTGTTGGATGATCGAGCCTGGCCTCGAATTGAGCTTCTGTTGAATAAACTTTACGCTTATTCACTTATTTTGCTCATCGAAATCAATATTATCAATTATATAACGTCGACGATCACAGCTGCGCTTTGATCTGTGCGAGGCAATATTAGATCGTGATCAAAAGTATTGAAATCAGAGTTTATCTTATATATTTCTAACTTTTTCGTATTAAAAATAATACGTGCAATTAGGGAACGTTCGGAAGCGCTTTGCGCGAAACTGGAGCTTTCGACGTTCGACGCGCAACGACCTCCGTCCAGTCAGGTCTTCGTGATTACAGCGAATCTGGAACGAAGGCTCGTCGGAACTGCGACGAAACAATTTGGAGAACAAAGTATCCGCCGCCAACGCGGCTGCGCGCTTTCCCGCCACGAGGTGTAGTAAAGGGTGCAAGAATGAATGGAGCGGGAGGGTGAATCAGCCAGCGTATGTCGTTCGCGTTGCGAAACACGCGTCGCTTTCAATGAGAACGATCAAGCGCCCATTTTTAAATATTTTTCGCCTCGAACTGTCTCGATCCGTTTCCTTCGAAGGTCCTTTAATTGCAATAAAAATTGTCGCCAGTAGTCTTTACGCTTACCATGAAAAATTAAAATCAAACAGAAAGCTTTCACGTAAAAAGATAATTTAAGTCGACGAATACTTTTAAATCAAGATTTTGGTCGTCTCGGTCTCGGCAACTCCTCGGCGATACTAAAAATAACTACGAAAATGAACGTGTAACAAATATTAGTAGATAAAAAAGGGGCACCAAGGTTCAACGATTTCGAAATTAAATATTGAAAATGTTCGTATCGCAATTGAATTTACGAGTCGTGGCTCACATCTCCTGGGAATCCGCAGCGGTCGCAAGAGGGTTGATACGCGTCGTCGTTTACAGGATGAGCCTTCGATTGCGTAAGGGCAATCGATTTGGCGGATTTGCGCAATCGTTGTGCTCTCTCGAACCCCGCGGCGTGAGTTATAGGCGTTGTAATAGGATTACGTAAGGGACGCGTGCAGATCGATTACGTGTAAACAGCGACGAACTTTTTCACTCGGAGGATCGGTATGACTCAGAATGCGCGCGCGCGAAAAACAATGCGTATGCAACGCGCGCGGAATGTGCGTGACGCATCCTAGACGCTTGCGAGATGAAAGTGCGTCTCTGCCACTTTCTTTCATCCACGAACACTCTTTCCCGTCCACGGTTGAGCTCTTCTCGGCCAAATTTTGCCATAGACAGAGTGACAATGTAAAAAAAAATCATAAATTCTCAGGCCCAATTTTTCATTTGCTGGTTAAC
>NW_011967240.1:491849-524070 GCF_000949405.1 Vollenhovia emeryi | reverse complement strand
TGTTAACCAGAGGTTAGTCGATTATCTGTCTCTTCTTAGATAATAATATAGAAAAAGATGGGGAGTCGACTAACCTCTGGTTAACAGTCAACTAGAGAATGAAAAACCGGGCGTCAGTCTTCGTTTCGTCCCAGCTGGATTCTGATCAATTTTTTCTCCAAGAATCAATCAGAGATAGTGTCTACTTAAATGTCTCCTGCATCTTTTTTCACGTTAGAACAGCGATAGTTGACACGAGGACAGTTGAAACGAGAAAGGGGAAGCATATTATCGATCCGCATCCCGTGTATGTGTATGTGTGTGTGTGTGTGCAGTTGGAAGGATCAAGGATTATAGCCCATTTGTCGAGAAGTCATGGAATAGTAATTCGCGCCGTAGGAGGTATTCGGCGCGGGCCAAATGGGGGCGCGACCCGATGCTCTCGCGCAGGGGGCGGCTCCGGGGATTTCGATGCAAGGCGCGCGGCGTCGCGAGTCAGCGCGACGCACGTTTGGCCCTCGCCGCGTCTGCCGCTTCCTCCCCGCGCAACTGCCGCTCTCCTTTTAAGTTTCTACGATATTTCCGCAGCGTGTACTCGCACCGTACGACGTGGTGAAATTCCGCGTTACGTATATAATAATTTTACTTTACATCTGTATCTTCTTTGGGTCAACTCTGCAATCTTATTGACTCGCGGATATCTTAAAATCAATATTCGCGACGTTCCGTCGTTGATTAACCGCGGTGCATCACCGTCCGCTCACTCACAATCAGTCCCGATCTGCTCGCTTACAGTTAGATTTTATTATGACCTCGATTATGTTAATCGCTCTTATCTCTCCTGCGTGAGTTGCTTCCGCGAGATTAAATTACATATTACACGTTTTGATCGTAAACGCCTCGAGGAAACCTTGATGCCGAGACACAACGTACGCCGTTCCTCGGTATTGTCGCGCTCCCGATTTCTTTCCGCTTCTGCCTTTGTTTTTCGCTTATACCGCGTCGGTGTGACACGGTACGCGCGTGTAACGTAAGAGAAGAAAACGGAAAAACGACGCCGGCCTGCGGTCAGCCGGATCTGGTTCAGAAACGAGATACGCCTGAGAGACCTGACGTAAACAAACGTGTCGCGTCTCCGTAGACGATAGAAACTAGTATGTGATCGGCGCTCGATACCTGCTTATCGATCACCAACGCAATCAACGCGTAAGTACTCAATAAGTAATTTTGTATATACCAGCTAATTTTAAGAAACGTTCTCAAGAGGTAACATTTCCGCTTGTAACTCTTTGTTTGGTTCATCGCTCTTTTGTATATAGCATGCAGAAGCGTGTAAAGTAATCACTAAGAAACTTCGTGAATTCGTCGTCAATTTTGTTGCCCTTTTTGTATTGTCTTTTCGTAATGGCATGCAAGCCTCGTTATTGCAGTTTTCAGTCTTGAATTCGTAATTACGTATCCAGAATTTGTTTTCGTGACATTGCGCATAGAATCTCGTTAGTAAAACGTCGACGAATCGCGATAACACAGTCGACCGATTTGACTTGCAACCTCGCTGGTCGATGCCTTCTATTGACGATCGCTCGTCGGCAATAATGAAAAATACATGCTCGTGCCTTTTTGCTTGGACAGCACACGAGAGTACAGGAGCCGAAACACTTTTCCAAGCGCTTTACGGAGATCGGACTTTCCGCTGGTCCACGGAGTTTGAGCTTTCCTGTCTGGCACGCACGCTTACATACACGCGCGCACACGCATTTTGCAAGCAGCAAAAGCCAAGACACACACCGCTTACATTGCATGGCTTTCCATCTGCAGGGCCGCGTTCGGAAACATCACTCGAGTGCTCGAGTGTATCATTTTTCTTTGTTGCTCACCGAATGTTAAACGAGGATAAAATGATACACGGGAGCATTCGGGTGACGTTTCCGAACGCAGCCCATGGCGTTGGACGGAGGGGAATGCAGCAAGGCACGCTTCGATGAGTCATTTATCGCTTGACTTTTGTGTTCAATCATTTGTACTTACGGTCCTTTTCGCATAGTTCTAATCGTTAGCTTTTTTGCTACCGGAGGGACATCGAGACTCCCTCCAATCACTTTTGTGAGTCTGTGGTCTTTTCATGTAAATTTAGATCAAGAGTTCGCTAATTTAATACAGGATATTACACTGAGAAAAATGTCCGATTAAATATCGGATAATCCAATTACATAACAAACGGATATATCCGATGAAAAATGTGATCGGTTTTTCGATCAAATTTCATCGACAACTGCATTTCGTCGGCTAAAGTTCATCGGACATATCCATAATTTAATCGGAAAACGTAATCGGAAAAATTAACCATCAAAAACACTATATTTAATCGGTTTATTCGATGGAAATTTTTCTCAGTGTATCAGTGCTTCGGTATTTTTATTAAGCAATTTTACTTCGTTTAGTTAGCCTCATGTCCGTTTGTTTGTCTGCAAACGAACGATATTTTAAGTTACAACCGAAACTGAGAACGAACAGAATTTCAGAGCCGTGTCTCATCCGCGGTGTTTAGACCAGATAACATAATATGTCTTTTCAAATTTATTTCATTTAGTTTAATCATAAGTCTCTCTTTATTTGATGATAATGCGCAAGATCAATTTGACGGTGACATAATTATCTCAAATGTGTCTTCCAAGCACACAAAAATTCAAATCGTCTCTTGCTACCTTGTATTCCCTTGTTCTCCTCCGTTTTACTATTCAACATTTGTGCCGTAGAGACACAGAGAAACACATTCGAACGCGTACGAACGTAATTCGGATTCGCTTCGCAGCCTTAGGGTCAATATGCCTTTCCAATATGCTGGGCAACACCTGCATGTTGGAAAATGTGCGTTTTACGTGAGCATCTGCCACAGCGCGATCCACTGGCCCATTTCCAGCTGTGCTGCGTGCCCCGGAAGTGAGGCGCTTGCCCCGATTAATTATAAATTATGCGGGATGTGTCGCGTTCCCTCGGAAGCCCACTCTTTGTGTTCAACGACGAGTTAGACAATGAACGGAAAGTATATGAAATTGTTGCTTTCACCGTCCTTAAGTACATAGGTTCGCAAGCCATTCGCGAAAAAGTTGAAAATTTTCAAGGACCAACGTTATTCTAGATGCTTTACTGTGTGGATCAAAGAGATATTAACCATTTTTATTAAATTTCGTCTGACATCTTCAACATTATTTCTAGACAATAAATAATTCTTCGGTAATATAATCATTTATTATCAGTAGATATCGAAGCAAGTGAAAAGAAAACAAATATAATCTGCATATGAAATGCACTTAACGTGCTCGAGGTGAGGCCCCTTGAAAATGTCTAAAAGAAATCCGCGTTTTGAATCTTATAAACAGCAACATGACAAAGAAATCCGTGGATAATAACGTAGTTGATCTCGGTACCAAGGTCTCTTTGTGAAAACATCTGTCTCGCATTTCGTTAAAAATCACTCGCAGACTACGAGAGGATAAACGGAACAACTCGCTTTGTCTGCACAAAAAGTCGGAATTTATTACGATGTGATTGCACAATGCCATCGAAACTTAATCATGAACGGTTACTATTTTTAGACAAATTTAATTCTGCCCTGACGTATAGATACTCGAATCAAAGTAAAAGCTCGATACGTTAGTAAGTCGTGAAAAGATGTCCGAGACTCGTTTACAATCTATTATTAATCATCGCTAGATGAAAACTGAAACTATTACTGTCGAACATTGCGTCACTTTAGTCAAAACCCGTGTAGAAACCTGCCAAGATCTTCCCAACTACAATACTTGTCGAATATTTTAATTTTCGACATAATTCCCGCTTACCTACCTTAAAAATTTCAACGTCAAGTCTAGTTAGACAAACATGTTGCATAATTACGGTTTTCTCGATAGTTACGGCTGGCGAAAGATGAACACAGACAAAACCGCCGTTACACACGTGCAGGGGGAGGGGGTAGGAAAGGGGAGAGAAACGAAGAGGGACGACGAGGATGCAGGTCTGCAATAGGCGAAGAGGGTGGTGGGCAATTTGCACTTGGCGCAGAGAGCACTGACGATATCTAGTATCCCGTCGCGTTATTACGCTCGAGGTACCGCGGAGTAAGAGGGAAACAGGGTCCGGAGATGACTGAGGACGTGAGGAAGGGGGAGGATACAAGGTGTAGACTTACTTAGGACTCGGGTATGGGATTACCGTACTTATATTCAGCTCTAATATTAAGTTACCACTTTGCTTTACGGCAAGTGAACAGGCCGCCTGCATATAGGAAGCCATCCGAGCGCTCCCGGGACAGTCTGTCCCATTCGTCTGGGCCCACCTACGAATAATACACATTCGTACGTGCCGGGGAAAGTCCCGCGACGGAACGACAGGTCGTTGCTTCGCGTTAGTCTCCCTCGAAATATCGGGACGAGCTCCTTTCGATCGTTCTTTTTATCGATCGCGAAGGGGGAAGAGCGTGAACTTTCCGAGGACGACCCCACCGGGACCCGTCCACGATTCGTCCTTTCGCATCCCCGTGCGTTCTCCATGTCCTTATTTTCAAGAATCATTTGACGCCAGCAGATAAATAACCATTGTTAAGCAGTTGATCGACCATGACTGGCGATGTGTTTTTAACACAGAAAATTTATTACGAAACGGTGGGGGGAGGATAAAGGAAACGGGGATACTTAAAAATCGCGTTTCGATAGTGCTGTGTTCAACCGACAATCCGTATCGGTGCGCAGTTCACAAAAGTCGAAAACATACGCGTAGACGTATCTATACTGTTATTGCGATAAATATTATCATATGTCTCGGTGATCGAAATGGTTGAGACGCCTGCCTAGAGTGAAGGGAGGTCCAGGTTCAAACCCCGGCTGAGGTAATATTTTTCGCAATAAATTTTCTGTGTTAAAAACACATCGCCAGTCATGGTCGATCAACTGCTTAACCATCCTCATTTTCGCCGCGAAGGGTGGCCGACCTCTGTAGCTGGCTGAAACCACCGAAATCCAGGAACAAACGAAAGGAGGTATGTATATAGCGAGATATAATTCGGTCAAAGGAAATCGAAGTAAACAGTCTGTTTTACAAGATCGAACCCTTCGCACTCAAGGGCCACGAACTGGTCCCAGGAATTGTTCGCAGTGTAATATCTAATATCATAGAGCGAGAGAGAGAGAGAGAGGAAAGAGAGAATTTCCCGCGCGGATACTTGACCTTCCTCTGGAACAGCCTCGTAAGGCTTCAGGGCAATCCTGCTCGAAAGCTCGCCGTCACTTTGCGTTACAACGGTAAAGAGCGGTAGACAGAATTTCCGCATATAAGAAAGTAGAGGTACTGACTTCTGTGCGTGCTGGGGTATGCGCTGGACTTCCTAGCACCATTAGAAATCAGTACTACTCTTCTTAGCATTCGGCAATTAGCGTCCGGAGCGAGGCGGAATCCGTTCCCTCCGTCTCTTTTGCGTGGGGCCCGATCGCGCTACCGAGGGAGGGGGAGAGATGGGATGAAAAATAAGCGCCGTGAAAATAATTAAACATCTTTCTATTTAATTTTTCTCATACATCACTGTCATCCTCATTAGCCTGTACATATCCCATTCAATTGTTTTTATCTTTACAACTTCAGACGTGGCGCCCAAAGTGGCTCAAAAACACGTGACACTTACACAATATTTATAACTAACGCGGTGCCCTGCTTCGTTAAATTACAGTTCCTTCTATTCGCTTTTCGCGCGTCTCCCTCACGAGGAGATCCCTCTGACGTTGTTATAATATGCACCCATGGACAATGATCCAACCCCCCTAGTTGGAAATTAAGAGTCTAGTTCTTTGTCTAAATTACTTTGCGCGCGCGACCCATGCCTCGTGAATGTAATTAATTAGACACAACAGATGCACAGCGTGTGTGCGTGTGTGTGAATATTTAGTCATCAAATTCGTTCGAAGTTGTCAGTGGTTTCGCTCAATTTAATTGAAAGAGAGAAATTTTCAATGCATGCAATCGGGCATTCGGCTGGCGAGCTGTACACGAGTGAACTGCAAAATAGCTGACTCTTTATTGAAACTGTACTTGGAGGGCCGTATCATTGTTTTCCACGAATAGACGTATAATGTCGTACGCTTACGTAAATATTACATACACATATGTATATATATATATTTATATAAACATAAACATACTACTTTGCGAGGAAGTATGAAACATTATAATAAATAACTTTATATTCATACGCGACTCGGAACTATACGGTAATGACTGTGGCGATGGCGTAATAAAGGAATATGTGCCTATATACAATAATATTAAATAATACGCCCGTACAGCGTGCAACTTTCCTGAAACGTCTTCTTAAACGCGTGTCTAAAAAAGCGACGACAACGAGCACCCAGTTGAAAAGCGAGAAGATCAAGGACACTTGATACCCTCCTTACAAAACGCGGTACGTATCAATTAAAACAAATTGTCTACGAAGGAGTCCGGATGGAAAAATCGTATGATTATAAATTCTAAAAGATACCACTCGTAAGATATACTTAATAAAAAAGAGAAAAATATATATTAGAAAATATATAAGCTTATCGGTCATATATAAGAAAAAAAATCTAAGAATTTAAGTTTATGAAGTTAGATTTTTATGCTTGATTTGTCAAAAATGTAATTTAATTTGAAGCGTGAATTGATAAACTTAAGAAAATTACTTAATATTTGGGACGCTAAGTAGCAACTTGTTAGTCTATCGTTTTTTAACTTCTTATAGCGAATGCGGTTGTTTGCACTAGTGCACACTGAGTGCACACTAAGGCTTGTTGTGAACAGTCAATTTTTATATTAAAGGATTATCTCTTGAAATATTTCTTAGCCAGTAAATTAACATGTACAGCATCTGTATAGATGATTTTGTTGACTAAATACTTTTTCAACATGTATTTAAGATGAAGTGAAGTATAACAATTAACTTCAGTATTTTCATGACCATATCTGGTATTTTTAATAATACAGAAAATTTATTGAGAAAAATATTACCTCAGCCAGGGTTTGAACCTGGACTTGCCAACACTCTAGGTGGCACTTAGCGTGCACTCAGTGCGCACTAGTGCGAGCCATCGAATTCGCTATTACTAAGTTCTTTTTCCCGAAATATCGAGTACCAACACAAAACCCCAGTTTGAAGATCCTGCATTTTTATCAAGATTCTAGCGTGCGCGTTTATTTCCCTTTATGTATCCTTATATATCTTGTAGACTTTAATTGCAGTTTCATCTGGACGCAGATTCTTCGAATACAATCGCGAATTCGCTCATTCTTATCGGTTACGACTTATCGTTAATATACATTTAGCGAGACTGGAACGATTTCACCCGAGTGGGTTACCACGGTCATCAAGCGACGGCGAGGACGATGACGAGGAGAATGACAAGATTTCTGGCGAGTCTGTCCGGTGGTTAGGTGGAATCCTTGTTTCGTTTGGTTTCCTGAAGCCTCGTCCAGGTCTCGCCGAGCGCTTTCGCGAAATGATCGTCAACTGCGCAAAGAACGCTTAAGGACTCGTCCAGACTAAGGCGAGGCTAATTGTAAGACAAGACTGGATCCAGACTGGTCCAGCCATTGGATCATAGGAGCGATCGTCACCCAAGGCCGGTCCATGCTGAATCCAGAGTGTCGCGTTCACTTTATCCCTCGCGGGACAAACATAATGTCTGTTACTTACCGCTCAGGCCGGGCTCCTTGTCCGTATTAGTGGCGTTGAAGACGGCCGCGTACTTCTTCAGACCCAGAGACCGCTTAAAGTGCTCGTCGATCGCAGGATCGCTGACGCCAGTCGCCATCTTGATGACAGTCCTCTGACCACCCGACGCGGTAGGCGTCGTCGTCGGCATAGGCGTCATAGCGGTGTCCTCGATTGTGATCCCTGGAACATGGACAAATCCTTTCATCGTACGTTAACACCAGTTATATAACTTTCAGTTATTGTACGTAAAGCACACGTAAAATGGCTTTTATTTTACATTTTACAAATACAACCAGGATACAAAAATAAAAAGTCGCAAAAGCAGATATGATTTTTAAAAAAGATTAAAAATAAAGAGTATAACAGTCGTGGGAACAGGTTGAACGCGATTTTTAGCGTGTTGCAAGATTCTAAAAACGTAGAAAATTGTAATGTTCTTTTCAAAGTAAGTGTTTAGACAAACCTAATCTCGGAGATATAATTACATATTGATTACGTTTTGGCTGATTAGTTAAATATTTAACTAATTTATCAAATAAATGAAACTATTATTATTTTTAATATCAAAAAATTCTACTAACAATATCCATAAATCTATGCTCGTCTGGATATCCGTTACCGCGTTAATTCAGTCCATAACTAATACGAACATGAATGTTTCAGGAAAGTACGTTAACGAAGGAAGAAATGCTACCATGTGCACCATCAGGGGATTAACCGTATTTCCATTGAGAAATCGCATCTGCACATCCCTGTTGCAGCGGGCATTGTCCTAAAATACTCTGCACAAACACCCCTAACGACAATGGACACTTGGGAGATGCCTAACAACGGACTATTTCTCTCGGCACAGTCAGAACTTTTATTGTCCGCCGAGACATTTCGGCAAACATATTTCGAATAACTCGAGACTCGGAGATGAGAACAGTCGCAGGTAAGTTTATACAAAGTGTGCTCGAAATTTTACGGTTTTACTTTAAGTCGCGTGAAATACGAAAACGCTATCTTCATCTTCTCGTGTCCGAATCTTCAGTCAGAAATTTGTCAGAAATTTTAACCGAAAGATGTAACACTAATTATTCTTTTCCTTCTTTTCAGGGGCTTTCTATTACTCGTATTATTAACGATTGCTTACCAACTTGCGGCGCGGTAGGAACGATCACGCTCGGTCTGTTGTGGTGATGACTCGATCTTCCCGCCGACATGTCCAACGCCTCGCTCTGAATCGGATCTCTCCTGCGCTCCTTACGCCACGCGCTGCTCGGCTTTCGATGAAGATTCGTCACCTTCGGTCTCTCCTCTGCAACACATAAAGACATACCACTATGAAGCGGAAATATCGCTGTGAACTGGCACTCGTCGTTAGAGACGCTAATGGACATTTCAAAGTAAGGAAGGAACACTCGATATGAGGAATCCTATTCGTTATTATCTCGACTGATTACTTTTACACCACGCTCAGTCCGCTGTCCCGCTTCGAAGCGACGATAACGTGTTTTGCTCTGAATGGAACTGCTCTGCACCCTTTTCGTTTTGACACTAATATTCATCTCTATCAATTTTAATCGCAGTTTAATTATTTTTCATCCTTTTCTAGTTTCAAAAATTAGAAAAGGATAAAAAGCAAGTTAATCTACACTGATAGAATCGGACATCAAACTTTATTTACAAATTTTGTTTTAAAACTTATCATCGGTATATTTCAATAAAAATCGGGGAAAAATGCAGAAATTAAAACGTTTTAAACGAATGATAATTATGAAAAAAAAGCGAAACAGATAATTTCGACGGCATTGGCAGTTCTGGCGTTTAAGAAGTACGAGACGAGACGCGATCGACGAGATTGGCCACGGCTCCGAAAGTGTGAAAACAACAACGTACGCACGTTAAAAGATGGGAAATTCTCGGGAGAAAAACCACTGACACGTTTTCCGTCGACTTTGTCGAACTATAAAATGGAACGCAAGGAACACCAACGTTATTTCGAATTAACGGTCGCAGAGTGGGGACGAAAAGAGTGGTGGACATGAGAGAGAGAGAGAGAGCGATTAGGCTGCTTGTAAATATTTTCGCAAGTACTGTCCATTTAGACAAGAGAGCGGTATAAGCTGAAGGGCCGCGCGTGCGTGAAAAGCAAGTTCGATTGACTACGTCGGGCCGCCGAGGCTCGTTCCGATTTCGACACCAACACCAGCATAGCTAGAATTCTTCCCTTACATCTGTTTACCACGCGCCTCGCGCCACGAGACGCGTTATCGATCGGAATCTATCGGAAATCGCGAGGGTCGTCTATTTCCGAGCGGCGGGGCGTCTAAAGTTGGAAAACCAATCAAACGAGACAACCCCTCGCCGCGATCGGTCGAGGAAGAGCGGGACGGCCGAGGAGGAGGAGAAACAGGACAACGAAGGACGAGGGAGGAGGGTAGTAAAAACGAGTTCGGTTTCTCAGGATGGGCAGGAAGTGCCTAATAGCCGTGAGAGGATCGTCAAGAAGATGGCGAAACTGGTTTAGAGGCCGCGCACATCGCGGGGAACAGATGAATGGACCGTGGAGTCGAACGGGAGCGCGCAGAGCGGGAGGATTTCCTCGAGAGTCAGTTAGCGTCTCGATATGTACCGCCGATAATTAACAAACGCGCGCATGAGCGTCCCTTTATGACTCCAAATCATAGGGCGACTCATCGTTTCCGCTTATTCGTTGAGGCTATCCAGCAAATAAATCGGGAGAGCCGAAGGTTCCTTGTAAGTCCGTAAAATAAAATTTGATGAGAGCGGGTGGGGGGCAGAGCACTCTTGCAACATCGCACAGTGTTCGACATGTACCTCTAATTGCATATTTCGATCATAATGCCGTATATTTGGAGTATAATAACACTTTGTTATTTTCAACGCTACACTGTTAACTTTGTCTTGAGAGTAGTCGCCACTGCCGGTACTCAATATGTTGTTATTTTTAACTACCATGTGCAGTAAAATTTAGTAATACAAATTTTAACATAAATCATAGTTAGAAAAACAACTACATTTGTTATCCAACCAGTTTTATGATTTCTTTTAACTCCATTTAAATTAACAATATATTGAGAAGTAGTGACGACTCTCTCTCTTTTTACGCATTGAGTTAAATTCAACACTACAAATTTAATAGTGTATTCTGTAATTGCCACGATCGTAAAATCGAACGCTACATTGGAATACCGAAGAGTCGAATGCCAAGCGAGATGCCGTATTTAATAAGACTCGTCGTGTTTCGGTAGACTCCGATAAAAACTTCTTTTTATTGATAAAATTAAATTTCAAATTGAACGATTATATCTCTGAAACACAACACATAAAATCTCAGCAAGCCCAAAGTGCTTGCAGAATGAATAGAATTTTTTTCCGAAAATCTACTCGTTAATTTCGTTTTGCGTTAGCAGAAGTCGATTTTAAAATCCGGAATAAAGCTTATACACTAAGTTCTGTCAAACGGAGATGCAACAACGCAGAAAACCAATTGTTTGCTGCAAACTCGCCTCTTGGATTTGCCTGAAACTGTTTTACAATAAGATTTGTTTGTACGATCTCTTCGGCCCGCATTTAATATGTATACCTTGCGATTTGCGAGGCAGTCGGAAACTGTCGGCATGAAGCCACGGCTGCCAGAGATGCCTTCTCTTGCACGGGAGCTCCATTTTATCGGTCTCGGAAGCATCAATGGCGAAGTCAGACCGCGGTGTCGTCCTCTCTTACGAGATATCGAACGAACACTTGTCGAACAAGGCGAAGGTTTATTTCTCCAAAACGCACTGTATCTTTTTCTGCGAGCGTTCGGTTAAATCACCGCGTATTCTTCAGCTTCAGTTATATCATAGCACAGTTGAGAGCAAATCTTTAGTTTTCTCATAACGGTGTATAGTTTTTATTTCTATCGAGACACCCATCGCGATCTAATTGCACCGCGAGAAAGCAACCGGGCTGATGATGGGGGCGCGTAAATAAAATTCAAAGAGGGTACGACGGTGTTTCCGATAAAGCAAGTTATCTTCGTCGATAACGCGACTTTTTCCCGACGCACGATTATCTGCTGAAAACGATCGGGAGCACAAGTCTCCTTGTACTTGGCGAACAAATATAAATGTGCATCGATCTCGCAAATGCCGATTGAAGTTTCTCACACGATGTACACGTCGATCGCTTTCGCCGGCGATATAATAGATAATCACTGGACAGTCGGCGAGGATTACCCCTCGACGTAACTTTCGACGCACTTGGCCACTTTCGTCCTCGAAATGAAGAATCTGCGCGACATGCCCAATAAAAATCCCATTAACGTGGACATTTCTTCTTGCAGAAGCGCTCACTGGTTTCCTCTCCGAAGATTTTTCTACTTTCCGGACACACGGAGTCACAGCCTCGGATAATCGATACGATTACCGCTTCATCCGCTCGCGGCGTGAGACAATCGAGAGAGACGTCGGAGAGAGGATCGCGAGATCGCCACGAACAATAGGAAGGGCTCGGAATCCAGGAGAACGAAGGGAACGAAGACGAGTGAAGGAAAGGGCGGCAGGGGAACGGGAGAAAATGTCGAAAACCGCGGGAGAGGCGGAAAAGGCGAGGCGCGAGACACGCGAGCACGCACGAGGCCCACGTTCGGATAACGAAACGGTCATTTAACGCGATCGCGAGGCCGCGCACAATGAAGTCGGGGCAACGGCGGGCGAGGAGGAGCCGAAAATGGCGACGACGCCCGAGGAGGAGCCGCGAGGTGAAAAAGCACGTCGTCAAAGGAGAGGACGAGGGGAAAAAAAACAGCTGAAATAAAAGCGAGGTGCCTCGGAGACGCGCTCGCGGTTTCGTGAATGCGCCACTCACGACTGTCTTAAGATTCATTCATTCATCCGCCGCCTCGGCTCGGAGCCCGTCCGCCGCCACCCTTCTCCCCGTGCAACACGTGGGATCGGAGGAGGCTCGCTCTTGCACGTACACGCGCGCACACCGAGCGCGGCGCCGAGGCGGGTTATCCTGCACGGATACGCCGCGAATTAAGCGTGTATTTATAAGCGCGCGCGCGCGCGCTCTCGGCTGGAAGCCAACTCGTCTCTTTTCTCGCTTTCTCTTTCTCTCGACCTCTCCCTCTTTCTCTCTCTTTTTCTCTCCTCCCTCGGTCTCTTTCCCTCTTTCTCTTTTTACAGGTAGGCACGATATACTGGGTGTGCGGAGACTAAAACTTCGCACGTGTGTGCCCTTTGATCGCTTGGAACTCGATGAGATGAACTGAACGCGCTCGATATTTCCCTCTTCCTTTTTGCCGCCTTTGGCGGAATACTTTGAGCCGAGTCAAGCTCAAAAAACGCGCGATTACTCGTCCAAGTTGCGTATGTTCGATACACGGTTTGTTCCGATGAAGAAAAACGCCCCGAGAGAAATTCGTAACGCTGCATTGAGAGACGGAAAGGGAGAATCGTAACCGGGGGCCAATAATGGATACTTCTCGTTATTTTCCTTCTTCCAATTTTAAGATTTTTTCATATCGACTAAAGTTGAAATTAGATTCTCGTTCAATTCGTAAGACGTGCGATAATTTCACACGACTTCGTATATATGCGTTAATGTAGGGCAAAGTTCTATTAAAAGAAAAATTGAGGACCAAGAAATCGAATTTGCTCGGGCTCATCTTCCAATTTCTAAATTAGAGAACTACGCAAATTGGATTTAGTATTAAGTTAATCAACTCGAAGGATGTGCGGTGATTCTACGCGATCCCGTATATATGCGCGTTAAAATAGAGTAGATAGACCCGTTAAGGAAACGAGAGCCAATAATCAACTAGTCCAAACTCTTCTAATTTCCGATTGGAAATGGGGAGTTTAGTATTAACTTCAAAGGATATGCGATAGTTCTACACGATCTCGTGTACATACACACACGCACCCTCAGAAAGGACTTCTGTTACCGAGACAGAAATATTCCTGACGCATTTATATTTCTCACAACCTCATTTAGTATAAAAATAAGACAATGTCAAAATAAAATCGATAATTCTTATTCTCCTCTATCGAATTAAAAAAGATTGACTTACTATATTGAGACAAGAGTGACTTATATAAATGTAAGTTTATATATTCTTGCGTTTAGAATAAATTGTCCCTCCATGTTACAACGTACGAAGGCACGTGGCACCACGATATTAGACAAAAGGCGAAACATACTGTCATTTTATTCTAGATTTTAGAATTTTTCATTTGAGATTAAAATATTCCTTTCTCTATAATATTAAGATTTTATTATTATTATATTACGATATTAAGAGGAAGAAAAATTAAGATAAAATATTCCTTTCTCTACAATAAATATGATTGGCGCTGTATCGATCCTATTTTATGATACATTGAAGTGTAATAGCATTGGATCCGGAAATTTTCTTCTGCGGGTGCGTTAAAATAGACATAAAAATAGAGATAGATCAGTTAAGAAGAAAACCGAGAGCCAATAGTCAATTGGAACTCTTGATATCTTAGATCGGAGGCTCAATCACAAATCTTCTCTGCTCTAGCGTGAACTCGAGAAAAGCGACAAATATCATTGACGAATATTAAATTTTTAGGAAAGAAGGGGATTATGGATATATAATTAAATTAATTCGATTCGTAAGACACACACATACGATAATTCCGCGCGACCCTGTATATGCGCGATGTAACCGGCAGCATCGATGCGATGCACGCGCGAATGCGTCGAGCGAGGTTGATAGCGTGCGTTTATTTTAACCCGAGTTTTAACCCTTACGATGTCCATGTACCCACCGCGCACCGAGTTCCATTGACTCGAACGCGAAAGAAACAGAAAGAAATGGAGAAAGAGGCGCTTTATTTTACATAATTTCTCCTGTTTTAATCCCTTTTATATTCGGTGCATAAAATCTTAACGGAATAAACAGGAATTAAAGAAAAAATTGACAAATGAAGATAAGGCGATCGTGAAAGCAGTAAAATTTAATGCCGGACCCGGTAATAATGACCCTCATTTACATACCTTGCAACGATATTATTTACATATTAATTTAAACTCGTGCGTTTGCGTTTGGAGATATTCGAGGTTGCGTTAAATATAATTAGCGATGCTGTCGATCGTAAGTCAACGCTCGTTCGTTCGCGCGCGCGATTTACTAGAATGATCGAATTTGCATGCAGTTTCGCATTCATTATTCGAGAGGCCGAATACGACCCGTGAGATATATGCGATGGAAAGTTAAGCAGTCACGGCACATTCTGTCTAAACTTCCTGACAAAATGCATCGGCGTAAGCGAAAGACCCGCTCCGCTCGACGAGTAAAAATTCGAGATCAGCAAATGCGCGACTCGCGTCGCGTTGAGCACGTGTACTCGGTCTACAATACGTGGAATCTAATTACTATAAACGGTAAAACTATGCGGAACAGCGACGTTGTGGCACTTCGAAGTAGTCGTCCAGCGAACTCGGGTGAATTAAGATTCAGTTAAACGCGCCCTTATGACGTGGAAATGAAACCGCTCGTTGCATTCTTTCCATTTTTCTTTCAGGCCAGATAATTTTATTTAAAAAAATGACAATCTTCATTGAAGTCCTCGTTAGTAAACAGATATAATAATTTGGAGTCTCGACGCTCTATTACAATGTTACCCGTTTCAAGACCCAGTTTTCATTTTCTGATTAACTGTTAACCAGAAGTTAGTAGAGTCTCTGTCTCTTCTTAAGGCCTACGTCCACGACGCTAGAACTTGGACCAAGTGTAGCCAATCAACTTGCAACTGTTCCATAAAAGTTGTAAGCTGATTGGCTACACATTTTTCAGACCTACAACTTGGACCTAGCATCGTGGACACAGGCCTCTAGATAATAATATAAAAAAAGATGGAGATTAGATTAACCTCTGGTTAACAGTTAACCAAAAAATGAAAAATCGGGCCTGGCTATCTCGTGTGTGCTTGATTAAAAATGTTTCTTATAACTCTATTGTTTAAAAAATTGCGAATTTTAATAAGTATGGAGACGATCTTACTGGCAATTCTTTCTTATAATAAAACACAACGTTTCGGCCAGGAATACTGGTCCTCTTCAAGTAACAATCTTACAAGAGTGTCTACAAATGTAAGATTCGTCAGATTAAAGATGTGAAAATTAAGTTAGAAGTCAGAAATTTCGTTGCACAATGTATCTTGTCGTCAACGTTAGAAAACAGAATATTCTGTCTCCATACTTATTAAAATTCTTGATTTCTTGACTGGCGTCACTAAGCTGCTATTTAATTATTAAAAGAAAATAACTGAGTTTTACGCACACGCGTAAAATAAACACGCTATAGATAAATCTAACATGTCTACTATAGAAATAAGTACTTAATTTTGTATTATAAAAGCTTTGTCATAACTAAAGTGTGTTCGCCTGCACTTCCAATTTCACCATTCGCGCAAACTGTCCGGATAATTCCGCAAAGGGGATTTCGTAAGTCGGACAGTTGAATACAAAGCGAAGAATGCGATTGCTCACCGGCGGTCGCGCGATCGATTCTATGTAAAAACGATCGCGCGTATTGTGACAGTGTGTTACGATCGCGAATTTACGTCAGGTAATGGCACGTTGCGTTATAACACTCGGCGCCCGCCGATAATAATAGCGATATACCCACGGCGATTCGCTCCAGCCTGCATACGAACGAGCCTCCGTTAACGTCGCCCGTGCACGCGCGCGAAATATAGAATGACTGTTGAACAAATTATGCGTGGAATGTCGACGGCACGTCGAGTAGTTGTCGCCGTTTCTCAAGTCCCGTGCATTCCGCGCGAATTCGCGATTTCGCGCGTTACATTTCATTGTCAAGTTGTGTCTCTATACACGTATCGCGCGTATTCCCGCCAATCAGGCGTTGATATTATATTTTCCGGATGAGAAACGGAGCGGAGGAAGCGCGCGCTTTCCTCGAGAGAATGGCTGAAGAGAAAATTTAGATGTATAAGAGAGAGAGAGGCACGAGAGAATCTCCGCGAATGGCAAGTACGGTGGTACAAGTCCGAATGGAAATGACTCGTTTTGAATTCAAGGCGCCTTTGTTTCATACCGCTGCCTGAAAATTCGAGGTGAGTTCGAAACGCTTGACATACTTTTCCTCACGGCCGAACATTTCTCGTTGTTTCAAGACGACCGTCATGAAGATAATAAAATCCCCGAGTTCCTGCTTTGAGAATGACGTAACTCAACGTGTGTCATTATTGCTAACGAAACCGCCAACAATCCCGCGATATTCGGCGATCATGGCGGGAGAGGAGAAAGGGAGCTACACTTCTTTGTCTATAACGACAAGAGAGGGAAACTGTTTTGTAACATTTCAAAAGAGAGCAGAGCTGTCCCTCAACGTGTAATTTCTCTCTTTTCATCGAGCTCTCTCGGAACGTTTTACATTCCACGTATCAGCGGGAGGGTCCAGATTCGCGAAACGAAATCGCCAAGAGATGTAAACTGACCTTGCACCATTGTCGCCGCTCTGGAAAGGACGTCCAAGGCACTCTCGACGGCGGACATATCTTTCTCCCTTCGATCGTCCAGTCCGTGTGAATTTTCTCCTCCTCCTCTGTTCGCCTCGTCTCGCGCGTCACCCTCGCGCGAAACTCGCGCGCACCCTCAGAGCGGTTGGTGGGTCCTCGGCCTCCCCCTCACCGCGCTTCCTCCCTCGTTGTCGCTTTCTGCGGCGAGGACACGTCGTCCTTGTCCCGTCGCTGCGCTTCCACGTCAGGCGCTCTGTATAGGGACAAAAGTCGAACTTTAACTGTTTGGGCCTTCCTCGCGGCCGGAGGCGGCGCAAATAAAGTAAAACGGGGATTAAAAAACGTGACATTGTCTGTGGAATGCGGACCCCTCACCGTCGGCGCCCCCTCCGTCACGCGGGAGGACCCCCCACCCCCGCGGCACTTCTCTCGCGGGACCTCTTCTCGCGCCACGTATCTAGCAACGGGATCGACACGTTCGCGTTCGTGTGGCACGTTAACGCCGATTGATAATCGCTCTAATTAGATATCGCAACGCTGCCCTGCGTGCTTCTTTAATGGAAATAATAGTTTTCATATTTTGTGCGGTTAAGATAGCTCCCTTAAATTTTATAAAACTTTAAGTATCCTAGGCATTCATGATCTTGACAAACGATTTTAATAGTTTGTAATTGTAACGGCATCTGGGTACCTATCATGGAATTATTTCCTAGAATTCTATTGTTTCCCAGGGAAAACGAAATAATTTCGATCGGAATCCGTTCCGAATATTTCCATGATAGGTACTCAGGAAGAAGTTTGTTTTCTTAAGGTCCAAGTGTTTTCTTGATCCAAGTTGTAGCATCGTGGACATAGGCCTTAAGAGAACAAACTTCTTCCTGAGTACCTATCATGGAAATGTTCGGAATGGATTCCGATCGAAATTACTTCGTAACTTAGTCCAAGTTCTCGCACCTGGACACAGGCCTTAGCTAAACTTCGTGAAACACATGTCGACTGCTTAAAAATATTTAAAAGTAGTTTAGATTGTCGCAATTACGACGATGGATTTCCTTATTTGCTAAACTAATGCTATTACACTTCAAGGTGTCATAAAATAGGATATAGCGCCAATCATATTTATTATAGAGAAAGGAATATTTTATCTTAATTTTTCCTTCTCTTAATATCTTAATATAATAATAAAATCTTAATATAGAGAAAGGCATATTTTAATCTTAAATGAAAAATTTTAAAATCTAAAATAAAATGATAGCATGTATCGTCTTTTGTCGAATATCGTGGTGCCAACTTCGTGCATCGTAATATGGGGGGAAAATTTATTCTAAACGCAAGAACATAGAAATTTACATTTATATAAGTTACTCTTGTCTCTATTTAGTAAGTCAATCTTTTTTTAATTCGATAGAGGAGAATAAGAATTATTGATTTTATTTTGACATTGTCTTATTTTTATACTAAATGAGGTTGTGAGAAATATAAATGCGTCAAGAATATTGTTAGTCTCGGTAACAGAAATCCTTTCTGAGGGTGTGTGAATAGTAAAATCCATTGTCAACGAAGAAAATTATTATAAGGAAAGTTACTCGATACTTTTCGGCCACTTTCCATTTCCTCCGATGGTACTCGCATTTTTCTCGAGTTACAAAACTGAAAGTTACATCATCTCATCGCATTCTTACCAAGTCAGGAATTACAGAAATTGAAAGTTATCGGAAAAGATTGCCCACTTGATATTTCTCAGATATACCATATACTAGCCTAAAGTAAAGACAGACAGATACGAAATGATAATAAAGTGTTAACGTACTTTAAGGATAACGCAATCAAACACGCTGTCGTGTATCATTTATATTGACTTTCTACACAGTAAAGTAAAGGCGTTAAATATAAGACAGTTTAGTCAGACGTGACAGTTGAGCTGCCTCTATCAACGTGGATTTAGGACAGAACTTTTAACAGATTTCCGGAAGAATGTGTGTTTGCGGAAGAATTGAAGGATTGAGAAAATACGTCAATCAAGCTTATGCCAGTCAAATATTTTACAAACATCCCATATAACTTATAATTCTTTCACATGAAAATTTCTCACGACTTTCTCACTGCGTCTTGAACTTAATGATAATTTGATATTTTTCCTAATAAGTGGTCAATCACTGCCTTTCGTGAATCTTTTTTAATGTTGTACATTTTTCCTAAAGAGGAAAAGAAGACGCTGATATGTTCGCTTTTCTCTCTGATATTCAGCAAGGAGTAAGAGGGACGGTATTTTCGAAATCGAAAACGAAAAGGAAAGATCGCGGCTGGTTCCAAGCCATTGCTATCTGAATCGCGACCTCTCTCATTCCTTCTCATCCTCCTCGCGTGCTTTTCCCGCTTCTCGCAACACTACCGTACGGTCGACATCACGATTTCATCATAACAATATAAACAACCTTTTATCCACCGCCCTGCCGCTGTGCGCGCTCTGCTCTTTCCGGTACTTTGGCTTTTTCTTCGTTCTGTTTAAGGATTTGCAGATCTTGCGCGAGCTCGACGCCAATATCGTCGAAGAAAAAGTGACTTTACTTCATTCCTCCTTTAATTTACCAAATTGCTTTTTAATTCTTCATTAAGAGTCAAGATCCACAATTTCGTCGCAATTGAAAAATTAATTAAATAAATTAAAAAATAATTATTATCTAAAAACTCGGAAATTACGATATCAATTCCCAGAGTACGAGATTATAGAAGTAACTTCGACTATGGAAATTATGATTAAATTGTTCTTCAACTGCGGCCATTTCGCTGGACTAATATTAATTATCACAGCTTTATGCGTTAACTTTTACACATTCAAATTTTTATCAATGTAAATTGTAAGTTTCGAAATTCTTCGGAGCTTAAGTGTATCTTTAAAGGAAATCTCTCGAAGGCACCGCCCGATTTCGCTCGTATTTGTCGAGTTTCTCGTGCGATAAAGCACCGAGATAAAGCCGAGAGAGGATGAATCTAGTTTACAAAGGCGCGCCGTTCCTCGGCCGTGCCCCTCCCTCGTGATTTTACACGAATGCCGCGCGGTGTAAACGCTTGAATCGCCGCGTCGTCAGCTGGCGTTGCTATTTAAACGAAAGGACGGCCCCGAATAAAGTGTATCGCGGCGAACACGCGAGAGTCATTGCGCATAATGCAACGTCATTGTGCACCAAGTGACGTGCGTTTGTAAATACGAATCGGCGTGTGACAGCCGCGGAATTTGGGGGCGTAACCCTTTCAACACGCGCCGCATACGCGAAATTCAGCTGTAACCCGCGAGCGAGCGTTTTTACTTCGCTCTCTTACTTCGGTCAATCTCGCTCAAAATCTAATCTCTTCATAGATTGAATTTCTATAAACGATGTCAACAGCACGACGAGCTATCTATTGTTATACCTACTGTAGCCTCAATTTTACGCGGAAAAAAAATTTTACTCCATTTTTTTCAATCGCTTTCCCGTCTTGCCAAAGAATCGAATAATTCACTTTCATTCATACTATTTCTATTATTACGTCTCGCAATGCAGCGATTATGAATTAAACAAGTCACGTTCTAATCAGACACATATGTATACAAAAATATTGAACTTTGTATAACTGTCTTAAAAAACATGCGGACAATGCATCTCGTATAAATTTGACTCGTATAAATTTGAATCGATTGAACGTTCGCAAACATACTTGATCTTTCAATTTTTACGGATTGAGGTTACCATCGAGTATTTGTTATACTATAGAACGCGTTCAATGCGAGAGCGTTAAATTAACGGTGTGCGATCCACAGAACAAAAAAAAACGGTGAATATTCGCACCTTCGACTAACGTCACGCAGGTCGCTCTAACCACTCGATCGGTGGATTCTCGCGTGTTATCTCGACCAGAGATTCGACTAGATACATAGAGTGTTCCGAGAATACTACCTTTATGAAAGAAACGAACGAAACTTCATATAAATTTTTTAAATGGTGCGTAAGAGGATATTCTTGAAAGGCATTCAGGAGTTTCTTGAGATAAACGACGAAGGTTTATTCTACCTGCTGTTTAATTAGAAGTCCACTTCGAATTAATATGATTTTTACACGGATTAGCACGAAGATATTTACCTAACGTTCGAGAAGTTGTTTAACAACGTTAATACAAACGTTGTACGAATCTTTTTAAGGAAATTTAGAATTAAGGGTGAAAACAGAAGCGTTTCTTAAAAAAAAAAACAAGTTCACGTGGTGCCAATATGCAGATTTACTCGCCAGGATAATAAGAATCGCAAGTTTTCCCTACGAAAATCATCCCGAGTCAGCGACGAAAAGGAATAATTTTGATTCGTCGAATAAATCGCACACCCCGTATATGCGCACACATATATACATATATACATATATACGCACTGAATAGCACGTGGTATGCGGGCGATTATACACGCGACTGCGGAGCTCGACAACGCGAGAGCTCGAAACCGCCGATCGAGATTTCTCGTCGAACGATTTCTCGTTGACGAACTTGTGGGGGGAAAAAAAGAGACCTCGGTCCGAATGAGAGTTACATAAAGTCCGCTTGTACATTTTAATTTTCTCAACTGTTATCTTTCTCTCTCTGACTCTATCTATCTCTATCTCTATCTCCCTCTCTCTATCTTTGATTTTGTTCACGTGTCTCGGTAAAACACGGCGATAAAGTAAATTTTTACACAATTTACACGGATATAGTTTTATCGGGATTGTCGGGAAAAATTGGAGAGATAGATCACGAATAAATGCGTGACGTTTTACGGTCGACCTCTTGGGAAAACGATGCGACAGAGCGACGCGACGCGCTGATGCGGTCGCGTAGATTTCCACTCGCGCGCCCGCAAAGCTAACAAATCGACCGCGGTCCAAGAAAAACAATAACGCCGCGGTATGCGGGAGGTGCGAATCGTAAGAATTTCGCGGAGGCTCCTGCGGCGGGGCGACGAGGAGGCGCGAATGAAATTTCAGAGACGGGACGAGCGCGACGGGCGCGTTGACAAAGAAATTTTCGAGAGGGAAGGACACCACGGAGCGCGTTATTTCGTTGCCGAATTCCTCGGGAGGAATTCGGCTTGGTCGTCAACGTATAAATTAACGATTCACTCGCAAGCTCGGACTTTTCCCCAAACAAAGATCGGCACACGATCGCTCGGGGAAAAGTTCGACGCACCCGATGGAATTCCAAACGCGGGCGCGTTCCACGGAATTTTTACGCGCCGGCGAACGAAACGTCAGGCGAGCTAATCGCTCCTCTTCTATTTGCCGTATACGGACGCTGCGTTTCTTCGCCGAAACGCGGGAACGTGATAAAAGGTATGCGACGAACACGAGCGCCAAGTTGCAATTATGCTCTCGTGCGAGGAAATAAAAGCGCGCACGGAGAGAATTTTCCTCTTAAAATTTATCCTGAGGATCATAATCGCAGGACAACACGGCATTTCGAAGAATTTTATCAGTTTTTTTTTCAAATTTTACCATATACGTTTTACACTAAGTTTTTCAAAATGTCGTGTTCTCCCACGATTTTCAAGGTAGATTTTAAGAGAAAATTCTCTTCGTGTACGAAAAGGAGAGGGACGGGGAATTATTTTAATTAAAAATAAGTTGTTTTTGAAATTGAAAGGAGAGAAAATGAAATATCTGACTTGGTAAGCCTTCCGCTAAAATAATACTCTCGGCAAAAAAGGTAGTCGAGAAACATCTACCTTTTCATTCGGAAGAGAACAAAGTCCAACGCACACCGTAGATTCAATCTCTCGTAGATGTTATCGCGTCTGGTGCGCTTTCTAAATTTTTTAATTTTGTGTCCGCACAAAAGCCGCAATTTCAGGAAGCAGAGGAGGACAATGAAATCGAACGTATCTTAGTCCCGATGTTATTAAGAGTGAAAAGGAAAGATTACGTAAATATCCCATAATGAAATAGAATGTATTTTACCCTAAAGTTAAATTATTGGAAATAAAAAAATTATTTAACTGAATAAAAAAAAGTTAATCCAAGTGTTTATTATAAGAGACGAGAAATTGCTTAAATATCTGATCTAATTTCATTGTGAATTTCCTACTGAAACACCTGGCAGAGAGACAGGACAAGAAACACCTTACTTGGAAGAGAACAAAGGCCGGTGCTTCCATAGATTTCTCATAAATGTTATTACGTTTGGAATTTTCAAATTTTGCGAGCTTGCGAAAGTCGCAATTTCAGAAGGAGAACAGGAACGAAATCGAACGTTTCTTACTCCAAATGTTATTAAACGCTATTTAAATACTGAATAAAGGAATCGGCTGTGTCTTTATAATATTAAAAATGAAAGAAATTAAATGAAAAATCACATGTTGCTTGAAATATTATTACAAGCAAAAGAAACGTTATACACTAAAGTATCTGATCTGACTTGACGATAAGTTTTCTGCCGAAACAGCCGGCGGGGCGGCCGAGAAACATGTACATACTTTCGTCGAAGAGAACAAAGTCCGGTGCTTCCATAGATTTCTCATAAATGTTATTACGTTTGGAATTTTCAAATTTTGCGAGCTTGCGAAAGTCGCAATTTCAGAAGGAGAACAGGAACGAAATCGAACGTTTCTTACTCCAAATGTTATTAAACGCTATTTAAATACTGAATAAAGGAATCGACTGTATCTTTATATTATTAAAAATGAAAGAAATTAAATGAAAAATCACATGTTGCTTGAAATATTATTACAAGCAAAAGAAACGTCACGCTAAAGTATCTGATCTGACTTGGCGATAAGTTTTCTGCCGAAACAGCCGGCGGGGCGGCCGAGAAAAGTGTACCTTGGTTCGGAAGAGAACAAAGTCCATCGCCGCCGTAGATTTCAATCTCTCATAAATTCCTCCGCGTCTGCCGCACTTTCTAAATTTCTAAATTTTGCGCGCTCGCGGATAGGCGCGAAGAATTTCCGCGAAGAAAAGACGAGGCGAGACCGTAAAGGGAGGTGTCGCGGGCGAATTTATTGGCGAGCGAGCCGCGCGAAGGGACCCGTTTCGCGAGAAGGAGTTGAAAACCGCGCCGACCGGCCTCGAACGGGCCACCGGCGCACGCGGGCGAGGAGAAGAGGATCGGCGACGAGATTCCGAGCGTCGCGCCGTGACTCGCGGCATCGCCGTTTTAAGAAAGGCCGATCGCCGGGCCCCGCGCGATCCCCATAACGCGCCGCGCCGCCGTGGAATTGAGATTTCGACTGATACGCGGTAGTGGGTGTCACGTGCCGAGTTTCTCCCGTTTCTCCCGTGCGTAGAGCGCCAGGCGACCGTGCGCGTACTCGCTAATAATCGCGCGTGAGACTCCTCTGGCGAGCAAGGCGGACTCGTCGAGCTCCGTTGTTTACCACTCGCGCGCGATTAGTCAAGGCAGCGGTTTTCTTCTCTCGCCGCGAGATCAAAGGGCGCGAATTAATCAATTAGCGTCGATTCGCGCGCAGAGCTGTAGCCGCGCGACGAGAGCGCACGGCGAGTCGTCACCCGTTGACGTCGCGGAATTCGCCGCGAAATTCCGAGACGTCAACGTCGCGGGACCACGGGTCTGACTTTCACGGAGCGAGGGTAGGGGAGGAGGACGAATTGGCCTGTCGCGGTGGAAATCGCGTACCTGCTGCGAAATTGTTCCGCAAACGTGGGACGACGGGAAGAGGCGCCGAATCTCGCGCGGTTCTCTCTCTTTCTCTCTCTCTCCCACTCGGGACCGGCCGATCGCCCCGCGGTGGTCGCACGAGGCGGTTTCCTCGGACTCGCCGACGGTGCGAGGAGATCGCGGAGCGGAAACCGTCGACGGCGACGATGACGCGCTACTCCGAGCGATCGTCGTCGTCGGCGCCACCGCCGCGCGGCGCGCGTCCCTCGACATTCGCGGGGAATCAATAGAGGAATGCGGCGTAGCGTAGAAGAATGCAAAAAGAGCCGAGGGAGAAGGAGAGGAGGGAAGAGAGCGAGCGAGAGGAGGAAAGAGCGGCGGGGCGTACGCGCGCGCGGCATTCCACGGGGAGAGCCGCGCCGGCACGTCGTTCATCCCGCCGCCTTTATTTGACAGTGCGTGCGTGCGTGCGTGCGCGCGCGCGTTTTATCACACTCGTACTCACCGGCAGCGGCTCGTCGCTCGTCGCTCCCGTCAACGTCGCCGCGTAAACCGATGCGCCGCACCTGCGAGACACGCTCCGCGGCCGACCTGGCACTCCCGGCTCCCGCGACGTGTCCGATCGGCGCCCGGACCACTCGCGTCACGCCGTCGGCGCGTCGTGCCGCGTCCGGCGGCTCGCTCCCATTGAAAAGCACGGGAAATGCAACGGTATGCGGGCGGGTGGACGCGCGCGCGCGGCACGGCCCGCTTGACACGACAGGCAGCGGCGGCACAGGCCGTCCGTCCTCATCCCTCCGCCGCTCTTCCGCCCGCGCGCCCCCACCCTCGCCCCGCCGCCCTCCGCCCGCCGCTGCCGCCGCCGCCGCCGCCGCGTGCGCTCGGGCATTACGCCGGAATGCGCGGTATGCGGGCCGGCCGCCGCGCCGCGGCGGCAGGATTGTCAGGCTCCGGCCGCAGCCTTGTAAATACGCCAGCGCGCGCGGCTCTGTGCCGATTGTTGCGGCTTGCGCGCGCGACCGGGGACGGATTTTTCTGCGCACGCGCCCGGTAGCAGACGTGCTCCGGCTCCGAGTAGAGTGCCGTACTCCACGGGGATATCTGGGGGCTCGATCGTGAATCTTTTTCTCTAACTCGCGAAAAATTTCATTGAGCAACTCAATGTGGTATCTCCTATTCCATCTCATTCATGAATGTCGAGCAAAACGATACGAGGGAGCCTGTGTCAGTTAAATAATGCAGGCGGATGATTGGCAAAGTTAAGGTGCCACTTCACAGAGCGAAAAAAAGCTAGCGTATTACAGCCACTCTATTTCCGCCAAAGAACTATACAGCGACGATACCCATACAGCACAAACCTTGCAATTACATTGCAGCTACATTACAGCAACGTTGCAATATTGTAGCAATGTTATTGCAATGTAATTGCAAGTTTTGTGCTGTACGGGAAGTGATAACGAGTGACTTTCCGGGAGGATATTCGATACTTATATATATTCTAGCCATCCAGACTAATTATTAAAGATAATTCCGTGAATTATTGACCTGCTCATTTTTCAAAGACTGCCCGTGTTTTTCGTTTTCCATATCCCGCCACATGTAGTATATAAGAACGTATGTGATGCCGTTTAATTTTTTTATTAAATTATTCTTGACACATGTCCACGGTGTTTTGTTTAAAATTCAGGAAAATTCATTATGAGAGAAGCTACACAGTCGATGTACTGTATATTATTAGTACAAATCAGAGAAATGTAAAAATATATCTCGGGCCCCCGAGATCACCCTACAATACCGCTAGACACATGCCTGTCGAGACAGTCACGTGGTCCGCAACACGTGTGTGGCTCTGTGACAATGTTGACAATTATTGGTCTTCATCATTTTCTTGCACCATCATTGATGCAACATAAAGTGATGTTAATACGCTTCTTTGTACAAGTCTGTTGACGAAATGTCCAGGTAAAAATTAATTTTGCAGTAGCTATCTTATGGTACGTTTATTTTTAAATCTCTCTTGTGTGGCAGTTTGGTTAACTTGCATCTGTGCTCTTGCAGAGGAGAGATTCTGTTGACGATGGAATAGGACAATTGTGTAAAATGAGTTTAGACAATTGTGACGACGACCACGATGATGATAGACCGGAAACACCACCGGAGGAAGATTGTTGCGGCAGCGGCTGCACGCCGTGTGTCTTCGACGTTCACAAAACGTTGCTGAGAGAATGGGAGAGTAGAAAGACACGGGCGAGGGCTAAACCAGCCGGCAATTTGTTATCCCTTTTATCTTACAAAGCATTCGTCGTTGCAAATGTATCCGATACGTCGGAAGATTACATTTTACTTTGCTTAGAACACCCAGGTATCGCAGTTCTATCAGTAACAAGCTTTTACAAAATATCCCGCGGATAATTAGCAGCAAGTATGTACGATAGTCTACTGCCGAATCTAGAGAATGTTGCGCCTAAAGTTTCTTTTTAAACAGTAACGCAGCGTGGCATTTAAAATGTAATCGACCAATGTATGTTGTGTAGATAGCAAAATAGAGAGCAATGTTAGCTTACGTCTCACGCCTGGCCAGTACGTCATGCTACATTCTTGGAGCAAATCCCGACCGTACACCCCGATTGCTTGGACACAGAGGAGTTTAGTTCTCTTGGTAAAATTATATAAACACGGCGAATTCAGTTTGCTTCTGAAAAACGCGCCGATCGGCAGTGCAATTAACGTCAGGGGTCCTTATGGAGATTTCAAGTATGAACGAAACAGGTGTGTAAAGTTAAAATCACAAGTATTAAGTAAATATTTATTTTTATATAGTAAAAATTTTTATATAGTATAAAGTAAAAATTTATTTTTATATAGTAAAAATTTATATATCAACTAAAATTTACTATATATTGAGTAAAAAATATATCGAGTAAAATTATTTTTTCATAAATCACTGCACTATTACGATAGCTTTCGGCAGGTCGTCATGTTTAGCATCGGCTCAGGAATAGCAGCGCTTTATCCCGTCGCTAAAGCGATCGTCGACGACGAAGCGGAGCTGACAAGAGTACATCTTGTCGCGGGATTTAGGTCGGTAGAGCATGTACCTCTGAAAAAAGAGTTGTCACATCTAGCGGATTATTGGAATTTCAAATGTACATTACAACTGTCCCAGTTAAACGGTACGTGATAACATCAAGAGTACCGAGATGCAACAGAAAACAACAAAGTTAAAATTGTGTACATACAATTGAATGTCTTACAATAATTGCGCTTTAAATAATTTTTTTTCACACTGATAATTGAAATGTTAATTCACTTAATCATAAACAAACGATTAAAATCACGATGTTGGTAATTTCTTAATCAGTTAAATATACTTTCTTTAAACGATTGTTTCAGACAAGACGGTCTACCTTCATGGTTTTAATATAAACGCCGGCCGTTTGTGCAAAGCACTCCTTGCCAATTATCTTCGATCTAATGATACAGAGACATCATTAATTTTAATATGTGGAACCTCAGAGTTCAACCAGTCCACAAAAGAATGGCTCCAAGAAATGAATTATGCACACATACATATATTTGAATGAAATGAATAAATGTTTTAGGAATTTAATCGATGCCTACCTTTGTCATTCAATAGGACAGGAAATCTTTTCCTTACAATGCGGGCAATTGCCATAGATGTGGCCAAACACAACTTGATTCTCAGCGTTCATTTGTAACCACTGTTGTAGAATGCAATTAATTTTATTCAAATATACTTGACGTAACTTCTTACACATCGGGTGCAGTATATGATTTCAGTCTTTAAAAGTGTTTCTACGTTTTATCTTTTTTCCGTTTTGAACATTTATTGAAATACGCATTTGGGGCTCGGTGCCCTTCTTACCAAACATCCTATTATGTATGATTTCTTACGTACCCTTGATAAACATGCTGAATGAAAATGCTTCATGCACCTCTCGTTATTGCATATCTTATGCGGCAATTCGTCGGTCTCGGATTTTTCGGAGAAGCATATGCCGCATTCACGACTGCCGATAATGCCCTTCGAGTCGTCCATACTTTCCTGCTGCTCGGGAAATTCATACGTATTTAACATAATTCTTAGATTTTCTAGAATATTACAGTCCCGATTCCAGTTCTGCAAAAAGATGTTTAATCGACGTTCAAGTAACGGCCTTAAACGAGTCGCCGCTATAATTCATTTTACGCATACAGTGCACCTTCAGATTATTGTTAACCTCCTCCTTTTGTCTCTTCACCTCGTTGTCACTGCCCGAGAATGTAATTGACTGCAAAACAGTGGGATTCAGCGGATCTATTGTAATCGTCACAGACAAGGATTGCGACAAATGAATGCGTCTGTACATGTGACTTTTGTTCGGTTCCGGTGGATCAATTACCCAACAATTCCTGGAGATAAAATATTTATTTAGAGCATCTTGTAACGCAATTGTTCAGTCATCCCTTCGGCGACAGGGCAATTGAAAAGCATATTATTTTTAGAAAGTTTACTTTCTTTTCGCAATAGCCGTAGGTTATCAAAAAATTATTTACTCATCAATCTCTCTTAATTGTTCCCACGCTCTTTCCAATAATTCCACTTGCCACTTGAACTTTGTCATCGCGATGCTCAAATTAGTTACATTCTTTTCGAACGTGGGAATAGCAGGCATGTCGGAAGAGACTACTTTCCAGGGAGCTCCAACGTCGTTGCATCTTTGCAACGTAAGAGACACTCCTCTTAATGATAACTTGATAGTATTTAGATCCCGATCACTTGATAACTGCACATTCTTTAATAATACAAAAGTTGACACAATATTATTTAGATTGCAAAGGAACAGCTTTGACCAATAATTCATTAAAGTCCGATCTGCAATGTGTTCTTTGCGTCTAGAAACATTTTCTTTTATAGTCAATAAATACGTTTAAAAAATGTGTGCGTAGATAAACTGTATATTATACATTGCACAATCGTGCATTGTCGACAAATTTTTTAAGCATATCGAGTTGCTCGTATAAAATAGTACGTTTCTAACATTGCAAAAAGCACATTGTAGATTAGACTTTAATGTGGCTAATGTATTTTAATGTGTTTACAGATAATTTATCTTAATCGAGAGATGACGTGAAAATTCACAGAAAAGTACAGCTCGTGTTAATTTACTTACAGATGGATTCTGAAGTGCTGTTCTCACATCTTGTAGGAAATCTCTCGTAGACTTGAAGTCGATCATACGGCTCTTACTATCTGTGTTAAGCATATACTGGCTCTGCAAGATATACAGTCGCAGTAAAATTGTGTGGAAAAAGTAGCAAATAGATATCCTGTACTTACAACGAGTGACTGTAACTGCGTGAAGAACGACAGTACAGTTTGTGCGGACGTCATCAAGTCCTTCACCCTCCTGCTGAATTCTCTGTTCCGCAGGAGAGCAATGTGCCTGCCGAAGGCGATCTGCGCATTGTCGAAGGACGGATAATCGGGCATAGCTAGCTTCAACTTGACCCTAGAACAACGAGCATCGCCAGCAACGTAGGACGAATGCGAGACGATCAGAAAGCCTTTCCAGGTGACGGGCGATTCCGAGACGAGTATCATCTCCGGATGCCAATCCCAGATTGCCTCGTAATTACGGTTACACCTTACTGCCATGGTCTCCTTGGTTGATTTACTTGGCAGTCATACCTGAAATTTAACGCACATCTAGAAGAATTCGTCATGTAGATGCATTTGTCAATATTGACGTTTTTATATCGAATCATAATAAAGATATATCTTCTTGATAGAGTTAATCCCGGGTATTTATCAATCGATATGAATGTTTCTTACTGATAATTTTATCGATAAAGACGTATCTTTTCGAGGAATGTATAACTTACACATAGTCGTGACGATAAAAGGGCAGGGAATCCCTTTTCTTTGTAGTTTCAAAATGTTTCGAACAAACGGTTTACAAAATACCATCTGACGGACAGATTGGAATTGAAGAGAAATCCATAAAATAATAAGTAATAAAACTAGATTTTTAAATATTACTAGTATAAAACAAAACGAACATTCTTTTCAATTCCAGACGCACTCGATATCCAATAGGAGTCTGTTTCCCAGGAAGAAAAGACGGACGTATTAGATCGCGTCAAATGTCTAATCTTTCTTTCAAGTGTTGTACAGTGATGGGCAAAAAGAAGGCAGTTTAATGTCTTCTGTCACTACACTGGTGCAATAAATTAGAGTAAGATAAGTCTGTTTTTCTCATTCTAGCTTACTGCACAAGTGCACCAATGCAGGAACAGAAAACAAACCTTATGGTTGTGACACTTTTTTTTTAGTGAATTTAGAAACGCGCATTTAAATTTAGGTTTGCGTTCCAAAACATTTTCTTTGAGGAAAATTTTACTTGAGAAATAGATTGAAAACGCTCAAAATGGTTTTCGAAAGACTATCGAGTAAAATATTCTTCGCAGAGGAAGATTTTGGAACGTAACCTAAAAAAAGTGTGGCAACCATTCTGTCACTGTACATGGTTTTTTACCACAAAAAAAATAGATATTTGGATAAAAAGGGTGCACTTCCTCCCTTTACTCTCCAAATATATATTTTTTTTCACGCGTCATGCTTTTTATTTGGCGTACGACAAAATTTTTAAGCGTGTCTATTGGCAACAGAATAGTAGGGTTCTCAAGTATCTAGTTTTCTGTCGAGCAGCCAATCAACATGCTTGAAATCTTGTTGTACGACAAATGAAAATCCACCTTTAGGCTAATATCACATTTGTAGCACATTAAATTTTTTAAGCTTGTCGATTGGCTGCAGAATAGATAATTTCTAGAGACTCGAGAACTTTTCTATTTTACAGTAATTTGTTGTACGACAATGGCCGTGTTCAGCAGACACAACTGTTGAGTGAGCGCTCAATGATTTCTTAATATGATTGGCTGGATCTAAAAGTATTAACCAATCATACTGAGCGCTCACTCAACAGTTGTGTCTGCTGAACGCGGCCATTAAAAGCTGGCGTTTTACCCCCTCTCCATAAATTCCTGCCAGAATGGCGAATGTAGCGAATAAACGCTCAAAGTTCGACACAGTCCAACTTTTAGCGAATTGATCAAGCAACGCTGAAATTTAAATTATTTTACTTAAAAGTGTATAAAAAAGAAATTATGGCTGAAGGATTTAATCAATTGACAGCACCCGAAAATATAAACGAAGTTAGTATGATTTTCTTACGCTTACGTTTTACGTCCTTACGGAATTTTATGTGTGAAGGCCTTAAACGCGGCCATTGTGTAATCGTAGCCTGAAATATGTAAAGCCTCGTCTACATAGAAGTCGTAAAGTCGTAGTCGTAAGAATAGTCAACTATGATTGATCAATTCT
>NW_011967240.1:285970-490482 GCF_000949405.1 Vollenhovia emeryi | reverse complement strand
GTCGCTCGATAAAGCCTCCGCTACAATGATTCTCGGTTCTGTCTACAATGGTCGTAGTCGTAAGAATAATCGACTGCGATTGGTCAATTCTTATCGAGCGACTACGACTACGACCATTGTAGACAGAACCGAGAATCATTGTAGCGGAGGCTTAAGAATTGACCAATCGCAGTCGATTATTCTTACGACTACGACCATTGTAGACAGAACCGAGAATCATTGTAGCGGAGGCTTTATGTGTCTGACGAAATTAACCAATCGCAGTCGCTTATTCTTACGACTGCGACTCTGCGACTCTCATTGTAAACCCCGCAATACAGTCGATTATTCTTACGTCTGGGACTCTTTCATTGTAGACCCCGCATAAGATTAACAAACGCAAAAGCTATTGTCTCGGTAAATCAAACCGCTCCAAATATTGCCTTCATTGTGCGCAGAACCGAAACCACGCGCGCACAAAAGAAAAGCTACGCGCGCGCGCGCCGTAGATCGGCAGATTCGCGGTTTCGGATTGACACAACCTAACCTCACCTAACCTAACCTACCCTATCTTAGCGGTACACAACAAGCGCGCCGATGTGTGAAGGACGCCGATGTCGCCAGGCCAGACTCTCGGATAGTCCGATTAGCTGAAACGCGTGTGCTCTCGACTCATTGAGATGGGCCGACGAAAGAGTAAACGAAAACCGCCCAGCAAAAAGAAGGCCATTCAACCGTTGGACACGCAGTTCAATTGCCCGTTCTGCAATCACGAAAAGTCGTGCGAGGTTAAGATGTAAGTGCGCCGGGAACGCGCGATTGTTCGATAACGCTCGCCGTGTGGCGTAACTGTCTTTCTCTCGTTTAAATTCGGTTCCTTCGATCCTGTACTCGATTAAGATATCAGGAACCAATGAATCAGCGTCTCGGTTCTCCACTGTGTTGTTTCCTTTACAAGTTACAACAGTCTCTCTCAGTCAAGATTCTTGACTCTTTGATCAATCTGTAGTAAACCATAACGAATTTGAAACCCACTGCTGTTTGACTCTTGTACGGAGCTTTGCGTTGATCTAGAATCAAATCTCTGTGAGCTTGAGCATTCGACACCTGGTTTCTTGACTCGCGGTAGCTTCGTCAGCTTGGCTGACGCAGATCTTCCTCGAGACAGATTGCTCAAAAGGAGAGACTTGTGGCGAACTTGACAGAGCGACGGACTCAAGTTTCTTCTCTTTGCAATACCAGGGACAAGTCCAGGAGTACCGCCAGGATAACCTGCAGGGTATGCTTGGAGGACTTTCAGACGTCGATAAATCTGTTGTCGGAACCCTTGGATGTATATAATGACTGGATCGATGCCTGCGAGACCGCTAATTGAGCATCGATTCGACGTAATCATAAGATAGATGTATTTATACGATAGATTTTTTATTTACGATTCTACCCGCGTCTTCTTACAAGTTTTATAAATGTCAACTGTCACGAGTGAAGGTGTACATCTGTTAATCTGGCCGCCCTATCACAAAAGTGTGTAATTAAGTAAACATCAGTTAAAGACCTTTGATCTCGAGGAGTGGGTAAGAGTGAAGTTTGTTATAATTACACAGTCACAAATATTGTAAATCTTGATGCATATTGTAAAATATTTAACTGTCTCTGGGTCACACGTTAAATGTCACGTTAGTATAATTTAAAGCCTGATTTCGCCAAACGCCACTTAACTTTGATCTTAGCTGAGTTTGTGTTTGTGTCTCTGTCTAAAGTAACAGTTGGAAGGAGACGAGGAACGAATTAAGCGAGGCTTAAAGTTAATCGACGTTGATGAAACCGGGTCTAAGTCTAATATTACCATATCTGTGTACTGTGCACTGTATATAATTTTATTTCTCACGATAAAACTGATGAAGATGAGCATATATTCTATATAACTGCTGCAAAGAGCTATGTTTCCCCAATGTCTTATTCAAATCTTTTCTCCCCACGATTACTTGCAAAGAACACCGACTCCGATCATGTACAGTAGCGTAAGATTGACAGCGCGGATTTGTCATTTAGCGATTATCGAATGTTTACCGTGCAAATAAAAAGTGCAGAACAAAAACAATGTACATTTGTCTCGATGTAAGAAACGATTCCCGACGAAAGTACAGAGGCGAGAGAGAGGAGACGTTCTTGTCGCGTCAGGCGCAAACAGCGTGTAGATAAGAAAGTTCCAAAAATCACGTCTAAAAGTACACGCGACCCTTATCGAAAATACGTGCGAGACGAGGAGCCGCGTTATCGACGCCCTCCGTCGTTCCGCGGCGCTTGGGCGATCGTAATCGCTCCCGGGCGCGCGGGACCATTGCCCAACGATAGATTTTCGGTAAACAATCGGCCGAGTACAAAGTCAGCCGACGAATTAAAACGCCCGAATCGTTTTCGAGGAATTCCATCGCGCGCGCGTCCGGTCGGCATTTTCGCGAACGTTGGCGACAGCTCGCTCCGCTCGGCGGCGGCTGCTGGCTGCGGCGGCGGCGGTCGGCGGTGGTGGCGCAGCCAAGATGGCGTTCGCCGAGCGGAGTACGCCGTCGGGCAGGAGCGTGTGAGAGAAAAAGGAATGCCGCGGGGTGCCGCGACGACCACCGACGCTTGGCGCGGGGTGCTCGCGTGAGGTGCGAGGACCGGCCGACGGGAGTGCGTGCGCTCGGGAGTGCGTGCGCGCGGCCGCACCGGGTTATTCGACGTTTAACCTAAAGTGCGGTGCGCGCGGGGAATAGCGGCGCGCGGCGGTCAAGTGACGTGAAGTGCGGCACGGTGCGGCGCGGCGCGGCGCGGCGCGGGCTCCTCCTCGGCCGCCGCCGCTGGCATGGAAGCGACCCGGCCGCGCGGCCGAGCTCGTCGGACGTGAGACGCGGAGACGGACGGGGGCCGCCTCGCGCGGCTGCGAGGAACGCGGCCGAGAATGCGACGACCGACCATGGCGTCCGTGGCGCGCGCGTGATTGCCGATCAGGCGGCTGATCGTGAGAGCGAGAGAGAGAGAGAGGGGGGAGAACGTCAGGACGCGTCTACGACGAGAGACGTTGCGGAAGCGTAGCTCGTCCCGCCGCGCGAGCGGCGTAAACAAACGCTCCGGCCTACCGCCCTTGGTCACGTCCTCGCGGCTTCCTCTCCCACCCCGTGCGCTGCTCGACCACCACCGTCGTCACCGTGGGTGTCGCTCTTGGACACGTGCGCTCGGGCGGCTGCGACGGCTCCGCGCTCCATCGCACGTGCGTGCGATGTCCCGCGCGACGGCCTGAGAGGACGACGTGCTCCGGTTCGGGTGAGCGGCGAGAGCTCGCGGGAGGCTATCGTTTCGGCAGGTAAAGAGCTTCGCCGCGTCCATTCTGCATGCCGCGTTCATCTCGCCAGACGAACCCGGGCATTTCCGGGGAGGGTCGCGCGCCTGGCGAACATTTGCCTTTTCTCTTTACCGTGGATTCCACGCCATGTCTCTAGGCCGTGCTCAGCAGGTGGCGGAAGGTAGCTTTCGTGAGCGTCGCCACGTGAGAGAACGGAAAGAGTAGGATTGTACAACGGCACTTCTGATATCCCCTGCTGAGTAAGACGTTTCTCGAAGAAAACGATAAACTTGGCCGTGTGCCGTTAAGCATTAAGTTTTCTATGATAAAAGTTGAGACAGCCGGCTGAAAGTAGTCTCGCAAGACTAAAATCTTTTACAAAGTGCCTGTAAGGAAATATCGACTGAGAAAGGAAACTATCGAACACGCCAGCTAAGTACTTGTTTGTTAAAAACATTGCGTTTTGTAAAGGCTTGTCATAGTATAACTTGTAGTCGGCCTCGGTGGTCGAATTGGTTGAGACGCCTGTCTAGAGTGTAGGGCGGTCCAGGTTCAAACCCTGGCTGAGGTATTATTTTTCGCAATCAATTTCTTTAATTAGAATTCGCCAGCCATGGGTCGTCACGCAATTTTCTACATTGGTTAATCAACTACTGGCGTTAAGTAATTCTTTACGTTATAACAGGTAAGTCCACTCCACCATTTGGCTTGTTTTGCGTCTATCCCTTCTGGGCAGACAATGAGAGAAAAGTTGTATGTGTAGTACCCTGATAGCACAACAAGTCTCAGTTATGTCTTAGTTATGTGCTATCAGGGTAGTGTGGCTTTAATGAGTACGTATACACATACACACACACGTCGCTAGATTCTGCCCGTTTTATTACAATTAGTTGTCTCGCCAACAGAAAGTTCTTGAGTAATTGGACTCTTGTTGTTTGCATCAGCGTATTAAATTTCTATCGCCCACAGTGATTATGACCGAGACTTTACTATTTCATGCGTGTCTTATCTGTTTGTCGACGGGCTCCGAAAAAGCGTAAAGTCAAACAAAATGGTGCAGTACGAATGTATAATATATGTTGTCTGTGTTACAGGAAGGGGAGAGGCATTTTGAATGGGACAATTAAACAATGTGGGTGTTAAGTTAACAGACGATTAGTGTTGTGCTTAAACGTGTGAGACATTCCATATCGGTAAAGTACACGTTGCTACACTTGATGGACGGTGCGCACCATGTCTAATAGTCTAGACAGCTTTCTCACACGCATCGGGGATGTCACAATTGAGCGCGTGACTCCACGTGGCGGCAGCGGTAGCGGCGGCAGCGGCGGTGGCGGCAGCGGTGGCGGAGGTTCCAAGTCCACCGGCGAGGCGAACGTGATGACCGATGAGATTGCGACGGGAAGCATGAACGAGCCACAGGCGGCCAATGACGAGAGCTCGGACGAGTCGAGCGGCGAGACGACGGACGGGGAGCAGGAGAAGAAGCTCGACGCCCTGCAGTCCGAGGAGATAGAGGAGATACGCTCGGAGGGCTCGGGGGACGACATGGACCTGGACGAGACGATCGACTCGCAGATCGGCGTGAGGGTGGAGTCGGAGAGGCAGCAGCACCATCCGTCCCCGGAGGACGACGATGAGGAGCAAGTTAACATCTTGGATACTTTACCTCTGGAAGGTTTGTCCAAGTATACTGAGTTGTTAAAGAAACCCAAGATGCCACGTTGATAAAATTGTCCGTTAAATCAGTATTAATTTCGATTGATTTGACGGTTCTCTGCTTAATAATTCAATTCAATTAGATGGCTGTAATAAAGTTAACAATTGACACGGTGATCGATAGAATAGAATTCTATTTTAACGCAGTCTCTCATATTCATATTTTAATTCGAAACTTTTTCACACAATTGGATTAGTTGAGCTAGTAATATGTCGCAAATCTGGAAATTCGCTGTTTTAAAAATGCGTCCTGCGCATTAGTCTTCATAAATTGTAAAATAGATGAATTCAATATAACATGTACTCGTTGTAATCTTTTTAATATTAAGTTCCGTAACGACGTGGAGCATTGTAAAGAATTATTCAGTTGCAAAAGTATTAAAACAATTTTCGCCGCATTATTGTGTTTTAATGTTTCTCGTTCTCGTGTGAAAAGGAGCGCCTATAGAAGGTCAAGAGGTGTCCGAGGCCGATTTGCTGGGAAAACCAATATCGAAGGATTCGGAAGATGAGGACAGTATGGATAACGAGAACGGACAGTCCACTGGGGAGGAGGGCGGCGACGGTAACAAGAGGCACGTCGACTCCGATCACTCCGACAGCGCGAAGAAGAAAGTGAAGAAGGACGACGGTAGTACCGAGGGTAGCACGTCGGAGTGCGAGCTCAAGTCGGAGAAGAAGCTGTCCAATATGCGACGAAATATCCGGGAGGTGATGGACGAGACGCAACTGGACGAGGCCACGTTGTCCGCGCAGAGGCAGGAAATGGAGCGTCTCAGACGAGTGCAGGAGCAGCAGAGGATTATCCGCGAGGTGCAGCGCCAGATAGCGTTTAATCGGCAGAATAATAAGGCGCAGACGCGCGTCATCAGTCTCTTGCAGGGTAAACAGAATCAGGCTGGCACCACCATGATCTCGCAGTCGTCTTCCCCGTCGTCGTCGTCGTTTCCGTCGACGACGTCCCCGTCGTCCACTCAGGTCCGTCTGCCAAGCACCGTGCTACTGAAAGTGAACTCTGGCGCCGGCACCGGTGCTCAGTCCACTCAGATGACTAGTGGGATGCAAGCGGCACAGATGCAGAGGAGATCGATCGACAGCGGGCTGCGTTGGCAGAAAGGCAGAGGCGGCTATCAAGGAGCGCAGACGTCCATCTCGCGTGTCCCGAATCGCTCCGGCGCGCCAAATATGTTGCAACAAAGGATCCGCATGATGACACCGTCCGTGAGCATATCGCCGGTGGTGCCTAAGAAGGAACCGATGGACCGTGCAGACTATTATTCTGATTCGGAATTGTCCGACATAGAGACCGAAGAGGCGATACGTTGCGAGAAGCAGATGCACGCGGCGCGAAAGATATCCGGCGCGCCCAAGTACCAGAGACCGCCCAAAGGCAAGGACGTGGTGACGATATCTAGCTCGAGCGAGAGCTCCGACGACGACTGCATAGTTCTTAGCGATCCTAGCGGCGAGGAGGAGACCGACACCGAGGACGATCCATCCAACTCGGGGATGCACACCAACGATCGTTACAACATTCCAGACGAGCACGGCCGGGTGTTTATCAACGTGGGCCATCCCGAGAACGAGCCGGATGTGTATCTAGCGCCCCAGGTCGCCCGTATCATCAAGCCGCATCAGATCGGCGGCATACGCTTCCTTTTTGACAACATCGTCGAGACGATCGAGAGGTACAAGACCAGTAGCGGCTTCGGTTGCATCCTTGCCCACAGCATGGGCTTAGGCAAGACCCTCCAAGTCGCCAGCTTCTGCGACATCTTTTTTCGATGCACCACTGCCAAGACTGTCCTTTGCATCATGCCTATAAACACGCTTCAAAACTGGCTGGCGGAGTTCAACATGTGGCTACCGTATGAAGATCCCGCCACTACCGCCGAAAAGCAGTCCAAGGCGACGAACGTGAAAGTGGAGCCGGGAACGGATGTGAAGCATGAGGTGAAGGAGGAAAGTTGCGGCAACCAGAGCGACTTGTCTAACATGTCGCGGCCTATCAGCACGGAGTCCGCGCACCGTTTTGGTCAGGAAGCAGCAACCGCTGTCGGTGCGTCACAACAGCCGGTGAACGTCATGCCGGAGAATCCCTACGCGAATCCCCATCACGGTTACGAACAGCGCAACATGATGCCGAGCTACATGCAGGATCCTGCTATGATGAATAAGAACATGGCTGAGTCTCACGTGCCGCATATGCCGCCGAGCTATCATCAGGGAGAGATGCCGCAGAATCCATTGTACAACGCGAATCCGAATCCGCTGTCCAGCTTCCCCGACTCGATGAAGTCGGACTCGGTAAACTGCCATGGTATGCCGCCCGGGCAGAGCATCACGAGCCCGAAATTCGGCATGGAAAATCAGGCAACCGGTGTTATGTATCCTGGCATGGAGAATCGACCGCAGGGCGTTTCCATGTATCCCGATATGGAGAATCGAAACGCCGCGGCGATGTATCCAGGCATGAGTAATCACCATCCCGGCCCAATGTATTCCAATTACAATAGCATCCCCGGCACTTTCGCGAGCTACGGTAGTCAGACGAATCAACAAGAGCTGGAACGAGAGCCGAAGAAAGAGAACATGCTGCCGGAAGAAATGTCTCTCCCGAGCACTGAGGTGAATGTGAAGAAAGAACCGGAGGAGACGATCAAGAAGGAAGAGGGCACATCGACAACGAAGGAGGAACTAGACGTGAAAAAGGAAACGATAGAGAAGGTGAAAACGCCGCACAACGTAGACGCGCCAATCGGCCTGGAGGTACGGCCGAGGAACTTCCGCCTGCACATCCTGAACGATTCGCATAAAACGATGACTGCGAGGGCGAAGGTGATCCAAGAGTGGCAATCGACCGGCGGTGTTTTGCTAATAGGATACGAATTGTTCAGACAGTTGTCTTTGAAGAAGCCGAATAAAGCGAAGCGGAAACGCGGACAACCCTTCAAAGACACGGTAGACGTGGAGGAGGAAGATAAGAACAAGGGTCTGCTGGACGAGATGCACACGGCTCTGGTGAATCCTGGACCGGACCTGGTGATCTGCGACGAAGGCCATCGAATTAAGAACTCGCACGCGAGCATCAGCATGGCGTTGAAACAGATGCGCACGAAACGCAGAATCGTGCTGACCGGTTATCCGTTGCAGAACAATCTACTCGAGTACTGGTGCATGGTGGACTTTGTCAGGCCCAATTATCTGGGCACCAAGAGCGAGTTCTGCAATATGTTCGAGAGACCGATACAGAACGGCCAGTGCATCGACTCCACGCCGCAGGATATGCGGTTGATGCGATATCGCGCACACGTGCTGCACGCGTTGCTCGAGGGTTTCGTGCAGAGGCGGTCCCATTCCGTGTTACAGATGTCGTTGCCGCGCAAAGAGGAGTACATCCTCCTCGTCAGAATGACGACCCATCAACGCAAATTGTACGACACATTTATGAATCAGGTAGTGAAAACGCGCGCGGTGCCGAATCCGTTGAAAGCCTTCGCCGTGTGCTGCAAGATCTGGAATCACCCGGACATTCTGTACCATTTTCTCCGCAAGCGTCAAGCGAACGAGGAGGATGACTTGGATCTGGAGGAAACTATAGGTGAAAAAGCCGCGGCGGGCGGCAAGAAGTCTAAAGCGCGCCAGCCGAAAGGGGAATCCAAGAAAGCCAAGAAGGGCACGACGATAAAGAACAAACCCGCGGCTAGCGTGCAACCGAACGCTTCCTCGTCGTCCAACGATAACGCGGAGACCGAGAGTGCGCGCAGTACTCCGAAACCAAATAACTACACTAATTATACGATGCCAGTTTCCAATTCGGGATATTCGAATTCCGTGCCGCAGGGATCCTATCCTCCTCACGGTTATCAAAACTATCGTCCGAACGATCAAAACACGTACTACAGGAACGATAATAGCAATCACGGAGAATATAATCACGGAGAGTTCTATAATAATCAGGGACAACAAAGGTATGGCAATCAACAACAGTTCCAGTCGTACACTCAGACGTCGACGAGCTACAACACGTCGCAGGGCTACGCCAATCAGTCGCAGAACTACATGCAGCCGAACGACCGGTCCGCGAATCACCCTCAGAGGTACGGCGGTGCAGCGGCTGGACCCGACTTCAGATCAGATCAGAATCAAGGAAACAATTACGAGGCACCCGGGATGTTTCCACGGCAGAACTATCCCTATCAAGAACAGCAGCGCAATTATACGCCGAATCTAAATCAAGGGCCTAGCAATTATCCCCAGGTGCCGAATCAACCCGCCTTCCAGTCTCAGATGCCGAGTCAGTCCGCGAACATGCCGATGCCGGATTACTCGTATACTGCGAATCAAAATCAGAATTACACGCCGACGCCGGCTCAGGCGAATCCGATGTATCCGCGAAACGACGCGCAGCCGCTGCAAAACTCAACGATGGGCTACCAGGCGTCTCAGCAAGGTCAGCCACCGGCGGCCCAGACACAGACCACCGGTTACATGGCGCCGCAGCAGAATCAGAGCAACACCTCGCCCGGCCAAAATCGCGGCTTCTCGCCGAACCAGCAGAATCAGAATCTGGGCTTGCAGAATCAGTCTCACTCGTACGCGAGCCAGCAACCGCAGGGTGTGCCTCTTCAGGGCCAGGGGCACGGCTATCCTGCACAGGTGAACCCGCCTCCCCCGCAAACTCCGCACACGTTTAACCAGCAGTCAGCTCCGATGTCGCAAACCCCATCTCACGGTTACATGCAGCCGAATCAACCGAATCAAGTGCCCATCCCACAGGGTCCGATGCGCGGCTACGCTCCGGCGCCGCAGGGTCAGATGGGCGTAGCGCAGAACCAACCCAATTACCCGAGCAATCAACCCGCGCAGAACGTTAACGCACAGAATCAGACGCATAGGTATCCTCCGGATCAGTCGAGTCAGGCGCCGAATCCGCAGAACGCGGTCCACGGTTATAATCACCACGTAGTTCCCCAGTCCGCGGCTTCCAATCAAGCAGGACAGTATTCTCAGCCGAATCAGCCAGGTCCGGCGGTACCGCCGTCGAGCCAGACGCATCCCGGCTATCCGTCAAATCACCCAGGACCAGCCGCGATGCCGCAGAATCCCGCGCATCGATACGGAGCCCCGCAGCAGACGCAGGTGGCTCAGAATCAACCTATGGCGTATCCGCCGAATCAGCAACAGTCGAATCCAACTCTGGGTCAGAACGATCAGCTCTATCCCAGGCCGGACGCCGCGGTGCCGCAGCAAACGCAGACTTACGCTCCGACCGCGGGCGAATTTTCCAACGATCGCTCGGGCGCGGGCGCCGCCGGTAATCCTAGTAATAATTACACCGCCAATCAACCGCAGGCGCAGAATCCCGTGATGCCGAATTATCCGTCGGACGGCCCGCATCAGAACCCGGCGGCGGTCGGGCAGATTAAGGACGAGCCTTATTACATGCAGCGCAATTACCCGCAGCAAACGTTCCGATCGAATCAGCAATGTGGCGATTCGTACTACAGAGATCAGATTAATCCTAGCATGAGCCGCTATCCGAACAATTACTTCCCGCCGCAGAACTATCCAAATCAGTCGTACGACTATGCGACTACCGGTCATGGCACGGACATGAATCCGCGGCCCGACGAGTCCAAGACCTCGCAGCAACCCATCGGTGCTCATCCCCCTAGCGCGCCGTGCGACAAGAGCAGTAAGGATATGACATCTAGCATCGGCGTGCAGAGTCAACCGTTGCATCAGAATAATCTCTCCGGCGTACCAAGCTACAACGCGGAACCGAATTGCCAGAGTTCGGCAACTCCCGCGCCAAGAACGGCACCGGGAGTCAATTCGACGCACAGTCCTCGATTGAATCAGAGCGAATTAGGAAAGGAGGACGAGAGAGAAAAGGAGGATCAAGTTGATAAGGATAAAGAGGACAAATCCGACGACGAGATTCTCGCGAAAGATGAGGAGAAAGACTGCAAGAGCTCTCCTAGCGGGAAGGATGATCCTGGAATTCCTTATGATTGGGTAATACATTAATATTATTATATATTCATTGTTTTAATGTGAAATAAATTCGCATTAAAACGGCGGAAAGTTTGATTATTTCGTCAAACACAAAGTCAGTATTAATTTTTGTAATCTTGAACTAATTATTATTTTATATTTCGATTAAATAATTCTGTAATATTCAATTTTGTTTCCAGGCGACAGAGTTGATGAAAGATTACGTACCTGAATTAATAGACGCGTCCGGAAAGATGACGCTCTTCTTTTGCATTCTGGAGGAAGCTATTAAACTAGGGGATCGTGTGCTCGCATTCTCGCAGTCGCTGTTTACATTGAATCTCATAGAAGACTTCTTAGGGCGAAATAGCTTAAAGCATCCGGATGGTCAAACCGACGCCTGGATTAAGAATGTGAATTATTACAGACTGGACGGAAGTACGAGCGCGTTAGAGCGAGAGAAGCTGATCAACGAATTCAATAACAATCCGAAGATTCACCTCTTCCTCGTTTCTACACGAGCTGGCTCGCTGGGTATCAATCTTGTCGGTGCGAATCGTGCGATCGTATTTGATGCTTCCTGGAATCCTTGTCACGATACGCAAGCAGTATGCAGAGTCTACAGATACGGCCAACAAAAGCCATGCTTCGTTTATCGATTGGTCACTGATAATTGTCTGGAAAGGAAGATCTACGATCGACAGATCAGTAAACAGGGCATGGCGGACCGTGTGGTCGATCAGTGCAATCCCGACGCACATCTTTCGCTGAAGGAGGCGACTACGTTATCGTGGGACTGGGAAGAGGACAGCCAAGTGCAGGATTTTTCGCAGATCAAGAACAGTTACACGGACGAAGTTATGCACCGTGTGCTGGAACGCCATTCCTCCTTGCTTACCAAACAACCATTTCATCACGAGAGTCTGCTTGTTGATCGGAAAGACAAGAAACTCAGTCAAGCTGAGAAACGATTGGCCCGTCGCGGCTACGAGCTTGAAAAGATGGCGGCTAATTGTTCGAGACCCAGTTATAACTATGTTCCTGGAAATACAGCCACGCGAGGTATAGTTTATATTCACGATAGAGACCTTGTTATAAGTTTAAAAAGTAATTGCGCTCTATATACATGCATTAATTATTTATTCCAGCAGGTGGATTACAAATCAGAGCAATTCGCGGCGGCGATGGTGGCACCACGCCGAAACCTGTTGCGTCTGTCAGACCTATGCAACAGCGAGGTGCTGAAGGATTAAATCCGCGTGGTGTTACTGGTAGCAGATGGATTCCGGCGGAAGTGTGGCAGAGACAAGGGATGAGTGCGCAAGAAATGACGCTACCTCTAGATGTAGTTATACCGACCAATTCCCCGGACAAAGGAAGTATCGTTCTGAAAGCGGGTCAACGGGTGATGGTGTTGAAGAGTCCGAAGGGCATTTATATGCAACTTGAATCCGGCAAAATTATAGCAATTCGTACTGCGCTTAAATTGAATCAACAAAAGCGAGAAGAGGAGCCGAAGAAAGGTGAGTGCGATTACTAATAATTCAATTTTTGAGCATTAAATTATTATTTGAGAATATTTTATTAATCGAAAATTTAATATTTTCATCGCAGGACTTTCCTCGATGATACAGAGAAATTCCAAGCCCGAGGTTGGTTTTCCCTTACGGAATAACTCGGCCATTTCCATAATACCAAAGTCGTCCTCGAGTAACCAGACTGGCGGCCGGCCTCTCAATAAACCATCACCGAGCCCTGGTTACAAACCATTCGGTGATAAGGAAATTTCTAAACGACCCAAACCAGTTACAGCGACAGCGAAACCTTATTTGAGTCAAGTAAACTTGACCAATCAAGTTTCTCTGTCGAGACTACCCAAAGTCAAGCAAGAGCCAATGGATCATTCCACGCTCGGTGACAATTCAAACTCGTCCGACGGTCAGCTGAGAACCGAGCAACGTGTCGAGGAGGTCAGATTGGAAGACGTGGTGGCAGAAGTAAGCTCGAATACCGAGTATAGTCCCTCTAATCACACTCGTACCACTAATTCGGACACGGATACATCTCTGCCGAAATCCTCCGAGGAAGGCACTCAGGTTTACACGCCCGAAACCGTCTCCCTTGTGCAAGGCGTTCAAACACAACACGACCACTCTGAGCCAGAAATGCCGCCAACCGCTGACAAGCAGTGTTCACCGCCGGAGAAGGAGCCTCCCAAGCCAGACGCGTTAACAAATTACGGTCGACCGTTCCACAATCAAGCGGAGAAGCGAGAAATTTCGAGTGAAGATATGGCCATTGAAGAAGCGTCTCAAGTGACGTCACAAATGACGCCACCACAGGCGTCACCACAGGTGACACCGCAGATGACACCACAGGTAGCAACGCAGACGCACGGACTTGCGCCTGGTCTGATGTCTTCTCTGCTGACGCCATCGGTCATGCCGGTACCAACAACCATGTCGATAGCACCAAGTTTACCTGTTCCGTCAAGTATGCCGCCGAACATGCCGCCAAGTTTACCATCGAGTATGTCAGTATCATCGAACATGCCACCGAACATACCGTCGAGTATGCCGATATCGTCGAGTATCCCACCGAGCATGCCGATATCGTCGAGTATGTCATCGAGTATGCCAGTAACGTCAAGCATGTCGCCGAGCATATCGTCGAGCATACCGATACCATCGAGTATGCCGATACCGTCGAGTGTGCCGATACCGTCGAGTATGCCAATACCATCGAGTGTGCCGATACCATCGAGTATGCCGATATCGTCGAGCGTACCGGTATCGTCGAGTATACCGGTGCCATCGAGCGTACCGGTACCGTCCGCATCTTCAAGGGGCTCGGAAGCACCGAAAAGTATCGCCGATTCCGTCGCCAACACGACGTCGACCGTTTCCGTATGCACCAGTACCAATATTACTTCTCCGAAGAGCGCCGAACCGACTACGAGTATGCGAGACAACATGATCCAGGGCGAGCCGACACCGAGCGTACCCCAGGGATATCCCTACGCTCAATATCCAAGATACTACGACTACAGCGACCCGCGTTCCCGCACGCTGTCTAATCCCTACGGCACTTACTTCCCCGGCGTTCCACCGCACACGGCGAATCCCAGCAGTAGACTGCCAGTAGACACGACGAAGCCTCAGCCGGACCTAGGCAAGCCTATGGACGAGAGGAACGTGATGAACGTGCCTACCGCTTACTCTTCTCAAATACCGAGCATTACTGCCAAAACGCTAACGAGTAACTCTGCGACGGAGTCGAAGGGTACGGACAGCACGACGGTGACTACTACAGTGGCCTCATCGAGTAGAGACGAGACGCATATACCTACCGCATTTAGTCATCCTACTAGCACGCGGTACCCAGGACCTTACCCGCCGGGCCCGTACGACCCGTACTCGCAGCATTATCCACCGGCGCCTGGCTCTTCTGCAGCTTATCCTCCAGGTGGTGAGTCCAAAGTCTTTTATTGTAAAGTAAAATGAGAATTAAGGTTTTTCGTCATTTGCTTATACGTCAAACTTTGCCAATATCTTTCTTTTTTGTTTTCTTGACAAGTTCTCTGTGCTTGAGAAACGTGTCAACGTGTCTTTTGAAAGTTTCATTCAGTTTCGTTCGTCAGCGAAAATATTACCGATGAAATTAATGTGCAGGAGCACCCGGTTATCCAGCATACGGTGGACCCAGCTACAACACAGATTATGCCCGCATGTACTCGGCGTTCCATGGTCCGCCGCCTCCGACGGATCCCTACATGCACAGAGGATACGCACCACCGTCTTCGCATCCCCCTAATTACTACACGCCGTTCCCGCATCCCCCGCCGCCCTACCCCAATTATTCGTTCCTGCCGTATCCGAATCCGAATATGTCCAGCGAGCCCCAACCACCCGCTCAGTAGGGAAGCATCGCGGCTGAAGATAATCCTGGATTAGTGGCCGTGAAAAACGTGAAAGCCGTCGCAAAGACTTAAAAGCCGCGGTTGCGAAGCTTAATAGACTGAAGCTGTAAAACGCATCGATGTAAATATTTAGTCAGAAATATTGAGATATTAAGAGGATATTTGATGGCTGGTATTCGAGCACTTCGCAATACCAATATGTAATGTCGTGAAGGACGAGCGCGATCGCCGTCAATATTGAACCGTGCAATCTGTTGAAATGTTCAGAATATTTTAACTCTCTTGACTTTGGCTGCGTTCCGATATTCGTTGCCAAGTACTGAAAAACTATAGTATAAGACATAAACTACAGATTTTCAGTACTGGCAGTGAATATCGGAACGCAGCCTACGTCGACGCCGATCCTGCGATGCGTTTTTGTTCACTAGTTAATGTACATTGATGTACTCGTCAAGCGATACAAATCACTTCTCTGTTCGGTACCCCAGTTTCATAAGGGGCGGCGTCAAGCAAGATTTTTTACGAATGCTTAGATTATGCAATTTAGATTATATATGTTTCATACATAATTGCGTTCCCCGTGACTTTTTCTACTTTTTGTACTTGCGCGCTGTGCTTTGTCAGATTAGCCTTCTACACAATAGCTTCTTGACGTCGAGAACTGATGAGTTGTTGACGCGTATGACTCTGGGAGCATCGAAGGAGGAGTAAATTGTACCATCCGAATGATCGGAGGAAAATGAGGAGCGCTGTATACTATCGTTTAGCTTCACGCGTTACATTCAATCACTTAGCTCATTTTTTGTATATCTTGTATATTATTTTTGTAACAAAGAGGGGGATGTGGTCATTGCAACAGAACAAAATTTTGCAACAATGGTTGATAATTGCCCATGACGCGTTCCTGGTTCACGAGACCCAAGAATTAGAGATGACAGCATGGTTAAAAGCAGACTTGTATATGAGATTTTGAGTTCACATCTTTTTCAAGGCTCAGTTATGATATTAATCAATAACGATATGTTTTACGAGTAATACCTTAGAATTTATACGTAAGATTTTTATATAGTTTTTGTTATTTTTTTGCTTTTTTTTACCAGATGACTTTGCACGGTGCTATCTGAAATTTTCCAGGCTTTAATGAAAAAATGATTTGTAAACAAACTTCCATGACAAATTTGCGACTTCGCGATTTTGTATTTGATCGACTGGTCCCCCTTCATGGTGATACGGCAAGAGTAATGAATATTGGCAAGCTGTCGAGGCATTGACATTGAAACTATATTATGTAATGCAGATTGAAACTCTTCCGCGCATGAATCATGTTAGAATCTGCTGTTCAGTGAGATGCTTTCTTCATCGTACAACTTCATGCCATATATAATTGTTACGCGACTCCCGGTGATTCGATGCTTCTACCCTGAAATTGTTTCTCTTAAGATCTATATCTTACATACGAGATGTTACTCAAATCCGTGTTACTCAAACCGTGCTTTTTATCCCAACAAATAGCTATAGTTGTAATATGAACTTTCATCTTTGCGACACTTTGAATGGAACTAAATCAGGGATTTTAGTAAATGATAATTGCGCGATAAGTGTTTGAAATTCCGATAATTTATATTATTTGGTAATAGATAAAAGACAACTTGAGGGGGAAAGCAACGGATCGCGCGGAGATAAGTTTCGTTTGCATTATGCATCACTCTTCCGTATGAATATACTTTTTTTTTTACAGTACTCACCGTATCGTACTCTTTTTCTCGACGAGCGCTGAAATCAGTTGCTGTTCTCCGCGGCTGTCCGTCAATGCCGCGTCTACGTGTCGTCTCTTTCAAAGCATTTTCCGCATACAATACATTTTAAACGCGTAACACATACGTACATACAGTATTCATGAAACATTTAGCAGCCAGTAAATTACAGTCTACAGCATCCCTAGCGAGTTGTATATGGACTACGTATTATACTATTAAACGTTACGGTTTCCGAAGTAGATAATCTTACAGTAGAGCGTAGGATTGTTGTTAACTAGAAATGTCTTACGACTTATGGAAAGAAAGGAGGGAGGAAGGAAAGAAAAAGAGAGAGAGAGAGAGGCGCGGGTGCAAGGAGAGCTCGCCGTCTCTCGGACCGCGTAACGTACGTAAGCGTTAAAGGGGAGAGCCATGATTTTCAGGAAGCGACTCTTCAGACTCGGAACTGTGATATTTTATTATTAATCTCGTGTCGAATTCGCGCTGCACGCTCTTGCCCGGAATCGAAGTCGCCGAACCGTTGGTTTCGGCGGGGAGTCTCGCGGGTGGGCCCTTTGCCCTCCCCCCTTACGAAAGCAGGGAGGTGTGTCCCCACCCGCGACGCTCGGTCGAAATTGTTGCATTTACGTTTAGCGTAAGTCAATCGGGTGCACGAGATGGCTAATCCGTTTTTCCAAGTGGGACGCAGAGGCGCGCACGGGTCTATCATGGTGCTCCCTGTATACATTATTATTATAGACCAGTGGTATTCAACCCCTTTCGACCCCCGGCGTTTCGATCCTCCTCCTTCGAGCTCCTCGTGCCCCCTTTAAAGATGTATATTTGGAGCAGGTTTCCCCGCCTCCCCCCAGAATTTCGTATACTCTTCCGAAGACGCGCGCTCTTTTATACAACTGTTTCCTTTTGTTTTCTACAGTAAGCTTCGCGTTCTCGCTCGGTACTGCGAGTCCCTCTCGCACGTTCCTTCGGCAAGGACGAGGGTGGCGGCAGCTCCCCGTAGAAATTCTCCTGGGGGTACAACACGATGAAGTTTTAATCCTCCTTTTTTTTCTTTTTTATACATGTACACGCATCCTCGTACTTACCAAAGTTCTCCTTTTAGCAGATCGCGCCCACGGATCCTCCCAGACCGCGAGAGTCTCGGCGCCCCCGGCGCGCGCGGGGGAGGCCACTCCAGGTTGAATACCTCTGATTATAGACGAATTAATTAATCTAGCGAGATAAGCGTTCACATGCTGGATATATGATTAGTAATACTGTGTCTCCCGCGGCGGGTCTCGGTGTTGTCTGTTTGCCGCTCGATGAGACGTCCTCTCCCGCCCTCCATGTCCTTCCTCCCCTCGCCCCGACCCCTTGTTTACTTGGACGTGTCGCGGCCGCACGTTTCGTAGGTTCTAAGTGTACAGGTGTTACGTTTTAAGCGCGACGCTCAAGTAAGCTGTGCAATCCCACGCGAACAGGCGACAGGGAGACCGTTGCGTTAAAAAAAAAAGAACGCGAAGAAGGGAAAGGGAGAAAGAGCCATTGTTCTGAAAGTGGTCGCGGGGCTCCGGAACATTCGGGATTCGCGGGTCGTCGCCACCAAACGTGACCGCCCTTCCTCCGCCCCGGGCGCGACTGCCGAGTTCTGTTTCGTGTAGCATAAAGATCAACCCTCGGCGTCGCCGTGAGACCGGAAGTCGCGTGGCCGCGGTCCTCGCGCCGTGACGCGCCACGGCCCTTCGAGTTCCGTTCGCGTGACTCGCACAAATCGCACTCGATGTTGCTCGAGGGTTGAATTGCGGGCGCCACGATCACGCGTTACCCGGTGAGAAATGATTCGTCGATCGACGAGTCGTTTCTCACTGGGTAGCGTCTTTCACGGTCAACGCGGGTCCCCGTCAATCCTCTTGGCTCATCGTTATGTATAATTTATATGTAATTTATTATATAACTCGTTATATAATTTATTATATAACTCGTTATATAATTTATTATGTATAATTGCGGCGCAGACGAACGAGAAAGCGGGCATTTGACTTTTTCGCGGATCGACCCGCGCGCCACCCTCAGAACAAGCGGCTCGGATATCTGCAGAAGGGAAAGCAATTATTTCATCTCTGTTATAGCTTCTTTTGCCATTTTACATACTTGTACATACCCATTATTTACATTTCATACTTTATTTATTATTATACATTAGCCATTATTATCGCTTCTTTTCGATGTCAGAGTATTACCCTTATGTAAAATAAATTGTTTACACTGATGAGAATATTGTTTTGCTCATACTGCATTGTTGCGCAGAGCGAGAGAGAGAGAGGAGAGCCTATACGTGTACTTGTTTTATTTTTACAACACTCAACTTTGCATCTCATTCAACCTCACGAAACTGGAATAAGCTCGCAGGCCCGCGTTTTCGCCGCGTATCCGACGCAAAAGGCGGCCGATTTAATTTTGAGAACAGGCTATTTCCGGTCAAAGCAACTCTTTTGAGAAATTTACAGACATGCAAAAATCGTCCAGTAGACAATAAACGAATCGCACTATCGTTTTCACCGAGAAATCTCGAGAACTGTAGAAGAGGGTCGTGCCGGACGACTTTGGAAGTTAAAATTTCGAAACGTCGAAGGCCCGGGCTTTCGTGGCGTTTTGGGAAGTCGGGGAAAAACGCAGTTAGGTTTCACGGCGATTCGGCAAATCTGAGATTTGCCAAAAATCTGGTGGGAACGTCTAGGCGGCCGCTTTCAGCGTTCGGCGAAAGCACGTGCCGTGTAAAATGCTTACAAATCGGTAACCCAGCGAGAAACGACTCGTCGATCGATGTCGAAACGATATGTCGCATCGACGTCAATTTGAAGGTGTCGGAGCGACGAATCATTTCTCACTGGGAAGGAATGATTTGTGCGGAATCGACATTGTGGGACTGTCGAACGAGCAAATTCGTCTGATCAGCGCGAGAGATTCGTCTTTCACCCCGAGATCCTGCGTCGACGTGTCGAGATCTTTCGCGACGCACGCTCCTCGTTTGTGTACGCGTCAGGATGACTAAACGCATGTTACGCGCAGGCTGGGTTTATTAAAGGGTTACAATAAATTTGCCGGCGGAGGATTAACAATGCTCTCGCAGTCCTCCTCTTTATTTGTCCTTCGTTCCTTTGACAAGCTCCGCGTTTCCATGGTAATTTTTCGACGAACCACGTTACAGCGTTGTGTGTGAGCCGAGATGAGATAACTAATTATTGAAATAAAAGTATTCGGATATTAAACGGGCCTGTTTTCTGCGGACAGCTTGAGACTCGTAACGTCGCTATTATAAAACGAAAATCGTATATATTTTATTTTGTTTCGTTTTGAAGCACGCTCTTGTGAGATAATCTTTTTTTTTAAACAAGCAGTTGAATTGCAAATTATTTATATGTGATACCGAGGGTTACAATGATTTTTATTGCAATATTGCGTTTAACTGTCGAGAGCAAGATTACTATTGTAGTAAGTGCAAATAAATGTAATTAGATATTTTTTATAAGGTAACTCGAAGAGTAAGTTTTACTTTTTAATACTAACGTGCACATAAAATAGAGTGGAATAATATGTAATTGTAATTTCTAATCTCATTATTATTTCAAGATTTAAACAAGAGAATCATATGCAGTGCATTGTAAAATACAGTGATTTGTTAAGTAAATTTCTTTTATTTACTTCTCTTGGGAAAATAATGAACAAGAAGTTGAAGTCGGGTACGCTGAAGACTTGTTACGTTATTGCTGACATTAATTGTAAAATGTACAGCAGATGGCATTCGCAACAATTATTATGTATCATAGTTACATCGGCGAAAACTTGACAAAAGAGATAATTAATTAAATCAAACAAAATGCACAGTTATCGAATAAAACGTGTAATTAGCAAGAGCAGCGCCGATTGTAAAAAATTTGCTTTCGCGTTTGAAGAACAGTTGCCCACATTTAAAAAGGAATTGTCCATCGAAATAAATAATCAAAGCAATTATAATGCAGCGTTAAATTCATAATTTATTATTACGCAAATGTCTCATAAATATCATCTTTACAATACAATAACGTCGTATAATATTTCTTTTTATTTACGGATCGCGCATGGATGATCATACACAGATGATTACAATGAAGATACGGTTTTAAATAAAAACCGAATACATCGGGACACAAATGCACTACGAACTGCGAAGAAGAGTAGAATAATAATAAAATATAAAATTACTATTATATCACGAGCTGAATGGCGAAACTTCCACAAGATCGTCGGTAATATTGAAGTTGTCGATTTAAATTTCCCGCGCAAACGCCGCCAGTAGCGCACGAATTGGGGCGCGGCGCCCCACGGTGCCTCGGATAACCTAACCACGAAGCCACATGGCGCGCGTGGTAACCGCGTGAAGGTACATCGCGCAATCACTTTCGCGGCGAATGCGGCTTCTCAGGCGCGGTTTGCATCATATCGCGTGTAGGGTCGCGGCGTACCGCGTGTCCAGCGACGTTCCGCTCGCGAGGCCACCTGTCAGAGGCGTCGCGGCCACCGCCAGTCTTCTCGATTTCAGCCGGTGGGGCACTAGGAAGGCGAACAGGAACCTGAAGATCGCCCTCGCGCTCGACATGACGGATCCCAAGATCGAGGAAGTCCTGGCGCCGCTCCGGGCGAGCGTCAAGGAACAAGTGAGTGCCATATGGACGCGAAGCAGGGACTGTGTGCTTTGGCAAGGCTCACTGGCATTGTCAATATTAATTCTCTTGTCGATTCTTTTGTCCAAAACTGTGCTTGGCCATAGTTAACTACGTTAGCAAATTTTGTACCCTGGGTAATGAGTATCGACACAATGTACGGATCGCTGGTTCACTTAATTCCCCTGGAGAATTGGAGTCTCTTCAGATTCACATTCTGAAACAGAGATCCGTTATTTACTTAATTAGTACTGATTAGTAAGGCCAAATGTATTATGCATCACATATGGTAAATCTTTCGCTTATGTACAGTTATTAATGCTATACATGTTTTTTCGAGGGGGGAACCGCTGACCAACATCTTGTACACGCACTGGCATAAATGCTGTCCCTATCCTTGTGAGGTGCACGCACACAACTACAGGGACTCTAGTTGTGTGTGTGCACCTCACAAGGATAGGGTCAGCATTTATGCCGATGCGTGTATAATGCCCAGTGGGCATTACTTTTTCTTGTCTTATTTAATCTTATTTATCTTGTTTTATCTTATTTTATCTTTATGATGCCCCAGCAAGGCCTAATGCCCAAACTAATGCCAAAAAATATCTAGCCGCAAATCTGTACACCACAATGCCCTCAGGGGTTTCCCCCCCCTTATGTTTTTTGAACTCGTAATGACGCCATTGCGATATCATAATGACTTTATTCATCATTTAAAAGTTAACAGCATTATTTTGATATCATCATGACATACTCTTTTATCTGGGGTGTCGCATGACAGAGGGTCTGTTCTTTGTAGCTGAACTGACTGCACTAGTTCAGAGTTTATTCGGAGAAAAAGATAAACTCTGAATTAGTGCAGCCAGTTGAGCTACAAAGAACAGACTCTATATATTTTTATCACTATGGTGTATTAAACTATTATATCTTCGTGTTATTCTCTTATATGCGATTGTCTTTTTGCAAGACGTAACCAATTGTTGTTTGCAGGGCGACTATGTGCGGAAGCTGAAATCTGACGGCGCTCCAGAATTGGATATCAAGAAAGCTGTGGCGGAACTGAAGCTACGCAAGAAGATACTCGAGGACAAGGAGCTGTCTCTAGCTTCCAACAACATAACGTTCGACAGAGCGAGGATGGAGGATCTCCTGAAGCGTAGATTCTTCCTGGATCAGTCCTTCGCGATTTACGGTGGTGTTACCGGTCAGTATGACTTCGGACCCATGGGCTGCTCGTTGAAGACAAATCTGTTAAACGCCTGGAGGAATTTCTTCGTGCTGGAGGAACAGATGCTGGAGGTCGATTGCTCCATTCTGACGCCCGAGCCAGTGCTGAAGGCGTCCGGCCACGTGGAGCGGTTCGCCGATCTGATGGTGAAGGACGTGAAGACCGGCGAGTGCTTCCGGCTGGATCACCTGATCAAGGCGCACCTGGAGAAGGTAATTTGCGACAAGAAAACGAGCGAGCAGACGCGCGAGGAGTGCAGGGATATCATCATCAAGCTGGACGGTATGACGAAGGACGAGATGGCCGCGGTGTTGTCCAAGTACAATATGAAATCCCCGATTTCCGGCAACGACCTGACGGAACCGATCGAATTCAACCTGATGTTCGGCACTCAGATCGGACCGACGGGGCTCGTCAAGGGCTTCTTGAGACCGGAGACGGCCCAGGGTATCTTCGTCAACTTCAAGCGGTTGCTGGCGTTCAATCAGGAACGACTGCCGTTCGCCGCGGCGCAGATCGGTAACGCCTTCAGAAATGAGATCTCGCCGCGATCCGGACTCATACGCGTGCGAGAGTTCACCATGGCGGAGATCGAACACTTCTGCGACCCGAACGACAAGAACCATCCCAAGTTCGAGACGGTCAGAGACATAAATATGCTACTGTACTCGGCCTGCAACCAGATGGATGGCAGAAGCGCGCAGCGCCTCACCATAGGCGAGGCCGTCTCGTCCGGCCTGGTGGCGAACGAGACGCTGGGCTATTTCATGGCCAGGATCCATCAGTTCCTGCTGAAAGTCGGCGTCGATCCGAACCGCCTGCGTTTCCGTCAGCACATGAGTAACGAGATGGCGCATTACGCCTGCGACTGCTGGGACGCCGAGTGCCTGACGTCTTACGGGTGGATCGAGTGCGTGGGGTGCGCCGACCGGTCCGCCTATGACTTGACGCAGCACACCAAGGCCACCGGCGTCAAGTTGGTGGCCGAGAAGAAGCTGCCCGCTCCGAAAACAGTGGACGTTTGCGGGATCGTGCCGAACAAGGTGTTGATCGGCAAAACCTTCAAGAAGGACAGCAAGGCAGTGCAAGACACGCTGGCGGCATTAAGTGAGAAGAAGATCACGCCCTTGGAGAGAGCTCTCAACGAGACCGGGGAATACGAGCTGACACTGCCCAACGACGTCGCCGTAAAGATCACCAGGGACATGATAGAAGTCAAACGCTACCAGAAGACCGTTCACGTGGAAGAGATTGTACCCTCGGTGGTCGAGCCTTCCTTCGGCGTCGGTCGTATCATGTATGCCCTGTTCGAGCATAATTTCAAGGCGAGAGAAGGCGACGAGAAGAGAACGTATTTCGCCCTACCGCCAGTAGTAGCGCCGTTGAAATGCTCGGTGCTACCGCTCAGTGGAAATGATGAGTTTGTGCCGTTTGTAAGGAAATTGTGTAAGTGAAACACGAGAATTCAATTGCTATATTTATAGTCGAAAGGATAGAAAAGATCTGAAATGTTTGGCGGAAATATATAGCGAGACTAAATATATCTATGTTTTACAGCGCAAGATCTTACGAGAGCGGATGTCTCGCATAAGGTGGACGATTCTTCCGGTAGCATAGGACGCAGATATGCCCGCACCGACGAGATAGCGATACCATTCGGTATTACCATCGACTTCGACACTTTGAAGACGCCGCATAGTGCAACGCTCAGGGATAGAGACAGCATGGGACAAGTCCGGATAAACGTGTGCACATTTTTTCAATACATATCTATACAAAAGACATTTCATCTTTTCATCGTTTTAACAAGATTACACTTTTAATTGCAGTTGGACGAGTTACCTGGCGTTGTGAGGGATCTTTCCTACGGAAGGACTACATGGGAGGAAGTGGAGGCAAAGTATCCCAAGTTTGAACAACAGGAATCTTCAGAACCATAGGGAACTTAGATAGGCTCGGGAATAATTTATTTGTACTATATAGAGCTGTATTTTGAATGGCGTCTATACAAAGTTTTTATATATTCAGCATATCGAGGTGCCTATCAGAAAGCGTACTGCTAATTTTTGCAAGATCAGTTCAAGCATTAGTCAAGATTCAACATTACGATTCTCTACAGATACTGGAAGTTTATATACTATGTACTTATGTATTTATTCAGGAAACAACGTAAATTTTGTGAACCCGCAGGTAAGATTTTGCATTGTTAACAATTGCATTTGTTAATCATTCCTTTGATTTATTGACGTTACAATCCAATCACTGGCATTTTTTGAAAGCATTTACTTATTAAAAAGTTTTTATAAACACCGTAAAAAATATAGATCTGTTCCTTCATGATTTTATCTCATTTCAATATTCCATTGCCATTAATCAGATATAGTATTCATTAATAAAAGAGGAGGTAAAGGATAAGTTTAAATGTAATATTACTGCATTTTATATTCACTTAATATTTTTAATATTGTCTACAATGGAATTTATGTTAAATTATAATTCTATTTCTGAAATATCTTTTTGCATACAATATTATATACGATTTAAAAATAATTTAGGATAATAGTAAAAGGTGATTGAAAGAGAAAGAGGGGCAATAGCCATGCTAGAATACAAAGTAGATATATAACTTTTAGGCTGGTACTTATACAAGGTTGGGAAAGTCATTTTATAAAAGTATCTAGTTACAGTTACAGGTTTTTCGCTAAAAATATAACTAGTTACAGTTACAAGTTATCAATTCTGAAAAGTAACGCGTTACAATTACAGTTACTCAAAAAGTAACGAATCGTTACTTTGCAGTTACTTTCTTGCAATGAAAAGAAAAATATCAAATCTGCATTTGAATTGTAAAGCATCGATAAAGGCATTTATGCGCAAATGCAAGGCCTAATGCGATCTGTGGAGGCTTAAAAAAATATACAAAGTAACTATTAAATTACTAGTTATCGAAAAAATGTAACTGAATTAAGTTACAGTTACAGATGGAAAGAAAGTAACGAAGTTAAGTTAGAGTTACCAAAAAAAGTAACTGTAACTAACTTTGTCGTACAAAATTTTCTATTATATTTGTACGAAAAATTCAAGCGTGTTGACTGGTCGCAGGATAGAAGAGTCCTCGAGTATCTACAGAAATGTTCTATCCTGCAGTCAATCAATTTAAAACACGCCCAAAAAGTTCGTCATACAGCAAATGTAATAGCATCCTTCACGAGAAATACCGAAGCGGGAAACGATTCTACATATTTGAAAAAAGATGTGTACTTCGTACACCTTGTCAAGTGCACATCAGTTGGCACGCGCGAGAGCCAATCGGCGCTCGAGTCTGTTCGAATGCGCCGCGAGAGTAATGTTGGTAATTCGTGTAACGGAAGAGACGCGCGCGGGAAATCACTCGCGAGGTATCGGTGCTGGAGTTTTGGTGGGTCGCGCGTATAATCGAGTGTACAAACGCACTTGGACATCGAAATTACGGCGCGCGGCGTAGCGCGAGTAAAACGTACGTAAATACTTTCCGAGCAGCGTCGACGATATATGTATACGCGCGCGGCGAGTAATTACGCACGTCCGAATTCTCCGCGGACGGGAACGCGCGGGGGCGTCATTGTGGAGCCGAGGTGAGCGATATAAATGATAAATTCATAATAGAAGGCGATTAAGACAATGAATAGCCGCAGCGCAATAAAGAGACGGCGTACAATGAACGCCATTATTGAAGATATTCAGGTTCGGTTTCGCCAACGTTGCTCGACCTCAGCCTAATTCGTTCGCTTTCCAAGGCACGCTTGCACCAACGTCACGTAACTTTGACTGTCGCTTAATTGGCTCCTCTCGTATCCTTTTCCAGCCCCAGCCTCACCCGGGCTGTTCTCTCTCTACGCAGCGAGAAATGCGTCGATCTACGTCGTTTCGACGAATCATTTCATAAGATTGAGCGACGTTTGACCGGGTCTGAGAGAACAATTCCGACCCATACGACACAAATCTCCGAGAGGGACGTCTTTAGGACATCCCTAGGAGACCCTTGTGCCGTACGGGGAAGGGACAGAGGCCGGGAGATAAGGTAAGGCCAAAGTTGGCGAAACCGAGCCTCGGGCGCAATTACGCCGTAGAGTAGGCGTCCATTTTACCGCGTGAAGTTCGCGCATTAGTTAGGACGCGGGGGAGCCAATCGCGGGCGTCCGAGTCGCACTCTCGACGCACTTCAAATTGATGCCCCCGCAATTAGTGAGGACGACATGGCGGACGGGGCGAATCGCGCGCGCGAAAAGTCCGTGCGGTATCCGCGCGGCGAGTCGAGTTGGAGACGCGATCGAACGGCAGCGACGGTGAAATCGCAGCCCACGGAGTGTCGCGAGCAGGAACGTCAGTAAATATTTTGCGAATGTGCACAAGATACGCCCGTGCGCGGACATCGCGGACGCGGGGGCAGATCACCGGGGGCGATCGTCGAGAGATCGAGGTGAGTCAATTTACATTTACTCGGCGTTGGCTAGACGCTCGATATTGCCAGAGGAACATTTCGTTCGATCAAGTAGCGAATGAACGCGTTGACTGTACGAATCGAATGCATGCAGCAGCTCGCACAAGTATCCGAAACGCTTTCGCGCGATTTAATTGCGCATAAAGGGATAAGCCGATCGTATCTTATCCGAGTGAGAAATGATCCGTCAATACGATGCCGAATCGGCATCGACATTGTCAAATCGACGTCGATTCGACATCAATTTGACGGTGTCGATGTCGATTCGACATCGTTTCAGCATCGAGTCATTTCTCGCTGGGATAGCCAATTCGGTTGCTTGCACTAGTGCGCGCTCGATGCGCGCCAGTGCAAGCAATCGAATTCGCTATTAATTGTATTTGCGCGCAATGCACGCATTTTGCATTCCCGCGCGTATCGCACGCGTATCGCGCGCCCTTGCGCACCGCCGTGCGTGTCGCATCGCAGGATTTCGTGGGAGCGTGAAAGCGGAGGGAAGAGGGAACGCGAGGGTGAGAGAGAGAGAGAGAGAGAGAGCTTGGTGGGTGCGGGCCCAATTATCCACAGTGGCTCTCGAGAACGAGAAAGAGGGACGTGTCCCCAGGCGGCGGGAAAGGACCGGGCGCCGGGATTTTTCTCTTTCCTCTCTCTCTCTTTCTCGGCGCGCGAGGACGTGTCGAATCGATTCTCCGCGACTCGTTTACAAGTTGTGCTGCGAATGGCACTTCGCGAACTGCCGCGCGTTAGCCCGCTTATTCGCGAACCCGCGTAGGCGAGACGCGAATGCACCTTGCTTTTTTTTATAGCGCGATCTCTTCGAATCGCGGTCGCTTTAGGTAGGACCCGAGCTTCCAGAAGTCGAGATAATGACGTCACGCCTGTTTCTCGGAGTCGTTTTTCTTTTTCAGAAATTTAATAAGCAAGATTTTTGCTAAGAGTCAAGCGTGATCTGCAATGTGCCCTTTGCGTCTTGAAATATTCTATTTTATATAACCAAATCAATACGCTTAAAAAATCTGCCGACAATGTACAATGTACGTATTCAGTATTTTTGATATATACTTAATAGAATATTTCTAGACAAAGAGCATATTGTAAATCAGGCTTTAGAGCTGCCTGCAAATTTGATAACTTTCATACGAATAAGCTTTTATTACATTCTTAATTAACGACGTTAGGGAAAAGAATGGAAGTTTGTTTGCGCTCTACTAATTTTTTCAAACTGGCATCACTCAATTCCAGATCGTTTTATAAAATTTCGTTGTGGAAATTCATATTTGAAGCTAGGAAGGTTAGAAGGTACATTTCTAAAAATACGATGCGAATATCAAATACTTGAGAAATTTCAGCGACGTGTCAGCCCTGATTTTATTCCTCTAATGAGTAAACTTAATTTTTATCTTTACTAATATTAAATTATACAATTCCAAAAGCGATTAGACGCCAAGGAATGTAATTGCGTTTCTAAAATTCTGAAGGTGAAAATAAAGTAGAAGATTGATTCGAGTTTCCTGAGGTTTCTGGCAAGTGGGTTCTTTAAAAAAAAGATAAATGATTTGTTCTCCGCTCAAATTTAATAGTTATCGTAGCAATCCCGAGCGATATCGTCACCAACCGAATCAGCTTGCGGCTCGTATTCTCGGCACCGGGCTATTAAAACATTGTTTTGTTTCTGTGTTCAGCTGGAGCGGAATCCATTCAGCACGTCCATTGGGAATTTAAACGTTTCTTCCCTTCTCTCTCTCTTTGAAGACTCTCCCCATTCCTATCTTTTTTTCGCTCTCATTCAGTTGCAACCCGTTGATGCAACCCGTTGAATTTACGACTTTTGTAATTCAACGCCGACGAGCCCAAAAATAGGTCCACCAGGAAGAACCTCTATTTGCGTCGCCGGCAGGTCCGCGCGACATTATTACTTTTACACAGACGTCTATAGAGTGTCTCGGAACAATCGTTAATCGTGGTTACCGGAAGAAAAACAATTTCGAAATGTTTTGGTTGGCTCTCGTCGATTTCCAAATACTCTCTAGACGTACAAATTTTAAGTTTGCGACTCGAATTTCGATTTAACAGGGACGATATTGAAAACTGCTATTTATTCACAAAATTTGTATACATAACATAAATAGAGAAAGTGTGTAAGGTACAAGTTTAAAGTTTCCTTATTACGGACAAAAACAATGCTAGATTTGGAGTTAATATTGCTCATAGTTTGACAATAGATTTCTGTTTCACGTTAAAAATTGAAATTGGAAAATTGCGATAAATCACAAACATTTGTCAAAGTCCCGCACAAAACTGATCGCACCAACGATAATCGAGGGAGACCAAGAGAGTTCGCAGACACCCTGTACATATCGCGACTTTATGGTTCCCGTGAAAGAGCATTTATTGGAGCTAAGGAATACGTTCGTTCGTAGACGCAAAAGTCATTTCAGCCGGTGTAACTCTCTCGAATAATTCTGTAACTCCCGCTCCCCCGCCTCCCCCCGCCAAAGCTTATCCGCGTTTAAGGGTATACGTTTGCGCGCGGGTGAACGCAGGTCTTCGCGATGTTCGCGAGCGGGTTGTTAGCGGCGCGAAAAAAAAGGTAGCGCCGAGATTTTCCTGTTTCTCGAGTTTTAATTGGTGCGCCGTGTAATGCGTTTGTACGACGTATCACGAGGCACCGCGCCCATTATTAATTCTAAGTCCCGCTTACAGGGCGGCTCAGAAAATGATACAATCAGGATGTATTCGTTAATTGAGTCGTCTCGGCTCATTATCCGCGATTTGATTAACTTCGGTTAGTCAATATTAAACCCGTTCCGATAATTACGCCACCGATCAAAGTAATTCGATTGCATTAATTCCCATTACTGTTGCTTTATTTTATTATTATTATTACTTATTAATGCTCGTATTGTCGGTGTCGTCGGCTAAAAGTTTTACGACTTCGTCGAATCGCCTGCGCGGCAAATGTTGCGTTTCCCAAATGCGAGAGGTTTTTTTTCGGCGCACCCTGTACATACGCATCGAAGAAAAGATCCCCTCCGCAACCGCATTCGTGCTACTCGGGTTTTAATTGCGTCGCATAATGCATTCATACAACACGTTACGAGACGTTGCGCACATTAGTATACTCCTAATTGGCTACCTTCGAGCGAAAATTAGTCCGCGGCCGCAGAAATACTTGTCACTGCTCGCAGAAAAGTATCTTAAACAGTTCTTGAATAAATGGAGCGTGTTTCTTGCTCGTCTTTAACCATCGAGATTATAATACAGTCGTTATCTCAGACACGGGAAAAATTTATTTATAAATATTACTGCGCAAAGTTGCATGTAAATAAGAAGCACCATCTGTGACTGCTCGGATTGTTACGAAAACGCCAAGTTTACGTTTTCACAAAAGGTATTATCAGTGCTTTTACATATACAAAAATTTTCCAAACGTTAGAATTTATAAAATAGCTCGAGCAACAAATGAAATGCAGAATATAGAAATATTAGAACACAGAAATTAACGAAAAAAAGAAACAAATATAAAAATTGTTAGTTCTTTCTATACAATAATCAACTTGAAATGGTTCATCAATCGTACAATACTACTTCTTTTATTACACATTATGTTCACGTATCAAAGAAAATCTGTTCTTGTTATGAAACGCCAAGTTCACGTTTTCACAAAGGGTATTATCAATGCTTTTACATATATAAACAATTTTATAAACAAATTTCCCAAGCGTTAGAATTTATAAAATAGCTCGAGCAAGAAATAAGATACAGAATATAGAAATATGAACGCAGAAATTAACGAAAAAAAATATATAAAAATTGTTAGCTCTTTCTATACAATAATCAACTTGAAATGGTTCATCAATCGTACAATACTACTTTTATTACAAATTATGTTCGCGTTTCAAAGAAAATCTGTTTTTGTTATGAAACGCCAAGTTCACGTTTTCACAAAGGGTATTATCAGTGCTTTTACATATAAAAAAATTTCCCAAGCGTTAGAATTTATAAAATAGCTCGAGCAAGAAATGAAATACAGAATATAGAAATATGAACGCAGAAATTAACGGAAAAAACAAATGTAAAAATTATTAGTTCTTTCTATACAATAATCAATTTGGAATTGGTTCATCTGTCGTACAATACTGTTTCTTTTACAAATTATGTTCGCGTTTCGAAGAAACTCTGTCCCACCTTCGTAAGAAAAAGGTGTCTCAACCACCTTTGCGTGCTCGGACCGTAGATACAAACGTGGCATAACGTCGGATCGTTAAATCGCGTCGCGGCCGTTTTACGCTATGAATTTGCATAAATATCCTTACGACTCCGCGAATCGTGACGCCAGTTATACCCGGGCCAGCGACTTTCCCGGCAATCTGTCTGTCGCGTTCAGTTAGCATCTTCCTCGCCCGCTTCTTTTTTTTCTCCCCGCTCTCCCCCGCCCCGGACGGTGGTGGAGGGTTGCGTCATCGCGTGCAGAACTTTGTGTAGGATTTTATGGCCGGTGGAGGTGCTCTAAAGTCCCTCGTACTATCCGGTTTGCGCGGCGTAAAAAGGTATTAATCGCCCCGGCTTATTAAGTGCGCGCGCTCTTACGGGACGTTATCGGATAAATTATTACCGGGACATCGGGATTAATTAACAGAGGCGTATCGTTGCGCTGATGGAAGCGGATTTAATGCCGCCCGCTCTCGGCAGGAAGAGCAAATAGAGACTTAAACACTCCGTATATACGTGCCATGCGTGCACGGCGGTTCTCCGATTTTTCTTTATTTTCAGTAGATAGAGAAACTGCAGCTTGCAGACCTCTCGTCCTATAATATGTGTATTTTGCATAAATCAAAGTTATTTAGTGCGAGGCTGGCAATGCAGTTAAGGGGGAAACCGACCTTCCTAAATATTCCCAGCTTGTTTTGATCGAGCTTGTCGGTTTCCATCGACCAAAGTTAATCGCTCTAACACTCGTTCTCTCCTTTTTCTTCGCGCGGGCCGAGCGATCTCGATTTTACACGGTCGTTCGAGCGATGTATCGAGACGTCCGCGCGCATTCCGAGGACCTCGTCGTTCGGCCGCGAGCGCTCGACAGCTTTTCGATCACCCGGTTGTTTCTTTTTTCTTGCTCGCGCGCGCATCGGTACGAAACAGGTACGGCGGTGCGACCGGGGTGGAAACTTATAGGCGTTAATTAATGTTATTCATTAGGACTGGTCGCGCGCGCGCGCGCGCCTCGGTAGCCGAAATTCGAGCGCGGCCGAAGACCGCGCCGATTAGATTGCGGTAGTGCGCGTTCCCTGACAGACCACACAGGACGAACACGTATACTCGCGATACTGAAGAATGTCGCCCACACGCTAAGCGACGCGAAACCGTCTCGTGAGAATCTATTAGAGCTCCGGTAGCCAGTGTTATAAACTTTGGGACGCCAGCACCATCGAGTACTACACCAGCTACACTACGATGCTCACGCACGCGAGCGCAAGCCGTGCCCGTGTGCGTGAACATCGTGGTGTGTCACCCAATGGTGCTGGCGGCCCAAAGCTTACATCACTAGCCGTGACATCCCGTCTCGCCCAAGTCCGCTGCAATCTCGCGGTCGCGAAGATCCCGGCTGCTTCCGAGTTTAACGAACTTTCTTTTACGAAACAAACTTTTACCTCGAGGCGACGTCGCCCCGCGAAATCCATCTCAAATAAGAACGTTTATTATTTCCAAATAAAAACTCTGCGCGATTCTCCCTTCGAGGCTACGTAACAAAATGAAGTGTGCGATTTTGAAATACTTTCTCTGCCGCGAAAAGATCAATTTCGGCAAAATTTCAGCGGGAGAGAATTTGAGGTTTGTGCTCCTCCTTTGCGCTCGTCCTCCCTCATAACTTATCGAAAAGTGGGCCTGATGAAGCGGTCTGATTAGCAGGCTTGATTTATCGCTTCTTTATACATATATCTGGCGCTCGCAGCAACGGGCGTCTTCTTCCTCTCGTTGGCTCGCGGTCTCGTTAAAATTTATTCATGATTCGGCAGCGAGGCACCCTTACTTCTCTCTCTTTCTCCCAAGAGACTGGTTCGACTGGTCGCGGTCCAAATATTCATCGGGGCCTATTTTCCGCGTAACGCGATAGGGGCTTAATACCGCTTGTGAACCGGTCGCGAGGGTCTGATTTATCGAACGGCGGTATCGACTTTGTTCGGCTAATCCCCCGCGTTTCTCTTCGAGCCGTTATCGCGGCGCTCTTTCATTGGCCCGCCGACGTGAGCCGGGCACTTTGCATGTTAAAGAGTACAGTAATGAGTAATCAAATCGGTCTTACCGGTAACTTAAGAAATTGCGCGCCCTGATTAATGACGCGCGATGTACGAGAGCTCGCGTCGCTGCTGATTTTATGAAGCGTACTCTTTCTCGTATCTCTCGGCACATCCTACGGGCGTACAACTTTAACACTCAGGTCTTTGAGAGCCCGAGAGCGGAGATTTAAATTCGGCTAAGGCCCGGGCGAGGAGAATTCCGTGTAGTTCGGAAGAGTGATGCACCGACACCACTCCGCCTTTGTAGGCGTATGCCTGTCTTTCTTCGTCCCTTCGGTTTGTATTGTACAATGGGTTACACGGCGTCAGCGGGGCACAGAAAAAGAGAAAGAGAGCGAATCGCCCACCTCGGAAACTAATAAGTATTGTCCATCAGGCGCATTGTTTCGGTGCCCACGTATAGGATGGTACTACGTGTTCGAGACACGAGTTACACTTTAGATCGCTAATGTCGTTGGACCATCGGTCTCGTTAGCTCGATTATCCACGTTAATTAAGTCCACGAGCTAAGTTTTTTAATAGTATGTCAGATTAGGTCAGAGTATTTCTCGAAGAAAGAAAATTAATCCTCTTACGGTGTCTTGGTTGTTTGAAATAATGTTTTCTAAAGTACGATTGAGACTGCGATTATTTTAAACAATTCCAGTTATTAGTCGTATTATTAATTACATATCAAATATTCAGTATAGCTTGGCTGTTCGTCGTTTTCGGACTCGTATTCTTTATTTATTATTATAATTTTTTATTATTACGAATTTACGGAACGGTATAACTCACAAAATTCAACGAATATTTACTGGCTCCTTACGTCGCGACATTTAATATACGTTGCTTGCAATACGGACTGTTTCCAATTTCACATTAATTCGTGATTGATGCGCCCATAATTCTCGACACAATTCCCGATTCTGCTTTACGGGCTTTATTTAAGGCACTTTAAAGCGCTTGTTACGACTACCCGCATTTTAATTTTTACACTCCTAAGGTGTCATAAATCAAATTTGCAAGTTCCCGGTGCCTTAACGAGGCGGCTGGTTATTACTTAATACTTTACGCGGTCGCTTTTTCTGCGTAAGTTCGCAGATGTAGAGTTATAATTAGAGTCGCACGCCTCTGTACCGAGAGAACTTCAATTTGTGACCGCTTCTCCAATGACATAATAATATAGCGAAATACCAGAAATTATGAATAAACTTCCGCGACTTCTGTAATAATACAGTGAAATACCAGAAATGATGAATAGACTTCTGTGACGTAATAACATAGTGAAATACTAGAAATTATGAAATAGACTTCTATGAAGTTTAGAGTCAGATACTTGTCGCACGTGTTAATAACTCGTGTATTAAGATTACGAGTTACGACTTTTTTTACTTACTAAGTCCTCAAATCTCTCCTTGCTAACTCGAGCTACCCACGAAAGACAAATCCTGAGCCGTCTGAACTATCCGTTAGTAGTTAGTCATACCTTTGGTCAGGACCCACACTTCTAGGGCCTCCGTTGTTCACGGCCCTCCGCCACTATTTACATAACACTCGTAAGCGTCACGTTTCGGGTTTAGCCACCACTTTGGGAAATCATATTAACCAAATACTACGGTCGTTATACGCGCAGGAAATATATTACCGCGAGACCCCCTCGGGATCCGTTCAATGGAACGTAGAAAGGGAAGGAAATGGTCCTCTTCCTTCTCCTCCCGCCTCTCCCTCCGCGTTCGTTCCTCTCGCGGGAACCCGCCGCATCTCCGAATTCTTTACGATTCCTATTCAATCTCTTTATCGCCCCCCCCTCCCTCGACTCGAGAATTCCATACTCGAATTTTGTGATAGTCATACGACGCATGGGAGTTCCGGTGCACTGCAAAAGAATGCGTCTGCACGCAGCCTCTTTTTTCCACCAGAGCTTTCCGAAAAAAAAAGAATTTAATTGAGTAGTTCAATGCAACAGTGACTTGGTTTGTTTTAGGAGAAATTTTAGAAATTTCGTAACATCCATTCTAAAATTGAAGCAATTGTATGTGTCTTCTCTTCGAGCTGGTAAAAAAATAACAAAAACCACTTAAATTCAATATAATTCTACGTTTTATTGGAATTTTTATTAAAATGCTTATCGTTGCGTTTGCACGTATAACTTTTATAACGCTTTAAATTAAATAATCCTAACAATAACTCTAAATTTCCGTGCAGATTATAGGAAGCGGAATATAAATAATCACATCTGCTCCTTTATACGCGTCCTCATCTCCGAGGAAGACACGGCAGTGGTTGAATATGAATCAAACGATGCTCAGCATTGTTTTCGCGATAAATTACAAAGTTATCCCGCATAAATTGCATTCTGGTGTCCGCCTCGAAACAGGTGGGGGCGGCGGGGATCGGGAGGGAAACGGCGTTGCCTCCCTCCCCCCTCTTCTTTCGGGCGCGAAATAAATTGGCCTTTATATTAGCGCGAGCCGCGACATAAATCCCGAGTGCTCATTGTATCGGCCCCCGTGGGTGTACGACGCTGTGCACACGTGGGCAAAATCCGCTTCCCTCTGCCGTGCGCCGCAAAAGTGGCGCGCGATCGCGCGGGTGGAGGAAACGCGGAAGAAAGGGAGGAGAACTTTACCTGACGCGGATTGCTGTAACACGCGCCGCGCCATCGAACCGGTGACACATGGGTAAGCCGGTGTCGCTACGTGCGATCGTAGAATTTAGAACCTCGAACTTAGAATTACGCGTGCGAAATAAAACTTGGACGCCTCGTAGAATTTCCGCCGAAACGTACGTTAAATCGAGATGCAGTAAAACAAATTTATATAAACAAAGTCGCCAAGTTCCCGCGTTTCCTGTATCCCGCGTGTTACTGCAGTCTTATACGTCCGATACTTTCATGGCACTCCAAGTTCTAAAAAAATGACGTTGTTAGGTCTGTCTTCTTAATATAAATGGCCAGAAGATTGATGAAGACAGCCTTGTGTGTATCATTTGGGGTCATTTATATCGAGAAGACAGAAATTATTTCGTAAAAATTACATACATCTATTTTTGTCATCGTCAAAGAATAAGAGGCTCGTAAAACATCGGGCGTTTCTGTAAATAATCGTTTTGTCGCCCTTGTTTGTACGTCAATTTACATTGTCGGGTCGACAATTTAGCGCGTGACACGCTCTATTTGTGGCAGTTGAGTGTACAACATCGAGGGTCTGTAGGTAGGAGGGCCATCTTCGTCCCACGTTCCGGCTCGCTGACGAAAGTCGCGCCAGTGAGACGCGCGCACGTGTGGCCGATAAAGTAAATCCGTTTGCGCGTTGATCTGGGGATGCTGAGTGACTTCCGCGCAGAAGTCCGCAATCGCCTTTAGCCCGACTTTATGTGACCCGCGCGGCAGTAAATCTACGGTGCCTACGTTTTAAATCGCGTTTGAGTCCAGAAACCGGCGTAGGAAGACTGTAAAATCGGAGCCAGTCGACGATCGGCAGGTGCTGGTTTCTAAATCGGATGACAGATTGATAAGTTTCAGTTGTAATGAAAATTGCCACGCAAGAGAAAAATAATCTTCTTACTTTTTAAGAATTATGCAATTTTATCGTACAGGCCATAAGAAATATTATTCGTTATTTAATTTCGTATTTACACCAATATCGATACTCGCATTATTTTAACCTACGATTTTTTATTATTTTGATCTATTAAGAAGAATCCCCTTAAAAATCAGCATGTAAGAGATTGAATTATTAACGCTTTCCTGCAATTAATTCTTTCTTGGTTCACTTCGTGTCGCGAGAGTAACATTTGGATACTTTGTTGCATCTTTTTATGTTGCATGAAGAAAATTTTAATATATGAAGAATAAATGTAAAATAAAACTTAATAGCGCGTGCACATTGTCGAATTCTTTTTAAATAAAGTCTCTAATATTAATTCATTAATATTATTATTAAAGCAAAGAATTCGATAATTCGCCCATAATAAATTCAAATTTGCAATTAAGTAATATACATTTATACACCTCGACTAAATTGAGACACGCGCAATGCTATGTCGAGTTCTTTTTAAATGTGTGAAGTCCCTAATATCAATTAATTTATATTAAAGCAAAGAATTCGATAATTCGCCCATAATTAATTCAGATTTGCAATTAAGTAATATACATTTATACACCTCGACTAAATTGAGACATGCACAATGCTATGTCGAGTTCTTTTTAAATGTGTGTGAAGTCTCTAATATCAATTAATTTACATTAAAGCAAAGAATTCGATAATTCGCCCATAATCAATTCAGATTTGCAATTAAGTAATATACATTTATACACTTCGACTAAATTGAGACATGTACAATGCTATGTCGAGTTCTTTTTAAATGAAGTCTCTAATAACAATTAATTTATATTTAAGCAAAGAATTCGATAATTCGCTCATAATCAATCCAGATTTGCAATTAAGTAATATACATTTATGCACTTTGACTAAATTGAGACACAATGTCTCAGTTCCTCTTCAATTGGAATTTAAATAACAACGATTTTCGTTTCAAAACATTTTCTTAATTAATGATATTATTACGTGCTTTGCGCAAATACAATATACCACAGAAAAGCTGCGCAAAGCGCGTAATGACGTCGTTAACATTTACGGAATTGGCTCCTAAACGGTATCAATCGCTATCTTAAACAATACTAATGAGTCCGCAGAATGATGTGAAAAATGTATAGTAATAGTCACCGAACGAAATAATTTGAAATATTAGGTATAGAAGTTTCAGTTTTTACACCGTATTTCGTAGACGAGCAACGAACTTTCAACGTCGTTTTTTTGTTGTTTTTCTCCTAGCGCGCAGTATCACGCGACGTCCGTGTGGCATTGTGTACGTGAAGGTCGCTGCGCTATCATTCGCTCGCCGAGTCTCGAGCCGGCAGGCCGCGTTGAGTGTCGCTCCGTGCGTCGTATTACTTTTCCGTTATCACCTTCCGAGACGCGATCGCGATGAGTGCGAGGATAAAATCGCTATTAATTTGTACACGTTTATCGGCAACGAGTAACGTTCATCGATTAATTATTAAGTTTCCGCAACTTGTAATGAGAAGCGATTTGCATGTCGAGGCGACAGCTTTTTATCAACGCAGATATTTCACGAGCCTAACTCATTTGAAATATTAAGGTAAACCGCGATACTTTGTCGCGATTACATCTCGTTCACGCGTCGCGCTTGGAATTATCTGACGATTTCCGTGAAATCTGTTTCTTATTTTCGGCCAAAGAGAGAAAAATTTAACGTACGGCTTCGGTGTTTGTGTTGTTTGCTGTAATTCACTCTGCTACTTCGCGGTTCGAATAGGCAGAAGTAGAGAAAGTTAATTGTTGCGCGTCGTTTCGTATCTCAATCAAAGTGTGATCGAAACTTATCTCAATTATAATAACTGTTACAATTAATAACGACTATTCATCGCAGTGAATGTTTCGCGCTCGCGTAATTCATCTCGCGTGAGGATTAGATTAATTCACAGTAAGGCAGAGATGATCCGTAAATGCTTAAGACTGTCTTACAATTAGTCGTAGAAAAACTTAAGTGAAAGTCTATTGTATACGACTTAATTTTTCTCTGCCTTGCCTTACGTCTACGACTAAGACAGACTTAGTTAAGATTGGTTAACAATTAACCAGAAAATGAAAAACCCGGCCTCGAGCGTTTACGGATTGTTCTCTGCCAACAGCCTTAGGATTGCACATAAAATATCGTTTCGTTGCGGACTAATAACTACCTCTCTACTGTAAATGCCTGAATTCGGATACTCGCGGCGCGTTTTATATTGATTTAATAGCGATTTATTCATTGCTACTTCCGAAACAAGAATGCAAGATGACATGCGAGTTGCCGGTTTGAACGATTTGCATGTCGGAACGCTCTTTTACGTGCGGGAGTGCCGTGTGAAATTTCGCGCGATCTTAATTTAATCATTTTCGCGAGTGAATATTGTGTGAGTGCAACAAGAAAATCTGAGAGGAGGAGGAGGCCCGGGAGGCATCGGGCAACGTCACCGCAACAGTGAAGTAAGTGTTTTATAATTTACATGTTATTTTCTACTTACAAAATTAAGCATCTGCTCCCTGTTTCTTTTATTTATTCAAATAATTTTCGAGTAAAAGTTACAGACAGAATCACTTAGTTAAATTTTGAGTTTTTACTGAAAAGACTTTTCGAGTACTCTATAATTATTTTATTAAATATCTATTTAGCGAAAATATAAAATATTTAATACAATAATTGTTATTTTAAATAATTATTTTCTAACAATCATATATTTGTGTTTTTACAGTTCAACGTAGTTTACGACGTAGACTACAAATTCACTGTTGTGCATCGTATCGGTGAGTGTTGAATTACCTTTTGTTTTAAATCGACGTATTGAAGCTATGTAAAAAATCGCATTAGATCTATATTATGTAAAATGTACGGTGGAAATTAAGTATAATATATACAGTTTTACAAATAAACGTGAGTTTCCATAGATCCATTGTTTGAAAATGGATTAGCGTGAATGAATAAATTGAGAAAAAGGAGAGGAATAAAATAAAATTATAACAAATATAAAGTATCAATATATTGTTATAGCATAAAACTTTTATTTAAATTTCGTCGCGCATTGCCATGCTCTGGTTTACATAAATTGCACGTGGAATAAAAAAAATATTATATGCTTAAACGCATTCAATCGATTTGTTGTGAATCGCGGGTGCGAGAATCACATACCGTTGAGGGGAGCTTTAGGCGTATGCGGCTTGCAGTAGGCGGCTTGCACGCGTACGATACGTCGAGAAGATGCCGATTTATATCCATCGATAAATCGCGGTTACCGGCGCGGTCGCGAGTGAGGCGGGGTAATTTGCCGAAGAAACGATTCTAGGGGATTATCCGCGTTATTTATTATTTATCAAGATACACTCGGGATAAATGGCAGTAAATAATACTGGAACCACCGCGGAACCTGTAAGTGTTGTCATTACGCATTGTACACTGCATTCCAAAGGATCGGTTTACATACGCATCGTTCACAAGTATATTCCACGGTCGTTTTACCTTCCCGTATCTACACATGTGTGTAAAGATATATGCAATTTTATAATTATTATAAAATACTGGGATGGATAAGTGCATTAAAACATAACTATCGCGAGGATATTTCTAAAAGTTAAACGAGTCTTAGTTTCGTTCTTTTTACTCCAAGATTTTTCGAATCCAATATTTAACGTGGACGTGACTTTAAGATATTCATAGGACAAAGCGCTAATAACGTTATCAATTAAGATTATCAATGATTCGGTACTCACATTTCGGAAATGGTTATGAATAAATTTAACGATTGGATGAACGTCGGGAGGGCAGCTAAAAATATTCCAGACCACAGCTCTCCTTGGAGCAAGTAGGGCACATATAGCGTTGAGGGTCAGTGCGAGACGTTTATCGCTCCACGGGTTAATACAAGAGGCTAACGTTAACGAATCGACAGGATTTACGAAACATATGTGGCTCCGCCGAGCTCGATCGTATTTCTTTCCTCGTGCGACCGAGAGACGCGCACGCGGCCGAAAGTACCTTCAGTACTTCGTGATAAATCGCGACCATGTAGGACGATAAATCTTGCTATAGCCCGGCCACTCCGTATTTGTCTCCAGCCTTTTAGTATATTAATAAGCGATAATACATTAACGCGCGATCGTGGAGAAAGAAATTGCTTGTGGAATATTACGTTTAATTTTTCTCCCGCACTTCGTTATTCTACAGAATGTCCCATCACCTTTGATTATTAACGACGAATTTTGTGGTAAAATCGAGGTCAACAATCCCTCGAGGAATTAATAATTAAGATTGTAATAAAATAGTTTCGCTTCTTTTTAATATATTCAAACGCAACAGTTTTTGAAACACCCATAATGTTTAATGATATTAGAGAAGATATTAGCGAAATGTCATTATGTTAATTATATCTATATATTGAGTACAAACGCAATTCTTAATATTATACTAAACCCTTTTTAATGATCTTTTCTTCACAACTTTCTAATCAATCATCATCGATCTCTGTATCGAAACTCTAACCGACATTTGTTAATGACGACGAGAAGTAAAAAGGTTCGGGGAATCTCAGAGGCCGCCGACGCGATGCCCACTTTCTTTGTTGCCCACTGCGCAAGGTCGTTTATTCAATTAATCCTCCAAGTAATACGGCATGTGTTTCAAGTTGTACTTCAACATTAATGCCTTTTTACTTTTCAAGGAAAAATTATATTTTAGAAATTCACTAGGATTGCTACGTTTTATACATTATAATTAAATAATTAATAACATTTACGTAACTCTTGAAGGAGATAATTATTGGTAGGAGACGCATACCTCATTAAAATTCGGAGATGCTTGAGATTCGCGCGAAATTCCGGGAATTACTGACAATGAGAGACCATTTCCTTATACTTGAATGTCTTAACAGATTTTTCAGTTTGATACAAACTATCGGTATTGAATGATACTGAGATTACAGAATATATTTTTGTGTCACGCAATTCTGCCGTTTAATGTTTTACGCTTGGCATGAGACAATTAAGTCCTGATACGGAAATAGAAATTGATCGCTTTGCTAACCACGGATGTACATTTACGATAAAGTAATTACGAGTTTCCCCATCACTCCCTTGCGGTCGGTGTTGTGACTGTTTCTTCGCCGCAGACGATGTGAGCGATGACAAGGAGTCGCGGACCCAGTGGGAGGTCTCAACAATGGCCATCCGCCTCCGAGTCGAGTGCGCCGCTACCTGGAGATTCTTGGCTCGTGGCGAAGCCAGCGATGGCTTGCAAACGCGATCGAAATTTGTTCATTTACATTCAGAAAGCGAAAGATAGAGACAGAGAGAGAGAGAGAGAGAGAGAGAGAGAGGGGGGGGCGGAAGGAAAGAGAGCTTAAAATCTCCTTTATAATCTAAATTACTTTCTGTAAAATCTGTTTCGTTAAATATTAATATTATTAATAGAAAAATATATAACAAACAATTTATTTTTCGTATTTTATTTTTAATTAAATATCTTTTGAGAGAATGACTGTTCTAATCATATAACAAGCTACTTACGTCGCTGTAAAACCAACATCTCAGACACGAACCTCTCAAAGAAGTCATATCGTTGATTAAGTGTGAAATTGGAATAATTAGATGGAATCTTTGATTGTTCGCTTCGATATTGGCTCGGGGCCTTTCGTCGTGCCCGAACGAAATCCGACTGAATCGTGCGCCGTCCGGGCAAGTTGAGCCTCTCCTCTGGAAGTGAGACAGACCTCCTTACTGATCGTAGGTGGTCCCCGCCGTCGGACGCAACGATTTTAAATTAAAATTAAAGTCAAGCGTTCTTATGGTCCTTACGCTCGACATCGCCGCCACCCGCGTAACAATGTTAATGGCCTCGCGTCGCCGAAATTGCAAGTCCTGTTCCCCCCCATAAGCGGCACACGCGTCGGAGGATCCTGGCGGAGCCGCAGGAGCGCGGACGTATCGCGTTTATGTCGCTGCCAGGTTTTCATCAACACTTATTTCAACGTTGCATATGTTATCGCTCCTTCGCGAGACGAGATTTCCATAAAAAGAGAAAGCGCATAATGTCTGAGACATACTATGTATCAAAGTTGATGATTCAACCTTCCAGCAGCAGTGCTATATCTTGGAGCAGGAAGTTGTGAAACGGATATTTAATTTTTTTTTGTAATTTGTAGATATTAATTGAGACGGCGCGCGCGGTTAAAATCATTTTTATTCGTCACCAAGCGCTTATAATTTTACAAAACATTTTTATCGAGCGTTGAGTTTCCTTAAACACAAGTTGTATTAGTACAATAATGCACGAAGGATCTAATATTCTCTCTCTCTCGCTCTCTCTCGTATAATTATGTTAAAATATTAATATTCCACAAACTCGGAACTTTTTAAATATGATGAAAGGGAATATATTTTGCGCTTTTCCATTGATTAAACGTAATATAAATTTACCGTGTAAGCGATTAAAAGGAAGAAGAGAGTACGGATCTCTCTGGATTCACCATTATAATTAAAAATTATGGAATATTTCGTTCCGGACGTAAAGCAAATATCAGCATAATTTGGTTGCGCGGTGATGCTGCAATTCACCGTCTGTGTACCCGGAAAATACATTTTTCGCATTTCGTATTTCTGCGTTGTGTTTATAATGGCCGCTGCTGTTTTCGAATGCGCGTCGTTCCGTAACTCAACTTACGCGATTACAACTCTTGCATAATTTCGCATAGAAGCCCGTGTGTCCGTGTGTCGATTTTTGCTCATTGTTCCCGCGGCACACACGCCGCAAGGCGGGAGTGCTTTACGAGAGGGCCGCGCGTCCTTTCTCACTGGACCGGTGCATAATTGGCTTCGTGTTTTTCGGAGTGTTACGATGTTTGTACGCGCGCCGTGTAGTCGTATCACTATTTCATAATTAGCAAGAAAGTTATTGTGCGCACCCCGCGCGTCCCCCCGCAACTCGTGAAAAACAAGCAATGCAGTGCCATTATTATTTCATTAGCTGCAACGGTTGCAGCACGCCTCGCGATGTGACAGTTTTTTGATTGTCTTATGTCTCGTTACTGTCACGTAAACTATTTGCGTGTATATTACGCCGGCGTGTGCCAGGGTTGGAAATTGCGACGTGAGAGAATTCTAATTTGAGAGCATAAAGTCGAGAATTGAGAACGAAATAATCAAACGGAAAAACTGAGAAAAGAAAGATCTAAAGTGAAATAATTGCGAGGAGACTTTGCGGCTTGAATGAATCGAATATCAGGAAGAATCTGATACTGTGAAATGAAAATCAGCATTGTCACATTTGCTAAATTAATTAATTGACGTAAGATTCGGAGACCGTACTTGGCGGTTGTTTACCCTTAAATAATGTCCTTCTTATGTTTCACTGCGATATTACGTTATTTCCGTCCACTATGATTTCATAAGCCGTAAACACCTTTGATAGGAACATCGAACCTTTGTTTTATCGTCGACATCGAACCTCGGCCACTTGCTTCATGTATCAAAGGGATCCGAGGGAACTGCTAATTGGCAAATAATTTAAGCTCGGGTAATCGTCGGTTTGAATTTAACGACAACGAATACCTCTCGATGGAACAGACGGACAGAAAAATTATGAGCATGGTGCAACCTTAGATACGTTTGAAGGCTGATCGTTTGCTTGTTATTACATCGGATATTTCGCCGTAATGAAACTTAGGCAGAATAACCAGATAATGCGTAATGTGAATCCGATCATTCTATTTGAGCCAATTATTATATTTAATCACACGTTGACTTCAAATGCGTTTACAACTTTGCAATTTTTCCGCACGAGAAAATAGGAAATAAGAACATAGCGTTTTTTAAAATAATATAGTAGTTAGTACAGATATACCAATGAGAATTGAATTATAAATTAAATTATTAGAATAAACTTTCTAATTAAAAAACATTTCTTTTCCAACAGTTTCTTGAATTGTATAATTGTTTCAGAAACGTTGACGTTTAAATTAAAATATTTTTGATGCTTTATAAGCTCATGTACACACACTAGAAATTGAACTTTGTGTAGATCCACTTTGTAAAGATCTACGTTATTTCCCATTTCTCGTTGTCATAGAAGATTCGTGAGCGAAAGCGAGGGGGAAACAATATAAGTGAAACGTAAGCAGGCACATAATTAATTTCGCAAATTGTCCAAGCGCATGTCACGCATCTCATGCACGCATAAGTCACGCATTTTACGGACAAGTGCTGGTCCTAATTTTCGTGCCACCCTTATGCCGCGCATTCGGCGCTGTAAAAATTCCGGTCTAGCTGGCCGGCCTGGAAGAGACTCGCGCGGCCGATGAATTATCTCCTCGGTGGTCGACTGATTTTATTTTGATGAATTTCGAAAGGGAGAAAGGTGCCCGCGGCCATGGGGCATTAGTCACGGTGTAATTGGCGATGGGAGGGCAGCGTACACGCCAACCTGCCGTCAAAGAATTCCTCGCGCGGGAATTCCGCCCGACGTGACGCCATCCCACGTTCTTCACGATTAATTGATAAATCGATCAAGTCGCATACTTAATCGCGTCACATTATGAGTTCGAATTTTATGATCGATTTTGCCCGATCTTATCTGTGCATTGTTGGATTTACTTATACCTTCTTTCGTGATAAGTAAAATCTTTGCGCTGTTAAATTCTATATTAATTATTATTTTACTAGAGAGCAAAATACAAGACTTTCTTACGAGAGATTGGATTCATTTTACAAAGTTTCCTTTATTACAAATGATTCGTAAAGATTGAATTTTTTAATGATAAGTGGATATGTGGATTAATAGGACCTCGTGTGTATCTAAGTGTATTTAAAAATACGTTGAAAACTTTATATCTAGAAGATTTAACAAAATTTTATTTTTTTAAAGTAATACATGCAATAAATACATGAATGTATTTCTAAACGCGCATCTGAAACAATGTTAGAAGATTTTACGACATGTAGTGTCGAGGGAACAATTCATAAATTTAATCTACACGAGCTCGCGAGATAACGATAATTTCGGCGACGCTCTTTGAAGATCGCAAAAGGAAGTCCTCACGCGGATGATTTGCAACGTGAGACCAACCTCGGCGGAGTAACAAACGGTCGACAAACCTTACCGTTGCCCGAGTCCTGGTGCGTTCCTCGTAAAAACCGCGCCGATAAGGATCCAGATCCCTCTTCTCAGATCCAGTACCGCGAGTTTCAGCGAACGTCGAATGGTTTTCAGAACGGTATCTTTTCTGGCCGTAATCGCGCATGCGGAGCAATAAAGTTCATCGTTTTTTAATGACCGGACGAATTCGAACAAGAATATAAGATCCTGCGCGAGCAACGCGAGAATATGACAATACCTAATTTGCAAAGTTAATTATACGATCCAAACGGAGCGCGCGTGAATAATGTAATAAAAAGTAGAGTAAATAATAAAATAAAGTTGGCTATGTGAGATATTTCGCGCTAATCTAGCAAATAAACAGTGATGCGATCATCAAAATTGAGCACGTCAGAAGAGAGACGTTATCCCCGCGAGTCGAAGCATAATTTACTGTTACAGCGCGACGCGATACTGGTGTGAGATGCATGCGAATTTAATTAGCATATAATTATCAAATGTCGAAGGTATAAGCGTTTCACGCGAACGTAGATCCTGGCAGAAATACGATTCCCGGAGGCAATAATCTGTCCTGTAAATCACGCCTTATGACTATCGCGGATTATTCGATCCGCATGCGAGGATAATGCGGAGTGGGTATATGATAATGCGCGTATATTACTGTCCCGCGAGATGCTGGGCGAGAGTCATCTTCAAACGTTGCGCTAATCCCTTCAATTCGCTCCGCCCTCGACTTGCAATTAGCTGTTAGAAAATTTGGGCTGAACCCGTGTACGTTGCACACGCGCTGAAAACAGAGTAATTATTTTCCAACTAATTATAATATACTGAACATTAAAGAGTTTGCGTTAAAACAAACAATTTCAACTCAGTTTTGCGTGCTCTCTCTCTCTCTCTCTCTCTCTCTCTCTCTCTCTCTCTCTCTCTCTCTCTCTCTCGCTCTCGCTCTCTCGTTGAATCTCTTCTTATTTCCCACTGATTTTTTATCTGTATTAGCAGAAGAGGGCGATAAGAAGGACCGTTATCCGAGACATCGCATATTTCCTACATTAAGCTGTACTTACAGCCTTAAAGACACCGTTTATATTCCTTTATATGTCGCCTGCGGTTTTCTCCCGCGTTTCCGTTCCGGGCGCATCCTTTCCTCTGCACGGTATAATTCATGCTGTCGCAACATTATATGCAAATCCGCGTTAATTTCGTGCATACGGAGGGGGCCCTGCCGGCCGAGGGAACACGTCGAAGTGGCGCCACGGCATTCCGCGGTCGTCAATTTCGTGCGGCCGCCTGGCGCTCGTCCCACGCGTTTCCACGGTTTTTAGTTTGCTCGTGTGTGGCGGTCCCTACCGCGTCCTTCCCTCCCCCTCCCCCCCCCATCGAACTCTGTCTCTCATCCGCGGATCCTTCCCTCCGAACCCTCGTCCTGCCTCCCGTCCTCCGGGTCTTCGTCGTCGCTCCTTGCCTTATCCGAGGCTCTTTAATTCGCGCGCGTGGGCGCGCGCACGGTTCCGTCCTTCTTTGTCTCGTTAAACTCGCGTTAAACGCACGTTGGTCCTCCTTTTCGCTTCGCCTCCCCCCCCTCCCCCTTGTCGTTTTCTCTCTCACGTGCTTTCGCGCGCGCGTGTGCTTTTAAAGCGCTACGATCGCGTGGCCCTTTGGAAGCTAATGCATTCGATCGCTGATTTATGCACTATCCGCGTCGAACGCATACGGGACTCTCCCCGGGTACGAAATTAATTTCGTACATGCCCCGTTGGTCTCGCGGCCGTGTAACTATCAATAATAAAAGGTGGGCCCTACTCGTCGTTTCTATGCGCGGCCCTGGCCCCTTTCGATCTCTCACACCCTTCCTTCAGCGCTGTTAGTTCATCCCTCGCCCTTCATTGTGTATCCCCGTTCCTCTGTAGTATTTTTCCCATACGCGCGCTCACTTAATCGACTAATAGGCGGTTATCCATCTTACCTCGCATTCGATGTTTATTAAGTTCGCAGAAGAAAGAAATGAGTAGAATACCTAAATGGCAGTAGGCTTGTAATTACACGCAGGAGGTAATTGCGGCAAAACGTGGCTCGTAATATGTGATAACATTTCGATGGAACTTTGTAGATAAGTTTAATCAAACGTACACGCAGAATTTGTCAATGTTTACTATGCCTTTAATCGAGTCACGAGCGCCACGCTAGAATTATCTGTTCACGCTTGACATTGCTGTCACTTGTGTCTTTGATATCCCCGTCACGAGAGATCTCTAGGAAAATTATGCAACGCGATATTTCATGTAATGATAATTGCCCTCTCAGACCAGGTGCCACGCTATCGAGTTTCGTTATTCGGAGCTGCTCTCAGAAGTGAACATTTGCACGGTCCAGAATCGCTCTCGAAGCAAGAGTACTTTGCATATTGTAATCATCGAATCTCGCGCAATCGCCGTTAATTGACACACGCACCGCAATTAATCGGTGCAACTTACGCGCGCGCCTAGTTATCAACACGACTCCCGCGACTTTGCGCGCTAAATTACGAGGGTACCGTTAATTAAAGTTTTAAGTGATTCGTCGCGCCTTTCTCCCGCTCCCTTCGGGAACGAACGAGGAGCCTCCTTTCTCTTTCGCGCTCATGGCGGACATAATAAAATGCATTCGTGTCAGGTAGGAAGAGAAAGGCGGCGGACGCTGCACGGAAGCGTCCAAGTTCCAGGATCCTGATACACATGTCGCGTTATTAATATCAGCCGCCTCGTGGCCGACGATCCTGTCTTCTCGCTCTCTGTCTTCCCCCGTCTTCCCTTCGATCCTTCTTTTTTATGCCCTGGAATCTCGTCCCGAAGTGTATAATCTTGCGCGCGAACTTTGGGGACACGACGCCACCCGGTAATCTGCATACGCTTACACCCCGATGGATAAAGTCGAATTTCGTAAAAAAAAGGGGGGAAGAGAGAGAAATGTACGCCGACTCGCATGGAAGGGAGATTTCGCATTGCGCGAACTGTCGTCGGACGTACATATTTCGTAAACTGTTAAATACTGTTTCCATGCATTCAGTGGACACCTTGGTGGAAACACTCCATTAACCATGGACTGTCATTTCGTGATACTTTTTATCACACAGAAATTGTAGATGGATCTAAAGTAATTATAGTTGCATAAAAGTGTATAAGATCGGTCGCATATATCATCGGATCTATGGTTGACTTCTTAAAGTTCGCAGCCTTGAATTCAATTTCAAAGAACAAGAATATCCTTCAATCCAGCAATTAACAACTTCAGTGTTTTCTTTACCATATCTGGCGTTTTTAATAATACAGAAAATTTATTGCGAAAACTATTACCTCAGCCAGGACCTGGACCTCCCTACTCTCTAGGCGGGCGTCTCACATGCCTCAGTGGTCGGATTGGTGGCTGAGGTAATATTTTTCGCAATAAATTTTCTGTATTATTAAAAACGCTAGATATGGTCACGAAAACACTGAAGTTGTCAATTTCAAATGTCGACATATCGAGAATTATTCTGTACCTTCGCTTGCTGTGCGTCTAGACTTTTGTCCGGTGCGCAAGTGTGTAAGTAGAATCTTACGAGATTTAATAGCAAAACGGTGCTTGGCAGAAGATGCATCGCACGTGTCTTCTCATGCGATAAAGTCAAGCCTGCGCGATATGGTCCTTCGCGGGAGTCTTTTTTCCCGGTGGTGTAGATTACGAGGTATCGATCGCCCTGTAACTAACGGTTGCGTCTGATGTCTCGCGATTCGATCTCGCCCGACGGATTCGTGATCGTTGGAGATGACCGTCCGATCATGTAACGTGCTCGTATTTAGCGCTCTTCGCGGGGTCGAGCGCTTCTCTCACGGGTATCGAGTACCGATCGCTACGTAACGTATGCTATACGAAGAATTCGCAGGCCCGCGCGCGCTTGTCGTGAATCACCTAAGTTTTAAAGCCACAATGAAGTTGAAAAACAGCCTGCGATGAAATAAGAAATATTGGCCGCCCGCAGCTTTAATTCGGCTACCTTAAACGGCGCGTTGTTCAGGAGCGAAAGTACAGGACGAGGCACAGTTCAGAACGTGACTTCACAAAGTACATTTTTCAATCCACAAAGTATATTTTTTTGTTACTTGTATTTTCGTTTTTAAATTAGATAACTAAACGCAAAATTGTAATTATCAACTTTTTTTGGTATTAATTGTGTAGTCTACGCACATTATGAAGATACAAATTTTATTCGTACATTCGAAAATGCCGTAACGAGAAGTTAATAATTAATTTTGTATGTAAGAAATTAATTAGAGCTTGCAAATTTATACATAGATAACGTAGACTAAAGCCAATTATAATCTTCATCATCTGATTTTCATGAGAATTAGATTACGTCGCGTATTACTAAATAACACATGAGAGCGAGAAATGGGTCATTTGGGATCGATTGTACAGATGGTGCATTATTTCTGGTACTATTTCCGCACCTTCCCAGCAGCGAATTATTTCTCCTACAAAGCCAAGCGTGTAGAATGTTTTTCTCATGATCTCATGACGACGCACCATGGAGACTCGTTTGGGTCGTGTTTGGGGGGTAGACCATACCTCCACCTTCCATATATGTAATGACCGAGGTCCGCGAAAGATGAGAGAGAAAAAGGAGAAGAGAGAGCGAGCGAGCGAGCGAGAAAGAGAGAGAGAGAGGGGGGGGCACTGAGAAAGAAGGGGAAATGAGAGATGAACATATGGAAGTGGAAGCAGAAGATGTTGGAAGCGAGAGAAAGAGAGAGGAAGGGGTGAGAGAAGGACGCGCACGGATCCCGGGGTCCGGGAGTACTGGGCCCCACCTAGACGCGTGGGACCGACACCCACGATTCCCCGGCATCAACGTACTCTCATCGCGTACGCGCAGCACTTACATACATACAGCCGGCTTTTACGACGGGGGAGACAGCCTGTCGGAGTAATAAGAGGGGCCCTGGCCACGCGCGCCGGGCCGGACCAACCACTTGCGTTCGCGAGTCAATCTCTCTCGACTTTCTGCGAGGTCGCGCGCAGACGTTACTCTCTCGCCTCTGATCTTGCCGATGGGCGATACGATCTACGGCCCCGGTCGTGAAATCGCAATCGGGGATCGATCGCATTTGCGAGAAGTGCATAGGCACGGGGCGCCGTAAAAGACGAGTAGTAAATGAGAGTTTGCGATGGCGCAGCGAGAGAACTCCAGAATATCTATAAATATTGAAACACAGTATTTCGATAAATTTATGCTTGATAAAACGCTGTAAAAGTTCCTCCACAAGCACCGTAAATATTTAAAAGGAAGGTTTTATATAGAACATGATTTTATAAATTAATCCCCGCAGCAAAAAGAAAATAAAATTACACCGGAACGACATTTCCTGTCCGAACGAAGTTTGCACGGGAAATTTCTGTGTATATTAGATTAAGCTTGTTAATATGACGCTGAGTTAATATTTCTACTTGCCTATTAAAGTCGTTTAAAACGGAATTCGAATCTCTATTCGATCACAGTCCCATACAAAAATAAATATTTTCGATAATAGACCGATGAATAAGCTTATCGAAGTAATTTTCCAAAGAAGTATCTTATTCCGCATTGTTAAAGAGTTAAATGTATCCTAACTGCATTGCGCGTTACGATAACACGACGTATATTAGACACCGGGGAACTAATTGTTCTCCAGCGCGGGAAGTAGTCTGTTCATGGTGAGATTATTCTTGATTCGCGGACGATTTATTATTTCAAATCGAAAGCTGATCTCCGGCGTTCTACACGTGTTGCCTGTTGGCTCAGCGAGCTTTCTGATAGGGAAGACAGATCGCCTGGCTGGAATTGGACGTGGATCCGCAGGAAGCGAGTAGGAGGGTAAGCGATGTTGCACTCTCTTGTCGGAACGTAATAAGTGCGCAAAGTGACGTTTCTTCCGCGAAAGGTGCGGTGAATAATTGCACTTGAAAGACGCGTCGTTTAATTTTTGGAAATGGCTCATTATGCGCTCGGGCCACGTGGGCGTGATGCTGCGACGAGGCATTGGTTGCTTTACGACATTTCATCGAACAAAAATAATTTGCGAGAAACTAAATATTAAAGCAGTGCGAAATCGAGCTTTCAATGGAACTAACTTGTTAAATGACGTTTCGGAAGAACAATACAAAAGAAGAGTTTTCGGCGATTTATCAGATTCCTTAAACGATATTATTTAAATAACTCGGATGTATATATTGATTACTTTTTGTTGAAGAGGATACGTTTCTTTAAATAGCTATTTTCTGATCTCATAATGCATCTTGAGAAATTAAATATGTATTCTACATTTTCTAGTTAATTTCATCATATAAATTTAATTTTAATAGATACATATTTGAAGCTTTTTCACCAAGTTGAGTGATGAAGACATAAAAATATTGATGTTAGGAGACGAAAATGTATTTTATTAGATTTGTTATATTCTCTCCACTGTAACATTTTAAAATCAATTTTGCAGTTATTATAAATATTACCTAAAATAAAATAGATCTAGAACATCTTATTTATAAAAGTGGCGGAAATTTCAAGAATAATACAGTTTTATTTAATGAGTGAAACACGACCGACGTGAATCTCACAATTAATAGAGAGGATGTCATTTTCAGTTGAAAAGCGTACGAAATTGACGCAAAGATATCATTAGGCTGCCAAGATCTAGCCCGACTGAAAATGGCAGTTCTTGTCTAATAAATTGTAATAGTTTTATATGAATAAAAAACGACACATGCACTGAAAAAAATTTCTGGTTGAATATGGACGAATCAGATAATTCCTTTAGGATTTACCAGAATTCCTTTAGGATTTACCAGAATTTCTGTAGGATTACAGGAATTCTGGTAAATACTAAAGGAATTCTGGTAAATCCTAAAGGAATTATCTGATTCGTCCATAATCAACCAGAAATTTTTTTCAGTGTGTATACAAGTTTTACGTTTCGGGCGGTTCTTCGTCAGCGTAACGTTCCCCGCCGCGAAGAATGTCTTTATAATGATGTCGCGTCGATGCGGATACAATGTTATGTAGTCCGTCACAAAGCACAATTATCCTGTTCGATGAACGTGTCGATAAAAACGCAACATTAATCATCGCCCGTTCCACGCATCCAGTCGCGCTCATAAAGTTCTCCTTGTAGGATTTTGTTCCTAAACGCGTCAAAGCGATTGATCTTAATTCCATTCTCTACCGTTCGGTCCTTATCGAGACTCCGGTATCTTCGAGACGGTAAGAGGAGTGTCTCGTAATCATCTGAACAACTAAATCCTTGTAGGACTAAATTTTATCGTCTGTCCGCACCGGGACTTATCCCCTTCGTATTGGCGTAATAATAAATGAATGTCCAGAATATATTATACGAATAGTTTGTGGAACTATAACACATGCACGATTCTGTGATTTTAAAAGATAATTGATAAAAGACAAATTATTTTTAAACATAATATAACAATAATTAATTATTGTGTAGTACTGGTTGATTGTGCCTATAATAGAATCAAATTTTTAACATAAATACATAATAGAATCGTATTCTGTGAAATCGATTCGATTCTATTATAATCTGATCGTAGGTTTGATTAACTTAACGGTTAACACTAGTTAATTTGAAAAAGTTGAAGAAACATTTGATCAAAGTGGTCGAGAGAAAGTACGCTATAATTAGGACATTTTTGTATGATGCATCTCCCTTTTATATTCAAGCCGTAGAATGACGTTGCTCGTTTTAATTGTATGATTGTAAAAAGATTAGTATTATTGCGACAGTGTAAAATGTGCCCAGCCTCAAGACGAAAATATTTTGTGAGTTGCCCGATGTTAGTGTAAGTCGGAAGCCCGGGCGGCATACCGAATCAACATTTCACAGCAAAAGAAAGCAAGAAAGCCCTGTCATCGAACCGACCATAAATCATAATTAAACGTCAAGGAAGTGTCCTGTGGCCAGGGCCTATAACTCGTCCGGGTGACTCCAAAAAGCAGTTGACCTGCTCGCCACACCTCCGCAGTCATGTTTATACTTCATTACTATTCTAACGCTGCCTCTAAATCACAGCCTCAACCTTTAAACGTCTTACGTCTCGATTCGCGACTGTGCCGATTAGATATTTTGATTTTATTCTTCGTAGCTCGTGATGCATGTCTTTGCATACTTATAACCTGAATAGAATGCATAATGATATTGGAGAAAAGGTTGTGGCAATATTGATCTGCCGATCTCCGAAGAAATGACAATGTAACATTAACTATAGTTAAGTATTGTAGAATCGCAACTATATTTGTAGATAATATTTGGTGGGCTATTAACTATTGTCATGTCTCAAATGGACTTGCGTATCCCTAAGTAGCCTTTTCATACGTTTCAATATCTTTAAATTCAATTTTGTGATTAATCTGGAGTCAGGGCAATCCTCATTGATTAAGTTTTCGAATTGCAACAAAAAGTAAAGCTGTTTGACGGACATAAAAAGCCAATTTCTTTCTCATAGCAGCTCTTAACTGATTCGCCTTGAATAATCAAGCCGTTAGAAATACATTGCCGCAATAAATGTGCACAAGCAGCGTTTCTCAAGGCCGGTCGCGGGCCCAACAATCGTGTGGCCCGGCCGGCCGAGGGGCCTGATTCACGTCAGTAGATCCCGCGGCCAGATTATTCATGCAGCTCGCTTCAAACCCGAGGAGGCATCTCGATACCACGTTAATAAATCTGCCTAATACAAGGGGCGCGGCGATGTAAGTGAGGCTCCTTTTACACTGTCGCATGCCAGAAAAACATGCATTCCGTCGCGTCAATTTGCATAAATCACACTCTGCATTATCGAGAAAAACCACTCCTGCGAATCAGCCTGTCTCGTATTATACGACAATTGATTTTTCTCGGTTGTCTTACTTAAATACGAATTTTACTCGTCTGTGACTCACATTTACCTACGTTCGTGATTATTTAACGATATTTACGTACTATACATAGACTTCTAACGTGAGTTTGCATGCAATACCCTCTGAATTATTTTCGACGCGTTCTTAAATGTCTCGTAAAAATCTGGGAAAGAATACATAGCTTACCGTCTTTTTATATTATGTGATACAGATTTTCGTTTCCTTAAAATAGTTTTTATTCGGTCACTTTTAAATCGCCTCGTCACTTGTACTTTATATAGCCGCTTATATACAGGCTCATATATAAAAGCAGAGTATCGGAGGCCTCGAATATAGGCCATTACTTATCCGCAAGTCAACTAATTTATAGAAAGATAGAGGTTCTGCTTCTGAAGCCTCTCACGAAATTATATCTCACTACTGGACGCTATTAACTGCTCGATTTTGGAATAAATTACGACCAATTAACGAGCTTTATCCGATTCGCTGCCGTAGAAATACTGCGAAACCTTCTGCATCATCGATTAACCCTTTCTTTCTCACCTCGTCATTCCTCTTTCTTTATCATTTCCCTTTCTAGCGTCGTAAAGCTGTCAGCTGGACAAGATCTTGCTGGGTCTCGTTGCCGAAGATGCGCCTCACGGTGCATCGGCTCGAATTTCTGGTTCTCCATTGTGCATGCTCTCGCGCGCCCATCTCGCTCTCGCCTTTGTCTTTGTCCTGTCCTCCATCCTGCCCCCCCCCCCGCCTTCTCTCGCTTTCGAAGGATTCTATAAAGGCTAGATTGTAAGCGAGACGGTTCTCTTGTATCAAGTTGTTCCTCCAAGCGTGGGAGTGCCGCTGCCGCGTTTCGTTTGCTTTCATCCTAGGACAGTGTTTCCCAAAGTGCAAAGCCCGGCTGGTGTCCTTTTGAGGTCGCCTCTTCGTTATGCCATTCCTCTATCCAGAAAAAAAACCCGGCGGCGATCAAGTTTCGAAGATGTCACGAGTATGCAGAAACACAAATGAACAGGTGGAATTGGTTTTCCGATCGGAATTTTAAATTTTAAATTGGAAATAAAAAATGTTTTAATTTAAATTTACATTGAATCGACATACGTTTCTAAAGAGACGACGTTACAAGTCACATTTTATGCATGCGTATTTCGTCCGTGCGATTTGTATTTCAATGGAACATTGTATTTTTCATGGCTTTCGAGAGAATACAAATCTTATTTTCTGCGCGTCTCTCTTTGGAGTTCACATAATAATCTCATTTCCTATCGTACACATTTCCTTTGTGCGCGAGATTTGTTCGATAGATCGAAAGTATCCAATGCTTTTCCATATGAGATTTTACGAAATCGGGGGGAAAAGTAAGCTTTCTATAGGAAAGAGGATAATAATCAATAGATCATATTATATCGCAATACGTGTGCTTTCATTGTTGGAAATGATTTAGTATTATATTCTCTGTTTAGGTTGTCAAGTTTTGTGAAAGGAGAGTTAGCTCTTGTACTCTACGAATTTTTATACAATCAGAATAACATTAATTATTTGGAGGGAATAATAAGGCTCCTAACGTTATCCAGTTTTCGTTTGAAACAAAAATCGCGTAATTATCTCGCTTGAATGTAGAGAATATAAAATGACGATTTATTTTTCAAACTGTGGACTAAATATACGGAAAATGTAGGGTTTTGCGGGTTTGGGAAGCACTGTGGCTTAGAGAAGTGGAATTCGTCTTCCTTTTTCTCTCGAGCGGCAACAACGAAACGGAGTTTCAGGTACTGGATGCGATTTTTATCGTGAGAGAGAATAAGCTTTCGGCGGAATGCGCAGTCGTGTAGTCACCGCGTGAAAAGGACAGTCGCTAAAATGGATCGATTATCCGACTATACGTCGGGCGCACTGCCCTCCTCCCCTTTCTTTTCTCCTCGGCAATTTGAGTTGAATCGCGTGTCATCTCGATTATATCTCGTTACTTCTCGCGGTGGCTTCCTCTTTGACGCGCTCCCAGTCAGAGTTGCTTTAGGCTACCGCCTTTCTCGTTCTTCTCTTTTTCGTTATCTTCTCGATTTATTGGCGGACCTTAAAGGATCTCATTCGATACCTAAACGTTACTTACCTACGTTCCCGAAATATCCCAAGGCGTAACGTATTTCTAAAAATCAATTTCGCAGTCGCTTCCGGGCAATGCGGTCGTTTATGCGTCTGATTTCTTCTTCTTCTTCTTCGGTGACGGTAGAGCGGAGTCGCTCGTATTTCGGCCTCGTCCTGCTAGAACGAACAGCCTGTAATCTGCGCGCTCAGAGACGGGTAGGTTTCTCGCACGATGGCCAATAAATATCGCGCCCACTCCTCTTATTAGCGCGATCCACCATTCCCCCGAGTTCTTCGCGTCTCGAAGCGAGATTACCACGTTGCCGTCTTAACGCCGCGAACCGCGAAAGCTATGGAGCGGTATCGGGAAAGTATTGGAATCGTGCAACACGTTACCCCTCGAAAGCAAACAGGATGTAAATTGTGGTTATTACAGCGAAATTATTTTTCAGTCAGTTACCAGACAGGTACCTTAGTATACGTGTGGGTGTGTATAATTATAACACCGCGTACATTTAAATTTATTTCTTAACTGAGAGGACACTTGGCATCGAGGACATTTTTCGTTTCACGTCGTATTCAGTGGAATATTGTTTGACCCAAGAGGCTTTAATTTCGAATAATGAGGGAATAATGTTTTCTCCTTTAATACAAAAATGTATTTTATATTCAATTTTCGTGCTCTATAATTTTGTATTTTCAATTTACACCAATCTTGAGGATGCTTTCTTATTCCTTTTCAAACCTTGGCGGTGCAAGTTTTTTCATATTTTCCAGTTCTTTCAGTGATGTCCAGACTGCTTTATATACCTTTGCATTTTGAATTACTTGTTCCCAAGGTCCGTGCATCCATTAATTTGCAATTAGCGCAATTATCGATGTCGAAGCCCCGTTTTACATACGTTGTTTATCGCTTTACGCCGTGCTGGGGAAAGATAAGCGTGATTTTGTTAGCGCGTCGGAGCGGGTAAATGGTGCTTGTGCGACGAATATCGAACAACTCGAAGCAGCGTGACGCCGTTGCGAAGGGGCCGCTGGATCGAGAAGGTGAGACCATAAGAGAAAGAGAAAGAAAGAAGATGAGAGAGAGAGAGAGAGAGAGAGAATAAATAAAGAGGAGCACAACGTCGTTCGCAATATGATTAATGTGGCCGATCGAGAGAGGAACAGAACCAGTTGGTCCGGAACGAAAGCCGCCTTCGGGTTAACTCTTCAAGGATCGGTGGCTCCACTTCCCTATGGGAGGAGACGGAGGGATCCATCGATCGGGCGCCATCCAGTCAGCTTCTCGATTCTGCTTGAGAGAAGCGTGTCCTCCGCGTATCACGATACACATCTCGCGGCACTAATAAGCTATTTCAATGAAGATGCGTCCGTCATGCGGCATAGAAGCCAGATACACTGGACCTTTATTCTGAAATAAGATTCTTCTTTCATCGAAGAAGGGGGCGAGATCTTCGTTAAAATAATCGCGTAATAAATCGATTAGGATAAAGTGGAAGAAAAACAAAATTTGATATTAATTCTACGTACATCTGAAACTGTTATCCGTTGCGATAATCATTAATGACGTAATAATCTTCCGTAAAAGGGTGCAATCGTCTTTTTCCGAGAGTTAATTTGATTAGTGTCACGTCGTGAGCATCGTTTTGTACATGCCTCGGATACTTGATAAAAGTATCGAGATACATTCCCATGAACGGCCTTAATTTATCTTTTTGTCTATTAAACGACTCTCTCAATTTTGTCCCATCCTCACCTCGGCTAGCGGCCTGCTGTGAACCGGTTTCTTTTTCGTATCGGTTTCGTCGACGAGTCAACTTCTTCGGGGCTTCCATATCTCACCGTTCGACGCGTTCGCCCTACCGGCCGGCCTTAATTTTTTCACGCCATCCTTCCATCTCTCCGTTCTCTTCTCCTGATCCTGGCCGTTCGACGATACCCCGATCGTTTGTTCGCGTCATTAGAGGCTCGCGTGCGGCAATTTGCCACGCCCAGATACAAGAATTCGCACCTCCGGAACGCGGCCGGCCTGCGAAAAAGGAGGAACGCGCACGAGGCTTTTTCTTATCAACGCTCGAAGAGCACGTATACCATTCCACTCTCGTCTCGTTCGGATTCTTCGACGACTTGCAAATTAATCTGACCCGTGTCGCCGATATAATATCCACAAATAAATGTAAAATTGTTCTAAAAGTACACGTGATTTTTTCGCGCTCACGTATGAAAGCCGTTCCACTGGACTATTCTGACAAAATGTAAAAATGGTAGCGTGCTATTTATTCGCTACTTGTTGCTATTTCTTTCTCGCAAGTTAACAGAAAGAACAGAATTATAAAACAAACTTTATTCTGACGACGATCGTTATAGACGAATAGAAAGGTGGTTTTTACTCACGAATCTAGCCTGATTATCAAAAATGCAAAATTCCTTAAGAAACGTATCTTTATTTTGTCACTTTATCTGCAATTATATACGCGGGAAATTAGTATGGAAATCATGGGGCTGTTACTTTGAGCGGTTGATTTATATAGTCAATTTCGCTTAAGTATGCCTGGATAAGCACCCGCGGTTTCTGATTGTGCAAGCTTTGATCGCATACGAGGATTAGAGGATATAATTGGAGTGAAAGTTCAGCCATTATGCAACGCTGCGCCTGATAACATATTCCGGTAATTAGAAATGATATTCTTCGGGGAACAGCGAAGGAGTTTTACCAGTCGCTTTTTCCACACGCCAGAGATTTCCACGTCGGTTTATCCGTAACTTAAATATCAACGTCGATTGATCGGCGTTACATTGTATCTCTAGCAACTCGCTGAAACGCCGTTGCATTGAATCATTTTCCGCGGTTTAATTACACGACGAAAATTCGCGATCGCAATCGCGAGCCGTTCACTCGAGGACGCGGTAATTAAACGTAATGCGAAACGACAGGCATGGTGAATTTCGCATTTCACGCGGAGTCCCGGCTCCGGCGTAGCGTGCCAGTATGTCGCGTTATTATCAATCAGCGTGTTGTCTTGTTTATCGACGGGGATAAAATGTAGAAAGGCTTATTCAAATGCGGCACTTTAGCACGCGGGTGAGATCGACGGGAGGTAGGGGGAGGGAGAGAGATTCACGCGGAACGCTGCACTCAGCGTACCTGTCACTCCGCATTAACGTTCCCGATCGCGCTGCGCGTTCCCGGACCCGCGAGTTTTCGTTTCGCGATCCCGACCGCGACCGGACAGGCGGTTAATTCGCCGCGAGTGAGCTGATAGAGATGTTTGACGGGTCCGCATAATAAATCAGCATCGGGCGCAGCTGATAACGGAGCACCGCGCGTCGAGTCGCGTCGTCTCGTCCTTTCCTTGTCGCCCTGTAAAACATGCGTCCGTTCGCGCGAAACGGGTTTCGATCGACGCGAAAAAATAGGAAGGTCCCCCCTCTTCCTCCTTTTTTTTTCGTACAGCGAGACGCGAGCCGGGCGACGAGACCGTCAAAGCCCGGAATAGTCAGCTCGCGCTTAATTAATCCGCGAGCATTATCTGTCGCGGTTGCGTGTCGCCGTGAGCCGTACGTTCCGAATATCGGTTTATCGTCCCGCACGATTGAATACCAATGTTGCAGTTGTGACGACTTCTTGGAGATCTTTTTACGAATCGGGAGATAAGAGGTAATCTCTCCACTCGGGTAGTCTAAAGAGGGAGACATGAGAAAGGAACAAGTGCGGGATTTACGTGGCACCCGCTGGTTACATAACCATTTCTCTTTTCATTCATATTTTACATGTTCAGCTTCTATAGAGAGGATCGACTTCACTCGGGTCCGCGTTCGTGAGAAGTCGTTTGACAAGGTAGGCGATAGCGACAGGAAAACGCCGATATCGAGCTCGCAAAAATCCGACGCGAAGAAGTCGTAAAAGTCGCCGATAAAACACGAAGGGTAGAGGAACACGCGGGGGAGGGAAGGGGGGGGAGCAAAGGCGCTCCCGGCATACCAATAAGCGAATATTTGTCGAGGACAAATTTGTGGAGATCCGAAATTTCGCGAGGGTGTCCCGCCTCCGCTTCGTCTCCGAACGTTTAAGGGTGTATCGGCAAATATTTGCGCGCGAAAGCGGCAAGGTACTCCGAGTAAACCGAACGAGGTATCGCGGAATCGATAGTTCAGGGTGGAAAGAATAGAAAGGGAAGAAACATGAATGGTCGCGTTGGCTTGTGCACATAACTAATTGCCGACAGTAAAAATTCGTCGGACCGAAGTCCAAAAATCTGCATCACGGACTCACATTGACGATACTTAATATTCCTGTTCCTAATTAGGAACGTTTTCTTCATTCGAGATGGATATAATTTTAAGCAGATCTCTATTAAAGTCAAGCCACCACTAGCGTATCGTTTGATATTTCCGTAAATAATGATTTCATAATTTCAGAGTTACTCAATATCGTATTCTCAATTTATAGATACGTTCTCGAGAACGATTTAAATAATTTATGCTTCTTAATGTCAATATCTTGGAAGATACTTAAATAAATATTAGCAGCGCGGAAAACGTCGCATAATTTAAAAGCAGGATAAATATGAAAATTACTTTTTTCAACTCTCTTATTTATGCTCAGGATAGTTTAGGACGCGAAACTGGCCCGCGCGAAAGTTTCGAAAATATCCCTCAAGTGTCCTCGAGCAGAAACGACTCATGGGAAAAAAAAAATCACATTTCTTCTGGCGAAGTGAAGGAGTTGAAATAGCGTGCTCGTTAACTTTCAGCGGTCGTATGCAAAGTTTCCCCTCGCTCTGCTTGTACTTCTCATTTGCGAACTCCCGGATACTCGGTGAAATTCCTCAGCGCGAATCCATCATGTTCCAATATAGGAATTTCTACAAACCAGTTGGCTCCGGTGCTCAAGCTAATTGATGATAAATAATCATTACCCGAATAATATTCTGGGAAAATGTAAAAAAAAATTTTACATTCGTTATACACTTCATAAATGTCATGGTGTCTCGCTGCACAGACGACTCTCTCTCTCTCTCTCTCTCTCTCTTCTCTGACGAAAAATTATTTTCTGGAAATATATGGCACTTGCGCAGGGGGTGCACTCTTTCGCGTCAGCTCTTTATTTATTATCGCGTTATCGTGTTTCGCGGCCGTGCCCCGAACGCCCCGCGCGCTCGCACTTGTTGCACGCGGAAGCGATTCGGGACGATTGAAATATCACGTTCGGCTTTACGGTGGCGTTAAAATCACGGCCGGCCGCGGGTAATTGTACTTAATTGCGCGTCGCCGGATAAATTCCGCGAGCGCTCGCCTCGCAATCGGGAACACCTGCGGCGAGATCTCTATAAAGTCGTGTCACCCCGAGGAAAAACACGATCGTAGAGTCCTGGATAGTCCCCCGAGCGCGTGTCCTTGTCTTCCTTTTTCGAAACGGGAATCTTTATTGCCGTTCCGCCACTTTCCTGCGTTCCCGGGAGCTATCGTAGAAGAAGAACGATTATCCCGTCGACTGTAACAAACGTTTGCCATCGAAGACCGACGGTGTTAGACGGTGCGGATGGTATCACTCGATATTCAATCTCGAATAGGCCCGCTCGCCCGTGGGTGTCGCAATCCGGTATTGATAATCAAATCGACAGCCGCGCAGTTGTGTTCCGTTAGCGATGATAAAACGTCCGAGCGATCCTCTTATTTGCGGACAAGGTCTCCTTTCGGATGGAAAAACGAGGAGAGATATTTTGTATCTTGAACTGGTCGCGGCGAATTTTATACTAAGGCCAGGTTTCACTAAAATCGTTTAACGTTAATCTTACATTAGTGTAATTCACGTTTGTCCCTTTCTAAAGTGTCAGAAAGAGACAAAGAATGAATTAAGCTGAGCTTAAAGCGACGTTGGTGAAACCAGGCCTAAAAATGTAACAGTTGTTGAGATTTTGCGCCCTTTTAATGTATTACCGATTTAAAAACTAGAGACGTTTAGCGAACGAAATTTTAAAAGTACCAGCAGGTGAAACTATTTTCTCTTTTCATATGATCTCAAACTCCGGTAAAAGTTTTAGATTAATCGATTACATTTGAATCGACTTAAACGTAGCTTAACTTTGATTAAAATAACACTACAGGTTTCGAAAAGCCGCACCTTATTTACGAGAGCGGCTGTTCTTTTAGTACGAAAGTCTGGGGATATAACCGCTGTGTTTTTAATACCGCTCTATCCGCGGTAGGTCCGTGACAGCCTCCGTCCCATCGTGGGCTATTCTGACTGGCGTTTGGCTCGTACATAGTCGTAAATTTTTGAGTATGGGCGACCGTGGGTCGCTAGATGACTCATTTACGGTCATCGCAAACGCGCGGTTTATGCCGCCATATCTCTCCAATCCGGCGTACACCACGAATACGCGTAACCATAAAGCTCTAACCGGGCGGTTGTAATCGTGTTTCTCTTTTCTTTTCACACAGTACTCATGTCGGAACGCTAATCGTCTCCAGGCTTCGGGCATCCATGAATCTGTTGTGACAACTGCGATCGAGATCGTTATCTGCGGTTGATAAATCTTCGACGATATGGCAATCACGGAAGTAACGTTTGGACATTATGAAAGACATGTTACGAAAAATGTCGAGCCTATCACGCAATAGGAAAGCACAGGCAATAGGGATAGGGAATAAAGCAGGCAACAGAAATAATTTTATTAATTTGTTAGAAATAACTAAATTCCAACTTACCAGAACCCGTGTATCGACGCACAATGGAATACGGAACAGGCAATAGGAACAGAATTTCCGACGCGTTGAATTTCTGTTCCCTATTCCCTGTATCTGACCTACCTGACCATTCACAGTTAAGACTGGGACAGGCACGTGGTTTCAAAAAGCAGACGATTGGACAGCACTCCTATTGCCAACGAATCATTGTGTCTTGGTATTACGTAGGCTTCTATTCTGTATTTCTATTCCTTACTCCTGTTGCCTGTGCTTTCCTATTGTGTGATAGGCTTAAACACTGCAACTGTATCTCTCAATATCTACTTATTTTGAGTTTGACCTGCGCGATCGGTTATTGGTTGCAGAAGTTAATCGTTACCACATAAAATTATTACCGTTCGGTAAATCACTTATTATTACGTGTTGCGACGTAAAATGCAGTTTTACAAAAGATTTAATGATCCGTTTATTAATTATTCCATAAGTGTTTGGATCTATAGAATTTTTCCATTTCTAATCACTACTTGGTCGCGGTGTGTAGTTCAGGGATCTCTACCAGCTTTTAGGTAAATTGTTCCATTTGTCAGAGAATTAAACTCGCGCGTCGACAAGGCAGAGAGATTCTCCTTAAGACACCCTGTAGGTGAATAAGATGCTCGTCGGTGCCATCACGGAGGCATCGCTGTACGTGGAAGCCCCAAAGAGGCGAGGGGTCCCGAGAGGGGTATACGAAGAAACCCGTTCGGTCGCGTGGCGCACGCCCACGCGTTGTGCGTGTGTACGCCGCCTTATGCCGCCTCTCTCTCGTGAACACCCAATCTCCTAGATCTCAAGTTCTTCTTACTCTAACGGATCTATTTCATTCCTCGAAAATGTTCGAAACGTACATTGAAAAGGAAAATCTGTTTAAATCTTAAACATCTCTTTAAGCATGTCCTAAAAGAATTTCAGTTAATTTATCCAAGCGACTAAAATGCTTTTTAAAAATAACTAAATAAACCTTTTACAAAACCGTGTAGATCTGACTTGTAGGCATGACAAAAGATGGAACTCTTTCGTTTAATAAGAAAGTTTTTAGCTGAAATCGAGAAACACGATGGCGAAGTGGCGATCTATTTTCCGTCTAACTCGTGATGTCGTTTTATCTCGCCTCGATAATAGATCTTATTATTCTTTTCGACTAACATATTGACAGATTAACGCTTGCATTTTGTGAATGCTCGTCCGCTGAGGCGTGACAATATATGTATAGTGGGCGATATCTGTCGTAATAATGTGTGCACCGCGTGGACATCTTCATTTTACTCTTCAATGCGGTTCGATCAGATGCAAGAATAATAAGTATAACAACATAAAGATACGATCATAATGTACCACGAAATATCAGAAATATTTTTGCAGAATTACATCTACCTATATTGGATACAAAAAACGTATTAATGTCATACCTGTCATAAATAATAATTACCTGACGATCGGATAGGATATCAAATCAGTAAAAATAAATAAGTAAAAAATATTTATATTCATAAATATCTTTAGATTTCTATAAAAAGTGGTGGTACGCGAATTGTATTATAATTAGAAGGTATAGCGATTTTATTGGCGACAAGCTCGCCGCACCGTTGTTGCAACATACGGCGATAGCAGCGTGCAATTATTCCCGACGCGTTCGACACTTGCAGACAACGTAGCGCTATTCTCTCTCCGCGTGACATTTACCGTTGGAATTCATCGTTTCCCGATACGGGATCGAACGAGATCGCCTTACGAGCCCTACCGACACGGGACGAATGGCCGGTATTCAATCATCCTGTTTTTAAAAACAATAGGACTTATAAAAGCACCAAAAAATGCAGGCTAAATATTTTTACAAAAAAATATTTTAATATATCCGGGAATGATATGGAGATGAAAAAGTGAATTTCACCATCGGAACATAATTCTCTTATTGCATGAGAAAAATGATCAAGCATAGCGGATAAAATTCTTTTTCTTTCGGCAAAATCAACGAGATAACATATCATACTTTCACCGTGCAATTACGTACTTTATTAAATTAAATTAATATGGAATTACAAAATATTATCTCCTCAAATCTGCACGAACGTACAGGTCTGGCCAATATATTGGTCCACGGGTTACGTACAAATTGGCAACAGTAGGTCTACTTCGCGACAATTCTACGGATTAGACCCCTGGGTCTTCGTGCTCCATATAGAAAGCAACGAACGACGATTACGGCGGCGGCAATAAAATCGGGCGATATGCGCGTCGTACGGTTCACCGGGACGATCATTTTCGCGGTGCTGATATATACCGGTACGCTTTACTACCGTGGTAGCGATATTATAGCTTATAAATTCCTGCATGTCCCGTCACTGTGCTCCCCGGGATATAAATGGGGCACTTAACCGAGATGTCGTTCGCACGTAATGACGCCTTCAAAGCTTACCTACCGGAACACAGTCTCGCGGACGTGTCACTTAGGGACTGACGCCGATTTTCCCACAGTCAAGTCCGTACCGAATCGGGAGATGGTTCATCCGCAACCCTCGGGTCTCGTGTGGCCGATGGGGTCATGGCGCGAGGCCGGGCATTCGTTAATCCTCTTTAGGATATCTTCAGAGACGTTACCGTCTTCTGGAGAACGAACCACGGGAGAAATAAAGCAACGACAAAACTTGAACTATTCTCTTTCGTTCAATTTATTCACAATGGCGATAGATAAATGCCCAGCTACGGTTTACACGCGAAAACTGTAGGGAACCGTTGAATCCTTTGTGTATGACATTTTATGAAAATTGCTTCGGCATCAAGTTAAAACTGATGCGACGCCCGGAGCACGCAAGTGTCGATTTTACGATCACCAGGAAGGTGAAGCGCGCTTTTGTCGAGCACGTGCGTTCGGATTATAATTTCCGGAAACGGAGGACCCAAACGGCAACGGGGGCGCCGCGGAGGATGGCGCGAGAGGACGGAGAACACGAAAGGAAAAGAAGCGAGACGCGACTCACGTGCTCCGTTATCTGAGTTCACCGTAGAAGACAGCGGGAGTTACGGCGTTCAGATGTATGCTCACGTCCAGCACCGGGGTTCCCATCGGGAAATTTTCTCTCCTGGCTTTCCCCCACGTTCCCTGTCCCGCCGTGCGCCCACCGCGGCCGGTCTTTTATGTCCTTTTATTCTTCCTCTCGAGCCTCTCCACCCACGAGCGATTTACGAGCCGGGTGAAAGACACGCGCCCGCCCGTTTTATACCGCGACCGGTCGAGTGGGCACGACACGGGCCTTACATATGGAATTTCTCGATCGTCGCGTTTCGATTCTGATCCGCCGAGGATCAGGGACGCTTACGATACCTCGATGTTACCGAAGAAAGCACTGGGAGGGAAAATTGGCTAATCCTATGCGAAACGCCTGTAGTGTGCGATGATAAGCTGAAGTACCTGCACCCTCAGAAAGGATTTCTGTTACTGAGACAAAACATATCCTTGACGCATTTATATTTCTCACAACCTCATTTAGTATAAAAATAGCACAATATCAAGATTAAATCAATAATTCTTATTCTCCTCTATTGAATTTAAAAAGATTGACTTACTGTATTGAGACGAGAGTAACTTGTATAAATATAAGTTTATATATTCATGCGTTTAAAATAAATTTTTTCTTCATCTTACAACGTACGAAGTTAGTACCACGATATTCGACAAAAGACGATTCTAGATTTTAGAATTTTTCATTTAAGATTACAATATTCTTTTCTCTATAATAAATATAATTGGCGTTACGTCGATCCTATTTTATGATACGTTCAAGTGTTAATAGCATTGGATCCGGAAATTTTGTCTGTGGGTGTGTATGCGCTGATATTCCTTCATGTACAAAGGCGTATCGGGTTTGCTTTTATCAACGCACTGTTTTCGAAATATATTAAAACTAACGAGCTCGGTCGAGATATTTTTGTGACTGTCTAATATTCATATTGGTGATTATATCCCGAAGCAAGACATACATTATTTTGGTGAACTAAACTTACTTGGTGCTCGCTGAAGAGTGAACATTTTTATTTCTGTACCCCGCGAAGCTTAATTTAGATTATTCATCAGATAAATCCATTTAATTCTTGCGCAAAGCATGATACAGAGAGATAGGGAGGCAGAAGAAGTAATAAACTGTACGTCGTTCTTCAAATGTCAGAACTTTGTGCTTAAGTGTGAACTGAAAGGATGTGAATTTATGGATTTACGGATTTATAGATCCAACAACTGAGGCACATTTACGGACGTAGCAATCTATGAACCTATAAATCATATATAAAACTAGCAATCCACAGATTTATGTATCCATAGATCTGGCGGTCTATGGATCCATAGATTTATGAATTTACGGGGATACACATGGATCGAATACATAAGCAACCTGTTGCTGCATGGAGATCAGTAAACTTAATAATTCACGCTTTTTATGGATGGCAAACCGTATTAAAACCTTAACTACGAAAATATCTTCGATATTACGGGGCTTTTATTAACTTAATTTCCTTACGTCTTGTTTTCATAAGTCTCTGGTTCTTTGTATATCGAGAAAGAACGGACGGAGGAGGAAGAATCGATTAATTAATAAATCGTAAAAGAGATGCACCGTCTCTTGTTCACCGCCCCTTTGGCACGATTCATCCCCGCAGGTTTCGTCGGTGCGGGCCGACACCGAATCGCGGGGATTCATGACCTATCCAGAAATTATTCGCGGATGCGATCGTATCTGCCGCTCCCGGGAAATTTACGGGGCGATCACGAGCGCGCTCGAGCCTGAATGTCTTCATCGCGCAGGAAGCTGCTCGCTAGTCTGCAGTACTATACTTGATCCTCGTAACGCGATGATGCCGTTATTCTTGACACGTGTTTACTTTGATACCTGCATAAAACATAGTTGAGATAGCACGGAACGATTCAACTCAAAAGTAATTAAAGCTCGTCTTTAAATCTTTTGAAGGCAATTAAGTGTTCAGTTAACAATCGGCAGCAAAGTCCAATATTTTGACAGTTACGCGATGTTAATAAGATTATTGTAAATTTTATAACAAACGAGAGAGCTCGAAGTTTAATTTGCAAAGTACTACGAATTGTTGGTCCGACTTGAAGTGTAAATTATTGTCAAGTAGATGGGATTTTATATAAAATGGCCGTTCCGTTGCTTTATCCCTTAAAAGCAAGTACATAAAATATGTACTTATTCTTGATAAGAACAGCGTCGCTTTATACTTGAGCGTGGGAATAAGCTCTCCAAGTTGCGAGAAGCTGTTTACCTTCTCGAGCGTTTAATTTTATGCTCTCGTGCCGCGAGAGGAATTAAGGGCTCCGGGATACCTCCTGGATGCTTTCTGCGCGCGCAGGGATTGCAATAAATTCCGAGGCAGAAGGGCGACTTTCTCGACGGGGGTACGCGTAGGTGGTTGTCGAATATCGCTTCGATACTGGTTCCGAAGCGGGCAGGAAGCATCCTCGCGAGACTTGATTTAAATTCTCTCGTACAATGGCATCGCGGCGCACATCACAATACCACTCTCCCACACCTTGTATTTATGAAGGCACGGACACTTGTATCAAGACGGCACGGAGGCATTTGCATACGTGCGTCGCGTAAATACACGTTGCGCCCGGAAAGTTTTAGGGCGGATCGTGAACTGAAGGAAGAAACAGAAGATTCGGCCAAGAGTTTAATATTTATTCGCTTCAAAATCGTTTCCGTTCGGCGTGACTCCCGACAAGGTAGATTCGCAGAAGCGACGGACAAAATTTCTTACATTGTCACGCAGGAGAACGAATAAGGAGGAGTCGAAGAGATAAAACTGTAACGGATTAACATATCACGCGAAAGGATCGGTTGATAAGGGCATGATAATCAGGCTCCGCATTTTAGGATTATTGCATTGAAATTGCTCCAGTAACGTCTTCGGTCCAATCCTCGATGATCGGAGCGCGTAGCAGCGGGAACGATGCAGCCTCCAATTACGTCCGTCTTATCTCGTCGTAATATACTTTTATAATATCTTTATCGCGCGTACACGTTATCCCAAATTGAGCGTGCGGTTATTCGCGTATCGCCGTTTCTTCGTATGCCACGCGATACAAATTATTCCGCGCACCGGCCGCGTACGAGCGGAGGTCCCGGGGAATCTCGCGGCCGGGCCCCCGCGAGGAACGGGGCCCCGGGGTCGTCTTCCGGGCGCCGTGAGCCGCAAATCAGATAATTTCGCGGGCCAATTACGTTATCGCGCGGTACGGCGAGTGGAACGAGAAACGAGGTGAGCGAGGCGAGCTGATACGGAAACGAGAAAGGGACCGGGGGTCAGGTAGGGGCCTGAAAGCCTCATCGAGGCGGCGCGCGGCGCGCCGAGAGGAACGTCGGCGCAACGCCGCGGATAGTCCCGGCGTAATAGAGCCGTGTACTCGGCGGGGACATTATCTGATGGGAGGATTTGCATCCTCCTGCCTGGGCTCTTTGCTATAAATACTTTAGCGAGCCGAGAGTCGACCGGACCTCGTCGCCGCTCGGACGCGCTCGGCATTGTACTCGTTTTTCCACGCGCGTTCTCGAGGGGGCCGCGGCGCGCGCAAACGACAAATTATGTACTCGCATTTGCATATTTGATACGTGGCTACAACGTCCTGGAGGAAATGTTCCGGCACTGAGTTACGTTACGGGCCCGGCCGGCGCTCTCCGGCTTTCGGCTTCGTTGTGCCTCTCTCTCTCTCTCTCTCTTTCTTCCCTCTCGTTCCCACGCCTCTCCTTTTCCGCGCCTCTTTCCGCAACTGTGGTATCCCCCTCCTCGTACATTAATTTTGCATTTTATTACATTGCTTTGTATCACGTTAAATTTGTACATCGCTCCAAAATTCCTTTTATTAAAAAACAAAATTGATTCCATCGAAGGACTTCCCTCGAGGTCGCAGCCGGGGGAAAGTTTTAGAGAATATCCTGCCCGTTTATTGTCCTTGTTATATTTTATGCGTATCCCGTGCGCAGCTGCGCGCTTATTCCGACGTGGCTCGTCCCGCGGAATAATAAATAGGCCTATCTTTATCTCTAATAACTGATAATCTCCTTTTACTACTTTACTTTTACTAGATTTTCTAATTGCCACTCCTAAAGAGGCTGTGTTCTCCGTAGTAGGAGTAAACCGCGCCTCTCTCTTTCTCCCATTCACGCTCGCTCTTTTCTCCTCCCTCCTTTTATTTATTCTTTCTCTCGTTCTCCTTCTCTTTCCGCGGAGTTCCAGCTTTCCGAAGAACCAGCTCGTTATTCGGCGGGCGAGAAAAATCGCATTCGCGCTCGACTCGCGTCTTATAAGCATAATTTTCGAAAAAAGCGCACGTACGATTGGATCAGTCGCCACGCAAAGATGATGGAAGCCGTGTGCCGAGCCACTTAACGTCTTCCGGTATACCGGCGATAGCGTTGCGGCTCGACAGTATAATGATTTCTCGCGCGTTTTCTATTATATATCTCTCCTTAAGATAATTTATCCCGCGATTAGACAGCGCTTTCGCATTAACGTTTTTCTCTTCCGTCGCGATCCCTCCCGACGCTCGTAAACCGATAGCGAACGATCCCCCGATCGATTCGCGATCGCGTGTCGCGCGAAATTTGTTGCAGTAACGAGAATTATCGGCTATGAATATCGCGCTGTCAACCAAAAATAGAAGGAGGCGCTATCGTTCGATACAGATTCATAGAGGTTTTATCGATTGAGCTGATTCGCTTTAGAATTTTACGCCCAGTTTACGCACCCCCATCTTTTCGCTCTTTGATCATAAAATATTATAGTCCTTAACTGAAAGGAAAATGATTACTTTAATATCGAACTGTCGGTAGTTATCCAAGATTTATTTATTGGAGGAATGTGCACGTTCCCACATTTACGCTGAAGCGTTTTATACGGAGCCGTCTCCGGCAAATATTGTTCAAAAATAGATACGCCGACACATATTCTCGACGTCTCGTAAGTGCGCACCAGGCTTCAGTTAGTTAGCTAGTTTCGCTTTGCCGCTCTGTCAAGATGGCGATCAATTAGCGCCGTTCTCCATTTCCTGGCACCTACGGCTACGTAATCGCGCTCGGCAACGAGCCGCGGGGACGTAGCGTCTCGCCACTTCTTAATCCTCACCATTTACGAGCGGTGATCGAGCAGTAAAATTAGAATATCGATACGGAATGAGATCCGTAACTCAGACGGCGATACGTGCTTAGTGCCTTAAGCCGCGCGGTATCTTCAAGGCGATCAGTGCCGTTTCATTCGGCTTTCGCAAATGAACTGTTTCGCCATCAAGACTGGGTACTAACATATATTTGGAATCTACATATATCGACATTTCGTTTCGAGACGCGAATATTTCTTTATCATTTCTGTTACGCAACTCGGCACCCCAGAGCCATCGGAGGTACACGTTATTTGTTCTCATTTTAGATCCCTCTTTCCCTCCCTCTTTATCTAAAAAGAGATTGCTGCTCTTGAATTAATTTTTTTAATTAGACTCTCATGATAAGAAAAGACATATCGAGTAATTATAAATGTTGAACGAGGGAAAGGGCAGTACCCTCAGAATGTTTAGTGCGAGCTCTGGAGTAATCAGTTAATAATCTTTTTTTTCGCCCCAGGCGAAGACAAGGAAATTTATGTCGCGCGTATACCTTATTAAAAGTCCTTTCACTCGCGCAATACGATCGTGGCGATTGTAGTGGCGCGCGACATGTACAAATGTTCCCGTCCTCGCGTAAGAAAGGAAAAAAGTCTCGCGAGCACGCGGGGAAATCGTAGAAACGTCATTTTTCCAACGCGTACGCGAACGTCGAGATCGCGCGGAATGGCAAATTGTGCGTACCCACATTTGCATGGCGAGAAATGCGCGCGACTATACGTTGGGACAAACGGCGCCCCACGAGTTACGGCACGACGACCGGATTAGATCGTATTTGGAAAACCAGTAACGACCGCGGCGCGCGCTGTGACGAATTTTTCGAAACGTTGCGTATTTTAAAAGACTCGACGATTGACAGGGAAAAAGCCGGACGAATAAGTATTGCGAGAAAATCCCATAGAAATTACATTATTTATCTTATGTATATTTTTTTCTCTTCAATTCCATTTATCTCATTTCTGTACCATTGTTTTTCAGCACTTGTTTACATATTTACTGTTCGTTGTAAAAATTATAAATGAGATGTCGATTACATGACGGAGGCATCTTTTGTTTAGTCGTCAAATTGCGAAACGATTTTTATCAAAACATCCGCTTGCTTCCGCGATGTTTTCGACCGATTCCACGATTCATTGTCGAAGGATCCTGAGCTCCGGAGCGAGTGACGCGCGTAATACTCGACACGTGGGATGTCGCGCTGAGATACGCGCGATTCGCACGGCCATTGTGTCCCGGCTTTCTGCGCGTGGCGAGAATACGAGATGGTAAAAAGGAACGTGTACTCGCATTATCGTAATTCACACGCCGGTTATGATGAGACGGGCGGAATCGCGTTGCGACGCGGGATATTGCGTTCGATCGCCGGCCGACACGCTCCGGGTGGTTTCCAGGCAGCGGCCGTCGCGCGGGATGAATGGACTTTGCTTTTGAAAACCTCGCTTCGCCCACAATAGATGTTTTTTTTTTTTAAAAAAAAGAAGTACTTTTGGCTACTAAAGTAAAAACCCCTATACCTTGTACTTTAAAATAAAGAGAAAGTGGAAAGGGGAAAAAGAAGAAGAAAAAGATCGTTGAAAAGTTTCAAAGCGGTTATATATTTTTTAGTTGAACAAAAAATTACACGGTAATGTTACATGTTTAAAGAAATCGCCTGTAATAAAAGTTTATCGCATATTTGGATTACTTTGTAGAAAACGCGTCTTTTTCTAAAAGAAACTCGATGATTTTAGTTAACAATTCCGAACTGCTTGGAAACTTTTGAACGGCAGTGCATGTATAGTTAATATAACTACACTCTCTCTACTCTTCTCTTTCTGCCTCATCTCGTGATTTCCGAAATCTGACGGCGACTCCCTTGACCTGTACGCTACGTAAGGATACATGACATTATTATCGGTGTCATAAGAGACCGCAGATACCGTCACCCGCGGCACCTACCGGACCAAAGGCGGCCCGATTATCGCCGATATGAATACGCACGTCGTGCGTATCCCGCGTTACGTTCAATTAACCGTAAGATCGCTTTGCCGCGTCGTGTTATCGCCGGCAACGCGATCGATCTTCATTACTTCTAACGAACCGCCGTCGTCGCCCGGACACGAGCGCGCCGCGATCCCGTCCCGACGGTGCCGCCGGCACCGTTATTACGACGATCGCTCGCACGACCATTGACGTTATTAATATCGACGATACCGCGCGCCGATATTCGTACTCATTAACCGCGGGATTAGGCGCGCTAGGTTTATCCCGGTCATGTAGCGCGAGAAACGCCCGGGATAAATTCAATCTCGAGAATCCATTAAGTGCAACGCACTCCTTCTCTCGAGCCCGGCGTTACCCCGCGCCGTGCGTGGGTGCCCGGTAATGGGAAGTGCACATAGAAACCGTCCTGCCCATATTTGTCTACCATTCGTCTTTTTCAGTCCGCCGGTCTCTCTCCTCCACTTCGTGCTCCGCAGTCTGAGAGGGACCGATGGCTCAGGAATGTACGCGCGCGTACCCACGGGAACAGGTCGCCTATACCCAGAGCGTAGATATGTGAGAATCGGCGATAGGGATCTTCGGATCCTCCGACGAATCTGGAGTCGTTCTTGTCTCGACGACAGTTTACATGGTCGTTCGAATTTACGTTAAAGTTCGCTCGAGATAAAACGCGCTTCGGGGTCAAGTGGAGAGGAAAATTCTCCCGTCACTCTTGTGCAATTCATTTATCTTCCGTTCAAATTTGAGAGATTGGAGATACGTAGAAGGAAGACGCGCGTCTTCAGTTTCGCATTCCGGCCTCTTCTTACGTTCGTCTTCTGAAAGTCCCTCGGGAGGCGGCGGTGTTAGTCCTAGGGATTCCAGGCATACGCAACGCTCTCGTCGCACTGTCCGGTCGTGACGAATGGACGGCGGTGATCACTGGCGTCGATAAACATATTAAGCCCGGAGTTAAGCCTGCCTACGAGCAAACGGAGCAGATCCCGAATCGATTTCACCGCGGCATCCCGTCAGCATCGAGGTGGACGGGATTTATTTGGATTTTTCGGCTTTAATCTGCCCAGGCGGGAGACACGCCGGTATAACTTACTCCACGGCTCGACCACTCTGTCGTCGAGCCGATCGTACCTGTCAAATTAATGCTCTCGTAATTCTCGCAGTACGCTATAAATATCCGCCACGGCGATACGCCGCCCTGAGAGTCCTGGGAATTCGACGGACCCCGTCTTTTCAGCCGCGTTATTGAGTCATTAAGCTTGTATAGGGCGATCTTTGTCACGGCTTCTCATTATTGGACGGGCTGCCAGAGGGAATTATATGACAAAGACCGCGTCTTCGTTACGTGATAATTCCCTCATTCTGTAGGTAGCGAAAAGACTTTGAATTATAACAAATTTGGCTATTAATGTTTCAATTATTGCAAAACGTAATGAGAACATAGCAGCAATTTTCTATTCGATTATTAAGTTAATTTTTTGCCGGAGGATTTGATAGATTTTGATTGAAGAAATCAATTACGGAAAAGAATGCGAAATCTCACTAATGATTTATAGTCTTTCCCAGTCGAATGCCTGTCAAATTTACTTCGTGCGGTTCAGCATGTTATTGCTCGTATGGGAACTCTTGTCTAACGTTTACGTCTGCGATAAATGCAAATCTCTTGCATAGAAATCACGTATTTTATGTCGAGCGTTAAGACGTTATGGATCGTTTCTCTGCAGTTGTCGATGTAATCTGCCTTAAATTTCTGCGTTATAGAACAACGACGAAAGAAGAGGGCTTGTTATTATTAGCATCAGTATTATAAAGTTAATAATATTAACGGGAGAAACCAAGTCAACTAATATCACTATATTTTGCAAATAACAATATCAATTCTCTGTAAATAATTTTGTAATACAGATAATTTTTATGTAATTATATTTATTTACATACAAATGTCTCATTTACCAAAGCATAAAAATAACGCAGATAAACACGACGCTCTACTTGCCTTGAGATCGAAATCAATGATACAAAAAAACTACATTCAACAAATTACTTTTCAAAAAGGATTAATCAGGATCTCGTCGATTATTTAAGAACGTTTTACTTAGGCCCCGCCGTTAGTTTGTAGATTATGTTTGAACGAGGTTTTAACGTATGAGTTTCTAAGCTGTATGTCAGTTGAGGCGAGAGCCGATTCGCGTGATGAACGGGGATTTAAGATCGGCCGGAGTGTCGTATGGGAGCCACGGCAAATGTTCGGGGCGGCAAGCTACGTCCTTCGTATGTAAACGTTTGCATTTCGAACGTGCCCGGACGCGGTTTGCACGACGTGGCAGTAAATTTTGCGCTAAGCCGAAGTCACCCCGAGTGATTTACGCGAGTGCCGAGGGCGGAAGGGTGGTTTTCGGTTTCGGATCGTCGACTTTCGCCGCCTTGGCGTCTTATCGGTGATAGGTGAATCGGAAAGACACGGTCGTGAAGTGAGTCCCGGGAATACGTTACCAAACTTGTGATACGCCCGCAGCATAATTTCTATCATTCGGTCGCAAGTACTCGAACTTCGCTGCGAGACAGTAATACATTTTGGAAAGTAGTAAAAAAATTAGCAACAATTTCTCAATTTTCCGGACGACTTATGAGTGTTATTTGCATAAAGATTTCCTCGGAGTTTTTATCGCAGCGAGGATTATCTAATTTATTTGTACTCTCTTAGATATACGGCTTTCTCTCTCGTATAGAAAACAGTCACATTATATAGTCACGTTATTGCTTGTAGAAGGTGGCGCGTACAATTGGCGTTACATGGCGTTTGCGCGATTTTTGCCAAGTTAAACTCGAGAATTGATATCGAGAGGCATTCGCTGACTTTCAGAAACATCGTACTATCTGCGTTACAACATTACATCATCCGACATTATCGCAATCATGCATCTTGGGACGCTGATTACCATTATTAAACGTCAAAGTTCCTAAATTATTGAGCGTTTCGTGATGCGAGTGTCTTGTCCAGGTATTCACGGGGAATATGATCGCGTGAGCGTGCTCACATTTACGGGATTACGACGTTTCCGGTTTGGACCAACTATCGCGTAGGAAAATTATGGTGATCCCGCTTACCGCGGGCGCGCTAAGAATGACGTACGATGCTCACTTTTAATGCCGATATTGTTCTTATGTCTCCATTCACCGTTTCGAGAGGCAGACTCCCAGCTCGCAGCGACTAAAGATAGTAGGACATAAAATTGCTATTGTTCTACGTTTACAGACCCTGGCGGCAGATGCGCTAAGCAATTTCACCAGAATCCGTGGGTCTTAAAATGTGATTACATAATAATAATAATAATTATTATTAGAAATATATTCTCCCTGTATTTTCTGAAAACGATAATTTACGTGGACGTAATACGCGTTTCTTACTTTCATTTAATTATTTGGTCGGGTGGGAGAGTAATAATGGGGATGATTGTATTGTGTTTTAAGACGATTTAAGTCGGCGCCCAGTTCTCATTTTCGAATACTGTCACGATAGGTGACATTCGGGAATCAACATTAGACTTTTTATTGCGATGAATATTTCCATATGCCTCGGTGGTCGAATTGGTTGAAACGCCCGCCTAGCGAGAGGGATGTCCAGGTTCAAACCCTAGCTGCCGTGATATTTTCGCAATAAATTTAGAATATGAAATATTTAGACACTAAGACCCTGTTACGGCTCTTAGCCCTTTATTCCTCCGTGTTTATCACATCTGAGCCACACGAATTTTATTAATTTGTCATACATCTGATATCGAAAATGAGAGAATCTATGCTTTTCGATGTCGCGTTTAATTCGAATCTCGACGATATCCAGAGATAGTAAGGAGGAAAATAATTGCCATAGACAAAAGCCGATGCGAGGGGCCCGCGAGGCGCGGACACACCACACTTGTCCCACGCCACGTGGCTGTAAACAAGGGATTTCGCGCTGTCTCCGCGAAATAAACGCACGGCGGTGCACCCACGCGTCTCGCGCGAGGGTCCCCATTGTTACGGAGGCGTCGCGCGTGCTGCGTGGCAAATACGCTAGCGCCTTTATTCCCCTTCATTACTCACCGGGACTCACTTAAACGTTGCGCCAAATCGCCTTGTCTGCGGTGCACCTAATGAGGGAAGAACTTTATCTGGCCTTCGACGATTTCCTGCAGGCTTTCTTGCCTCACGGCTATCTTATCTTCAATTACCTTAGCGCGGTAAGAAAATTTGAAGTTTCTTCGGTTTGAGGTACTAAGAGATTAACACGAGAAAAAGAACATTTTTCTATCTTGATGTATCGACACTCTTCTTCTTCCTCTCTTCTCTCTTTCTCTTCGTCTCTCTTTGAGAACGTTGAATTTTCTTATGTTTCAAACATAGAAATCTCTTTAAGTTGCCAGTAATGGATAACAATAATCAAGCTTTTTAGTCGACATTAATCGGCCAGTGTTTTAATAGGTAATTTTAAGGCATGTTACATGCCTCAGTGGTCGAATTGGTGAGGCGCCCGCCTCGAAAGAAGGCAAATCCAGGTTCAAACCCTGGCTGAGGTAATAGTTTTCGCAATAAATTTTCTGTATTAAAACATTGGCCGGTTAATGTCGGCTAAAAAGCTTATTTCTTATGTTCTCTATCATGTATTTTCGTGCTACATTATATAAGAAAATATTCACGTGTGTTATGTACGTTATAAGGTTTTTCCGGCAATGGTGTCCAACTTCAATTCGAGAGTTAAGATCTTGGGAGTAATAAACGTTACCCAAATTTAACCGCGGTAGTCGAGGGTTAATGCAGGAGGCGTACGCAGGTCGTTCTCGGCAGATTGCTTTTCTCTCGCGGACTCCTCTTCGGTCGCAGAATGCAGGTTCGAGATTCTCTTCTCCGAGACCCGATTGTTATACGACTGCCCTCGCGGCTGACATTTTTATGCGCGGCCGATGGACTGACAGGGAACACGCTACGATGTTTGGCCATGTCGCTCGTCAATCGGCATCAATTTACGATGATTCTCGCGCGAACCGATTGATTCTCGCTCTGTGTCGCGAAAACGGACACGCCTGTTTCACGAACATGCTACAGCGAAACTGAACCTTTCGAAAACCGGGCTATAAATGTAAACGCAATTAAAAACGAATTTTTTAATTAAAATCCCGAGTCGAACTTTTGGCCCTATGTTAAATCTATTATATAGTAGAACCTAAGACAGTAAAAGAGGTCGACCTGCAAGTACAAAATTTACTCCTACTTTAAAACTGATAGTGTCGGAAATTTCTACTTTTGCCAATTTAGCCTTAAAGTAGGTCCTTTTAAATAGGGGCTAAAGTAAACTTTTATAATTAAAGATTCAAGGGAGGAGCAAAAAATATAGTATGTCATCAAAGTAGGTTATTGCTGGTCTATGTAGGTGTAAGTTATTCTTAAAAGTGCCAAAGTAGTACCAAAATTTCGACTCGGGATCAATACAACAGTTTTGATCTATCCAGGAAGACGCGAATAAACAGTGATTTTTCAATTATAATTTGAGGGTAAATTAAACAGATCATACTTAGAGACGTGATCTAATGTTATGTTGAACAATACACTTGTGAAATTTCCAGTATTAAATTAAAGCTCCGCTAAGTTTCGTTCGAAATTGAACGTGGAATGAGATTTAGTTGGACACTTCAGTCGCTTATTGAGCAGCTGCAACCATCACGTCGGCGGGTTAGATATGCGTCTGTTAATGCACGTTTGATAATTGACGCGTCTGCTTCGGCGACGCCGTATCACCCGAACTTCAGAAGTGGCCCGAGAACGGCCCGCGTGTCTCCACTTCACGAACTTAGCTTCTTATGAAGGCGGCCCATTGTTCCTGACAAGTGCGCCGATCAGCGTAAGCCGAAAGAAAAAAAAAAGAAAAAAACCGGAGTCACGATCGGCGAATCAGTCGCGGTCACGGTCTCCGATCGGATCCGCGGACACGCCCGGATTCGTCATCGTCTGGGCATACCGATCCGAATGTCGTTTTAGCATATGAATGGCAGGTCACGCGGGCAAGACCGCATCCTTATTTTAATCTTACAAACGCATTTGCGCGATCCTTTTCGTTGCACCGTGTACAATACGTTCCTACATGTATCATGAGTTCTTGTGTGTAGGCCGTGGGTTTTATTTGCGACTCGCGCGCGGTCTTACAAAGCAAACCGAACGTCTTAAATGTATACATATATAAATATATAAAAAGCCGAGATTTATCTATACTACATTTTCTGTTATAAAACAGATTTCATTGAATAATTTGGCTTTTCCTATTCTTCCAGTTAGAGAGAAAAATGAAGGAGGACAATACGTGTATATCATTTAGTTCGAATATGCATGTGGATACTGCCATAAAATATTTTGTCAAACTTGTTAAAATTCCTTTTGCTTCCGCTTGCGTGCAATAAAGAATTCATACGCGAGATCTAAAGAGGCTTTGCATGATGCCGTGCCGCTTCCGTCAGTGTCCGCGACCCGGCATGCGATTCCATCTTGAAGTAGCGGCTTTACTCTCTCCGTGTCTCACCGAGTTTCAGTTCCCCGCACAGCAGCCGCATTTTTTCGCGACACTCGCCGGCGTACGACCGTCGTAATTCGCGCGCGAACGAGGCAGGCCCGGCGGAGAACGGCACCGATAAATTCGCTCGGGACGAAACGTCGGCATTGGCTCGTGTTATGACACCTTTATTCCACGTTTATTCAATCGCCCCGTGCTAAAACTGCGCCCGGGATCGACAAGGTCAGCGCTATATTACCCGTCGCGAGCGGAGTGTTTCCCGGCAAACGCCCCTCTCGAAACGTTCTTGGGGGCAATAGTAATATTGAACGGAAATAACGACACTGGCCTTCGTCTGGTTTGCGCGAAGCTCGTAATTTTTTCGGCTACCCACCGCGTGCCGCTCAACAGGCTTTCGCTTTTCGCGCCAATTAGGCAGTTGCACCCGGTAAAAAGATGTATTTAGGTGAAACAAATGAGATACGTTGCAATCAGGTTTCTTTGAATCTACAAAATTCACTTGCGCTAAAGCATTTGCTAGATTCGAAGAAATAAATACGAATTCTCTTAGAGATTCCAGCCTTAGTCGGAGAAAATTTTAGCTAAGGTAAAAGAAATCCTTTCTTTAAAGTAACAATAAAAGGTCAAATATCAAAGAAAATTCGTTTGATTTCAAAGAAACTTTCTTCTAGGTGTGGGCTCCTTTGTTCGTTCATCACTTTCTATTTTCTCGCGCTATATTAAGGAAGGTTCTCGCAATTTAGATTCTTCAAAAGTTACCGTAGGACGAAGACTTTCTTCGTCACATTTCCCGGCGAAATTCGAACACTACAGAAAATGGACTTCTAAATCTAGCCGGATTCTAAATCCAGCTTTTTATCATGTAATTTCGCGGAAACTTTTAATCGAATGCAACACGATCGTGTCGATCTGAGATTAAGCTCCGAATTTGTATTCGGAGACATGAAGATACCATTTGAAGACACAGCTCAAAGACATCGATAAGATTACGTGTATAATCAAGCTTGATTTCGTATTAGGAACAGGTGTCTTTTAAAGTGATGGTTTCTTAATCTACCCGGCCGTAATCGATCAAATCCGCTCTTTATCCTACTGATACAACCGGCCCTAAAATTACAGATGCCCATTGGTTCAGCCGCTCAAACATCAGCCGCTATAATCCCGCTGAGGAGAAATCCCGTCTTTCTTCGTGCGTCTGAAAACCGGTCGCATTCCGCTAATTGGCTAAACAGTGTAACTATCCCGACTTATAGACTGATTTACATCGCCCATAAGAAATTTGTTGCGGCCCCATCGCAGCGGCCGACTATTAATATCGCCGCCGCGCGCTCTCGATCCCGCGAATATCCTTCCCGCGCTCTTCATCCGCGACTTCGACTTCGATATTCGCTCGATCGTTAAGAACGTACGCGCGTTTCCGATCCGTTAACGATCCGATATCGGTGCCTTTGAGGTATGCTGCGCCACCAGCGCGCCGATTACATCCGCTTATTAAGAAGCCGAGCCACATTTCGCTCGGACAGCGATCTAATAATACTTGTGCGATAATATAATTAAACTCTAACGATCTTGTCCTAATAATGTCGTTAACGTTTTACGTATAATGAATTGCGCGTTACGTCCTCTTTGAGCGCCGTAACCATTCTGCTGCCCGCTCAACGTAATGTTTCATCTTTTTCAGCCACGCGAAGATACTCCGGCTGGAATCGTCGGGCGAATTAATGGCGCAAATCCGGTGAGTTGAAACAAGCAAGAATATAACATTCTTGCCATATAATTGTAAATGTAATTATCGTGGCATTAAGTTTTAAGATTTTACTCCTTACAGAATGAAATATCGTTCTTAATTTGACGGTTGTATGGATTTTGTGTGGAAAATGAAAAAAAATGTAATTACCGCAGTCTCGTAATTCGATTTAAACGTCCGCGAGAAATGTTGTACAAGTACTAGAAATTGTCTGAAATTGTCTGAAAAAGAGTTGCCACGTTCACGCTGGCTGCAGGCAAAACACTTACGAATGTGCGTTGACGATTGAACGTGCCGAAATGACAGATTCGATTTAATCGAGACAACGCTGGCCGGATTCGTTTCGCGGGGGCGTTTCGCGCGGGCCCGCTCTAAGACCACATTAATTGCCCGTGAAAACGCCCCCGCGGGCGCACTCGGGGCCCGGTTTCGCCACAGTTCATTAGGGGTCCCGGCTGCCTCGTCGGGTAACTCCGGTTGGATCTTCGCCGCCGTGAGTATAAATCCTTCCGAGATCGCCGCTGCGGACAAACTCTGTCGCCGCCGCCATTTTGCGGCCCCGAGATAGGCCCACGCGGAAGTACACCACGTTCCGCTATCTCTCCCTTTCTCCTCCTCTGAGTCCACCACCTCGTCTCTTTTCCACCGCATTATCGCCGCCCATTCGATACACGCGGCAGCCCAATTCTCAACGCTTTCTTTAACGGTTTCTTCAATCTTCGGCGTGGGAGATTATTAGGAAAGGTAGCCTGCTTGCTGATTCGGAAATGCTAAATTGAGATGTGCGGGTCGACAAATCGGAGATAAATCTTACGTCTACTTAATTAACCCTTCAAGCAAGCGAGATAATTTATAGACTCCATGAGAAACATTTTGGCCTCTTATAGTAAACGTGGGACTGTTCGATTCGATTTTAGATTCCCTTTAGATAGAGAAGAATATAAGTATATTTATCTCGATCTTTTACAAAGTGTTAATGAAAGTTTAATGAGAGAAGAGTGTAAATGATATACATATCATTCCATACTTGGAAAAAATTGCGCCAAGTGTAGATAAGTGCGCTAAAGATGGAGCGTAGATTGTAATAATGCATGGGGACACGATTCTTGACATTAATGTAAGGGGGAGGAATAAATTTTCGGTATGTGACGATATGATGAAGTCGCATTAACATAGACAGAAGATCGAGAAGGGTTCACGAAGGCGGATCCGGTTCCAGCGGGCGCAATGCGAGGAACATGCTCGAATCCTTTGATCCGAAGACGTGCCTATGTGGCCACGGCTTTTATCGCGCCTCGATCACAATAAATTAATAAACACTTCTTTTTCTCTCCCAGACCACAGGCGAGATCGGCCGGCCACGATATTAGGGGGTTTATTAATTTATTTTCTCTTTATTAGGCGGCCGTGGTCGCGCCCGTCGGTAATCAGGGATCTGTAATTAGTCGAACATGCTGTCTGTCCGTAGCGATTTATGCCATGCCCCCAGGGGTGATGCCCCCCATCTTCCGTCTCCTCCCCCTCCTCCTCAGCCTCGGCTCATTCCGCCGACGCTTCTTCGATTCTCTCGCTGGACAATAGCCCCGGCACTGCCATTCCTCTCGTCATCCTCGGATCTCCCTTCGAGGAAGGACGAATTCCTTGCCTACCTATCGGCACGACGCATCCTTCAAACCCGTAATTGTCGGCGGGGACCACGAGGCATAAACACCGGCACTCGCGCAACTGATCGATCACTTTGTTACGGCAGCTTTGCAACGCGTTGCGTCGATATTCTTAACTAGTATCTAAACATTCGGGCTTCGGGCATTAATTGAGGGGTTTCGCACAAAAATGATGTAAGCGCGGCATTGTGTTCTCCGAGTTAAGCGAAGATCTATTGAGATAAAAATCCCGCTATGCAATAAAGCTACTAAAAAGACGCTAGCAAATTTGCTATTTAATCTTTCTTCATGATCAATATTATTATTAGTCCCAAGAATTCACGACAACGTAACGTTGACTCGTCAAAATCAATTCGATTACAGAGTAGCCATAAAAATATAATTGATCGCCAAATAAGTTTGGATAAAGATCATCCGCGAGCCCTCCGGATTAATTTATGTCTTCCGTACCGATATCTAAGGACACGTATCTCTGCCCTCAAATCTTGGGCAAACTACTCAGCTTATACAAACGTCCCACGCGATAAAGCGTACATGGACGAACGAATTTTCACGTGGCTAACGTTCGCACAGCCGTTAACGCGCGCTACCAAGAATAAAATGAAGATCTCGGTATGTCAATATTCCTAAACTGACACGCGCGATAAGAAAATTATAGGTACCTTGTGTACATATTGACCCCCGAAGTGCACCGGAGGTTTAACGAGCAACGCGTTCCGGCAAACACCAGATAAGGATCTTCCCGCGGCAGCACGTTCTTTCGTTGACTAAGTGGTTCGCAGGATGCGATGGATCTGGGCTCTGTTCGCCGCCTGGCTTTGGATTTAAGACCAACGCCTGGCTGTCTGTCAGGGACCACACCTTCGGACCGGCCCTCCGGTTCCTTATAAAGTATCTCGCCGAAGTTTCATTATTTCCGTCAGGATTGACGCACGTGAGAGAGAGGCGCGATGAACGTAAAGATGGTGCGACGCCGATACCCAAGCCTGATACGCGAACGATCGTTTTACCTTGAAAAGCCGATTAATTTTTACCCCTTGGAACAAAAGTTTCCTGTAATTTACCTCGCAACTCTTGAGCCTGTTATGCCCGTACTACACCTAGGGATGATCCTACTTGTGGCTCACCCGGGTGGAGAAGTTTACACGGGCATTTTAGTATCACTGTCATACTAAGTATGGTTTTTGTATGATTTCACTATGATTTTTAACCGTCTTCTTATGTAGAAATGGCACCCGAGTCCATAAACGGTCTCAATACCACGATCTTTGTCCATTTATTTACTCACTCGGATGAGCCACAAGTAGGATCATCCCTAGGTGTAGAACGGGTATTATCGAATTCGGCGAATTTTTTTAATTTCTGCTAAACGGTGACGGAGTGTTTTACTTTAACATTTACAGCGTGAAAAATGTCCGATTAAATTGCATCTCCGATGAAAAATATCGGGTTTTCAATTAAATTTCATCGGTAACTGCATTTCACGGATATATCCATAATTTAACCGGAAAAATTAATCATGGGAAACGCTATTTCATCGATCTATCCGAAATTTTTCTCAGTGTAAAGAATGAAGAATATCTTTTGATAAGTATCAGCCGCCTCTCCTGTCCAGATACATTGCGAGCGCTGTTCAAAAACATTCTGCTTCGCGATGATGTTTCCGGGACAAGGTACCTGGTGAAGCAACACGACCGCCGTAAAAATGAAATTCCGATGTCCACCTCCGCGAAATTCTTCCCCTTAATTCGGACTTGTCCGCGGACAACTGCGCCTCCGCCGTTTCGCGTCCCGGTCGCACGGGACGGCTTATCGTCGGAATGACTTATCGCCCGGGACCGGCCAGCGTGCTTTTGGTGAGAGCGTGAGTACGGCGGGCCCGACCGTAACAACCTAAATTAAGTTCGTGCCTGCGTCTCTCACCCGTATTTCATTTCCGTCGGCCGGCGGCGGCGGCGGCAGCGGCGGCGTCCGTGCCTGAGGACGCTCGTTTTCTCGGTTTAAGGTTACCGCACCCACCACCAGCGGTGGCAGAGAAACGAGCCTCCGCGCGGACGAGAGCCGTCGGGGTCTGTAATCGTCGCCGACGCCGCTCGCGGAATCACCGTCCTCCGCCGTGTTCCGCGGGCATCGCGGGCCGCGCTCGGGATGGAATCGATCGCGGTCGTAACGTAAGAATGATACGACTGCGGCTGGTACAAATTAATCGCGGTTTCTTTAACTAATCAGAGATCTGGTTTCGAGCCAGGAATCCAGAAGGCACGAAGTTATCTCGCAACCGTTGTGAAATCGATCGCGGTATCCGCCAATACGCACTACGATTGGCACTGCGATGCGTTAAAAGTCTCGAGGATGGGATGTACTTTACGGTACACGCGCTTTTCGCGGTTTTATTTGCGGCAATTATCAATTGAAGCCTATCCTCCCCGACGACTCGAATTCGCCGCGTTAACCGTCCGGTCCGCGTAAAAGTCAGGTGTATCCTCGTTGAGATAAAGTCGTCTTCTTTGCGGCGCGAGATGACTTTTTAACGCGACGGGTCCTCGTTCCGCGAATTGAATTGGATGCGCTTGATTGAACGGTTCTCTTGCGATACGCGTCGCACGGCTTTCCGCCGATCGAGCGCGTGTTTCCTCGTCGTATTTACGATTGCCGTGACTCGTAAAATGAGGATCCAGCTGCGATAAGACACGGCCCGTCCCCGTCCTGCGAGGCCGCGGCCCGATAAGGACGCCGCGGACGTTTAGCGACTAAGTGGATGTAGATTGAATCGTCAAGCGGACAATTTTGGCTCGGATCGGAGATCGAGGCTGATAAATGATTCATGCGCCCCGAAGGATGGGCGAGCGGGACAGCGTGGCGAGTGCTTTTGTATCGATTTGTCTTACCGATGCACGCATGAGTCTCTATTCAATACGCATTATTCAATCGTATCGCGTGATTTATTTCGAATTGCAACATTGGTATAATGCGAGCGCGTATCTCCAGGCAGGAACAACATTTTGATATTTTCGTTTTACTGCCGTTTTTGATAGCCGTGTATCACGCTAAGATTTAGCGATCTACCGATGTACTGGGCGGGAATTTGGAGAATTCTGTAGAGGGATTTGATTCGATACGCACGAATTCATGTATCAATGGAGTCATAGTTCGCGTAATATATGGACGAAGCAATCCGGATGGATTTACGGATCTATAAATTTATAGACACACGGACTGACGGAGATCTCGCGACTTACGGACATGCGAATTTATTGAGTCATCAATCCACAGAATCATAGATTCATGGGACCCACGAACACAAGGATCGATGGCTCTATAAATTCGTAAATACGTGAATTTATGAATCAATACGTTCGATATAATCCATTTCACGTATCAGTGGTATATTTAATAATCCGTACAAAGTATACAAAGTCGCAACGCGGGGATATAAAGTCGTTCCCAAGTCAGTTGGAGTCAGTTGGAAATGGACTCGACGGCGTTTCCTCCGAGAGAAAGTTACCGGAGTCCCTCTGTAACAAGAGCGGGCTGCACGTAAGATAGCACTTATCAACGTGCGTTATCTTCGCACTTTCGCGGCCCGGTCCGTGGCGAAGGGAGCGTCAAAGCGCATCACCCGAAATCTTGGCTAACCGCGCGGTCAGCTCGCGTCGCGTTTGCGTCACATCCTGCGGCTCCGAGAGTGGCCGGGCGTTTAAAGCCTCAAGGACCGCACGCATGCGATGCGCCTGTTCGAGGAAGACGTCGAGAGGGCACACGTGTGTCCCTCGGAGTCTTTTCATGTCTCGTTTCTCGTCTCGCGCCGCGGGAGGAGCATTATTATCCCCTCGATAACGGTAAATACACGCGGGAGGAACTCGCGAGGACTCGCGAGGGAAAAGAGTATCGTCGACTGAATTCAGATTATTACGAAGTCTCGAATCGGCGCATCGCAACCACATATCTCTATATGCTACTAGACTGCTACCATAGACCAGGGTTGGGAAAGTTACTTTGTAAAAGTATCTAGTTACAATTTCTTCGCTAAAAATGGAACTAGTTACAGTTACAAGTTACCAATTCTGAAAAGTAACGCGTTACAGTTACAGTTACTAAAAAAGTAACGAATCGTTACTTTTTGCAGTTACTTTCTTGCAGTGAGAATAAAACTATCAAATCTACGTTTGAATTATAAAGTGTCGATAAAAGCGTTTATGTGCAAATGCAAGACCTAATGCGATCTGTGGGGGTTTAAAAAATATATAAGGTAACTATTAAATTAGTTATTAGTTATCGAAAAAATGTAACTGAGTTAAGTTACAATTGCAGATGGAGAGAAAGTAACGAAGTTAAGTTAGAGGTACCAAAAAAAAGTAACTGTAACTGTAACTTCGTTACAAGTAATGAGTTACTTCCCAACCCTGCCGTAGACATAGTAAGAATAGACCGAGCATGAGGCCTGAAATCTGAGGATTGAGTAGAAAGAGACTGACAATAGATACCGTGCACCTTTCTCTGATATAATAAAATTGTCGAAAGCTCTCGTAAAGCTGTTCAAAACGCCATGTTGTCCTACATGATTTTTAGGGTAAATTTTAAGAGAAAATTCTGTGTATAACAGTATATAGAAGTCTGTGGTCGCAATGCGCTATAAGTCATTTCCGGTGATAGGCTCGCGCAACCTATCGAGCGAAGAGTCCCACCCCTTTCCCTCCGCGTTAATCTCGGTTAAGAAAGTTTTAAGACGCGCATAAATTTTTGTCAAAGGCCTCGTTAAGCCGCGCACGCCGGGCCTCTCGCTGTAAACAACTTTTAACCACGAGGCTTTTTAATCCGCGCGTCCAACTGTTCTCTGTATTTAAACGGCGATCCTCGCGAGGTCGCGCTCTAGGAAATCGCGCTGCCGTCATCTAATCTTCCAATATTTTTACAAACGCGCTATATTAAGGACCGTCTACATTGGAAGTAAGCAGTAAGGAATCCTTAAGGATTCTTTAAGGATCGTCTACAATAGATGAAGTAAGCCTGGCGTTAGCTTTCACACTGATAAGTAAAGATTAGGTTTTCTTACTTCTTACTGCTTACTTCTAATGTAGACGGTCCTTTAGGCTCTCAAGAGGACTAAATCTTGATCTATACGCGCGGGTGGACCTACTTGCGTCTCAGGCAGATAGCGTGCGGAATATTTGGACGCGTTACCTCGCGAGGTATCGCGTCCTCGACTTTAGTACGTGCCCGCGGTTACCCATACGCTATTTCGCTATCGCGAAACCTATAACGCGAGAGGTACGATCGTTTCGGTTGACGTCTATCGCGCGTCTGGGTAAATTCCGACAATCGCGGAGCTCGCGTGACCACTGCCGCAGGTAGTCCCGCGGTTACCCTTCGCGGTGCCTCCGCCGGCATCGTAATATCGCGTCGTTCCCGCGACGTCTCTATCGCGTCTGATAATTCGCGAATGCCTGGACGATCGTAAGCGGCTCGTTAAATCCGCGTCGCCACGCAATCCGGGTGTCGTTAGAACGCTCGTAATGTCCCTACCGATCGCTTCGCGTCACCGATGTAAGCTCTTATCCGCGCTCTGTCGCTACCGAGATCATGAATGTAAGGGAGCCGGTAATTTAGAGGAACTTGTACTCATCACTCGAGTTGAATTTGAGCAACTCTTGCGCGAAATAATGAAATATTCTGGAATACAGTTCTAAATTAGATTTGCCTAGTTTATATATATTCTATTCTCTCTAAAGTTTTGGAGTGAAAGTAGATCCATGGAGGTGAAATATGCATTCTATTGGAGCAAATATTTGAACATTTACTCCAATAGAGCGAATACTTTACTCCATGGTTGCATTTTCACTCCAAAAACCTTAGAGAGTTCCACAAGATTGTAACGTTGCGCTTCAGAAGCGTTACATATATGTGCGCGTGGACATGCGAGTTATTTCTAAACTAAATTGAACGTGCTTGTTCCGAGAAATGTGTAGCCAATCAACTTGCAGCTTTCATGGAAGAGCTGCGAGTTGATTGGCTACACATTTCTCGAAACTAGAACTTGGACCAAGGTCTAGCATCGTGGACACAGGCCTTACGACCTTCCGCCGTCATTTCGACGAACCGAATCCGAGCCTCTTCAGAAGTAACATCGTTACGCGTTCTTGCGGAATCGCGTTCGGTTACCAGGACCGATTCCAATCCTCGCACCCGAGACGTGGCTCACGACGACGACGTAGAGGAAGAAGAAGAAGAAGAAGAAGAAGGAAGGAGCGGTTATACGCAGCGAGCGACGCGAGCGTATAAGCATAGCCGGCATGAAATACGATGAGAGAGTGCCTCGGGTGCGAGACTTATGCTAAGTACACGCACACACGGGGCTCGTCGTGTGCGGATTTTATGTTCGCGTCCGCGTCCGTGCCCTCCGTCTCCGTTTCTTCGTCTCCTGGAGAACGCTGCGCCGCGCGGCTCCCGGCTTCTACCTCGCGTATTCTTTATACGGGCCCGCGCCGGGCGCAGCGCGCGCGGTAGTGCCCGGCGGCATCCGCGACGACACGTCGCCGATGTCGTCGCGTCGGTCAGGAATGCTCGGACGTTCGCCGCTCGCCACGCATCGCCGAGCCGTTGCGCGATTTATCGTGCAGGCGCGCCGATTAACGACGAATCGCAATGTCGGATTGTTATATGGACTGCGCCTTTACAAGCGGAGAAAATGACGAGATCATCAGCGCTCGGTGAGAAAATGCCTCGCCGCGAGGGAATCTCTTCGCGATCCCCTCACATCTGAATTACCGGTTTTGACATTCTCTTCATCGTTTTGAATAAAATCCGCGATGCCGCGATGCAAAAATGAAAGAGAGAGGACTTTTGCGCTCGCGTAACACGTCGCCGAGACGGCATTCCTTTGGTTCCATTACATTTATGACTAAGCGAGGAAAAAAGCGACAGATTGAAATACCGCTCACGATAATTAACACAAAGGGTCGTAATATTTTGCGCGCGGATCTTCTTATTTTTCCTGAAAATGTACGACCAAGTCGGTCAGCGTGGTTCATCTCGGAGAGAAGTGGCGGCTGCGGCGGCGGCGGCCTGGTATCGGTCGACAATGACATTACTCAGACGGGCCTGACAAACGTATAAAGGGTTAACGACGCTGGTATTACGGCGTACGTGCACGCGAGCATTTGTAGGATCTCGTGGAACGACGGCGCAGGAAGGGCCCGAGGGCCCCGCAAAACCCGGAGGCGACGATCGCTATAACTCATCTTCATCGTGCCGTCAACACGTCCCGGTCTCGCGACCGTAACTTCGTTTCAGATTCTGAAAATGTTTTAAGAGAGAGAGAGAAATGTAGGAAAAGCGCCTTTAACAGATGAGATCTCGTAGGAAGAATGCAACTTCGACAAGCGGTGCCCCGATTCTCTGAAATTTGCACGAAAAGTCCACGTTGGAAAGTGTTAAAATATTTTAGAAAATGATGTCGAGGCTGACAATGAGACGTGGCCTTGGTGTGTTGTTTTCGTCGGCGAACGCGGGGCGCTTTGTTCACGAAGTTACCACACGGGACGAAGTCACCGGCAGCCCCCGCAGGCAATCCGTTCCGCGCGTTGTAGCGTTAGGCTCGCTCTTCACGTACAATGCGTAATTCTCTCTCGCACGATTGATACTTACGTTTAGTGATTGGCACGAAAGCAATTTATATTTGTGGCGTATTTCGCGCGACCTGTTCGCTCGCGCAAATCGACACAACCGCGTTGCAAGGTGCAAGTCGGGTCAGTTTAAGCTGCGTTCGGAAACATCACTCGAGTGCCCCAGAGTATCATTTTAGCCTTTACCATTCTGAGCAACACAGATAAAATGATACACTAGGACACTCAGGTGATGTCCTAAAGACCCTGTAATCAGAGACTGGCCATAAGAGTTGGTCAAATTTCCGCAAGTGAGAGAGAAACATAGGCTATCGTAGAAGAGTGAGATATGGCCAGTCTCTGATTACAGGGTCGCTAATGTTTCCGAACGCGGCCTTAATTGATTAGCGAGCGCGAAGGCCTGTGTCCACGATGCTAGAACTTGGTCCAAGACCTTGACGCACTCAAGACGATCGTCCTCGTCGCCGCGTGCTCGACGAGGATGTAGGAAGTTACGCACGAGGGGGAGAATTCTCGAGGCAGACTCCGGGGTCCAACTATACACGACCCGTTCGTCTTTTTATCTCTTTCGGACACAAGTCCACCGCGGCGAGCTCGAGGTCCGAAACAAAGTAGCGCATTAGCGTTCCTTGTGCGTGTATTGTTAACGAGCCACGCAAACCGATTCATTCGTTATCGTTGGGAGATCACTCGGCGCGGTAGCTCCCGTCTCGTCTCTTCACCGCCACGTTTCATTCCGTTCGACCGGCGATTTGTCTGGTTGCGTATGCAAACATCGCGCGCCGAGTGAAGGCGATTTGTTTAATGACGGTCTAGTCATCGGTGTCGTATCATTGTACGAACACGCCATCCTCTCGGTAATGGTTAATTGCGTCGAGACAACATCTATCATTTCCGTCGAACACATCGTCGTGTTACGCCCAGATATTTTTAGGGCAGTTAAGACGTTTAAATGGCAAGAGTTTTATTGTAGAAGAAATAATTAGTCTACTCTGTGTGGAATATCGAAAATAATCTTTCGATATTAGTGTGCCAAGATTATAGTTAACTTTATCTTCTTTCTTCTTCCACGTTGACATTAGTAAAAGCACAATATCGCAAGACTCAACAGGTTATTGCTACCCTTTTCTAACTCTTGACTAAAGAGGCATCGGTTTTGTACCTATAAATCGATTTCATTGCATTTAAAAAATGTAGTCTTATCTTCCGCTCTTGCGCAGAAATTCTCAAAAATTTCTATTACAAGACCCTATTTTTTATTTATAAGAAACATAGAAAGTTTACAGTAACTTTATCTAATAATAAAACTGTACACCCGTCTTGCAGTGACATGAAATCGTAATCGGATTATAAAAATATAGCTCCCTCTCTTTTTCGCAGAAATTCTTAAAACTATATTTATTACATTTAGAAGATACATAAAAAGTTTATAGCGATATCCAGGAATGAAACGGAACGCGGTCTTGCGGTGACACTAGATACACGCGGAATGTAACGCGCCTCATTTCGTTGTCGTGCACGCAGTACCTCACGTGTTATGCGTATTGAGGAACTGACAATCGGCACGTAAGGTACGGGAATCATCGGCAGTAATGCCCGGATACTACTCTCCGCTCGGGGATACGACCTGAGAAATGCGCCGAGGACGATGCAAGGACACGCGATTCCCGGCGGTATGTCGAGCGCGAGAGCGTGGGCAACGGGACGACCGATTCGTCTCGGCTCGTCGTCTGGGTCGCGCGTGCTGGGGATTCAATGCCTCGTGGAAGTGTCCTCGTTGCGAAAACGATCGCGTGCCAGCGCGACGGATTCAGAGCGGTTCAGTTAGACGAGAGGAGATCTCGTTTAGTCGCGGCCACGAGTCTCACCGCGGCGCATTCATTACACGTCAGCCGGGTCTATTATGCGCGTCGTGGGTGACAATACAACCGCGGCGAGATGCACGGCCGGAATTTCTCGTTGCTAAACGCGTCGCGCTTCGGCGCGGTGACGTGCTAATTCCGCATGCAACGATGTCTCGGCTAATATCGCGCTCTTGTGGAAGAGACGTGGAAATATCAGCCCTTCGCGATCTTCGGGTCATGAAATTCGATGTGGTAATTTATAGTTTATACTGTTGTCTGAGACACTCGAGATAAAAGATCGAAAGATTGCAACTCGTAGAACGCATTTCTCGGGAAGACGAGCTTTTTGGAAAAATGGAATTTTTATTAAAATATTATTTAAATAATGTGCACTCCAAAATAATTTGTTATTAATAATATTGACAATTATATTACTAATAAAATGAATAATTTGGTGCATTTGTTGAATTGCAGATTTTTCATTATAAATCGCGATATCACGGGCAATTTTATCGAATTATCGGATCGTGCGTTTCAAACAATAGAAAAACATGATATGTCAAGCGCTTGTTAACAATACGTGTTATTTTACAGAATTTACACCTTGGGAATTTTATGCGTGTTACGCGCACAGCACTGACTTTCGATCGTATGTTTTTTGGACGGTTCGTCGCGTCATAATTAGTTAACTCGACTTTAATAATTGTGTCATATCGCACGGTGTTGGAATTTTTTGGTCGTTAACGGCGTACGTGGTTCGGAACGGATCCGAGCCAAGCTGCGCGCGGTTTAATTAGCAAGCACAGTCGTAACTAACCCCGTGTTTTAATATTTGTCAACCGCGTGAAATCAATTCATTAAAGCCCTCGCTTCCGTCCGTGACTTATCCGTTCCGTTAATTTCTTTGCGAGACTTTGCGAGTGTCGAGCGGATCGTAGATTTGCGCGGTCATAATTTTTTCGTCTTATTTTTCTGTTGCAGCGCCGCAGTAATAAAATGTGCAGCTCGTGCGATTAACGTCGGGGATGCTGCGTAAAGTGGCGCGGTATTATCGTATTTTAATGATTAGTGTGCGCGCGATAATTAACCGTGTTTCCACGAGGAGTGCGGGGTTGTGCGCGAGTGTTACGAGGAAATCTGAGAGGAGGAAGAGGCCTGAGAGGCATCGGGCGACGGCGGACCAACCGTGTGGTAAGTATTTTATTTATTATTTATTTATTATTCCTCTGTCGCGCAGAGAATTACTCGTTTTTTAATTATATAATATTACTTTATTAAATATTTTTACTTGTCTAAAATACCTGTACTTTCGTGGATAAAAAAACGTTAAAAATACGCACGACACTCATTATTTGATATATCGATTAATTATTTTGATTATGCGTTATATTAATTTTATTAATTATTTTAAACGATGTTGTAATTTTAATATCTTTGCCTTTTACAGTCAATTCCGCTGATGCGCGTCGTATGGGTGAGTGCCAGATTATCGTTTAATTTAATTTGAGGTAATGGATATATGTGAAAATCGTATTATACATAAAAAGTGCATAATTAAAGTTTCACGTTAAAAGTATAAAATATTTCAAGACACATCTCATAGATCTATTGCCTTAAAATGGTTGCGCTATTAATTTGAATATTTAATCTAATTCGCAAGTTATTCATCAATTTATTGTGCATGTGAGCATGCACACACACATTCGTATGAGGCTAGTAAACTGATGCTACTTATACTGAAGCGCTTATTTATTAGTGTATTTTCTTATCACGGTAAGTGATTATCTTATCATAGTAAATTACATTGAACCAATATAGTTTGAAATTTATAGAACTCGCAACATGTATAAAAAGGAAATAATAGCCAATATCTTGTGAGCTTGCGGAGTAAGTTAAAAAGTAATAAATAGTGGTGCAATTTTCTCCAAAAGGAGAGCCCTTAAATTAAATGGAATCTGCTTTTAACACTCGCATATGCGTTTTTGTATTTCCTCGGGGACTAGGTTCCGATTTGTATCGCGATTAGCGGGCAACGAGCACCGCGTTTCATTATCATACAATACTAATTAACTCCCGACTGCGCCATAAATCGTTGACTTTACCGAGTAATTTCTATTACCGGGTTCATTAGATTGAGGTTGAGCGGTTTCACGAAAGTTAGTGTAGGATGCCAACGGTGTAATTATTTGACGGCAGTTATGAATGTTGTAGGTTAGTATCTTGTAACTTTGCAAGATTGTGATATATTACTCTATGGATTGAGACATTATTGCGGCCTGTATTTCGCGTTTAGCGCTAAACGTGGGTGTTCCGATTCAGACTTTTACGAAGAATCGTGTTCGATGCTAACTGGCGGCTGAAAATCGTGCAGCTCCACTTAACATCACGTGAATGTAATTCGAAAAGTGACAGAAAAAAGTTTTTTAAATATAGCATATATGTAAAACATTATGCGCAATAAGCGATATATTATCGCAGATAAAATAAACAGTAAGACAAAATATATGTTAAGACATACATATATTATTTGAAGAGATATACGCGTAGAATTCAATATACAAAATATCCAATGTCAGTTTCATTCATATCACTTTATTCATCAATCTATAATTCCAGCAATTTTTCGACGCAACCGCGAATCGACGTAATGTTATTTAAGCGAACATAAATTATAAACGACAATTTTTTCCGCGATGTTTGAGCAAGAAACTCAATTGTATCTTAAACAACACGCTTGAAGAGCGTTTAGCGAATTTCTTTTAGGACACAGTTCGTATTTCCGTTTCCCTTTACGAAAAGGCGTAGGCAAATCTGTAGGGCTGTGCTATCGCTGCGATCATTCCTGCGAATGTTCGAAACTCGAGACCGTGTCTAGCTGACGCGTCGCGAGACAAGAATCTCGTCGAATCCACACCCAGCTCGCGAAGGCGCGTTACATTTGCCGTTGCCGTGGTACACGAACAACCGCGGAAATTATGATGTTCCATAACCGACGACACCGTACATCACGCCCTGCCCATTTTCACGCCTCGACGCGTCGAGACCGTCGTCGTAAAATAGGAGCGCGTGTCTTTCCTTTTACGAAGCCGTTGTCGATGTCGAGCCATTAACTTTTTCCACGGGCTCGTTAAGCCGGATTCTCACCGTTTCGTGGGTGAGAGACTCCGAGGAGAGGAGAGTCACCGCGGCACTCGGCATTATCGATCGCCATCAATTACAAACCGTTCGGGATCGCCGATTGTTAAGCGGCCATCGATTAGATCGTTTCACTTTCTTGCGTGCGACGATCGACGCGTTCGCACGTTCGAAAATTGATAGTGTAAAAGTGTCCTGGACACTTAGATGCTATCTTTTTCCGTAGCGATAGAAACTGGAGGTCAGTCCACGCGTAATAAGACAAACTAGAGATACCCGCCTAGTGAGAGGAAAGTTCAGGTTCGAACTTGGCTGAGGTAAATTTTTCTCAGTGAATTTAAAAATTGAAATTATTTAGACACTAACATCCGTCTTGGTTCTCATGTTCTTTAATACTTCGTATCTATAATGTCACATCAGAATCTTATGAATTTTATTCGACAAATAAATTAATTTGACTGGACGAAATTAAAGAAAAATAACGAAGGCTCTGTAATTTGCATCTGAGCTTGAAATTCACATTACTTGGTATTTTTTATTAATTTGAAAAATGGCCAAAATTGAAAAGTCATTGATTATTCCGCGCGAGTTTTCGTAAGCGCCGATATAACTTCAGCAGTCAGCTGCCAATTTCCCTCTCCCCTATTTTCACGCCTGTACCCATGGGATTCCGCGCGCGTGTGGCGCGTGCGAACGGAGCCAACAGCGACGTGAACGTGTCACGGATGTACTCGCGTGCGTGCGTGCGTGCGTGCGTACCTGCGTGTCTCGCGTGCGCGTGTGCACCTTCACTGCTGTACCCGGCTAAGATTTCTCTCCCCTCCGTCTCACGCTTCCCGCGACGGTGGACGCACACGCGAGAGCGCGGGCGCGTGTACCGCCGTCGCGGGCGCTCACGCACGCACCGAACGCACGCACTCACACGCGCTCGGCGCCCGTCCTCCGCGTCTCTCTCCTCCCTCTCGGTCCGCCGCGGGTTCTCTAAGGCGACTTACGCCTACACGTTGTAGTTGCAGCATCCACACTTAGCCCTCCTCAGTCCAGCGCGTGCCTCCACGCGACCAGCCACCACCTCGATCACCGCTCTCTCACTCTCGCGCGGGTCCATGCTCGCGGTGGCGAGCCGCAACACGCGTCCGCCGCGAATTTCGCGCTGACAGTGCTTTCGGCCAGCGCCCCGGCTTGATCGCACGGCTTGATCGAGTGTCCCCCTGTGTGCAACCGTGTCTCACGAGAAAATCAAATCAAGTGCGTTGGATGTGGCTGTCATGACGAATGTCGCGTCGACGCTTTCTAACGGTATAATTTCATGAGTGCTCGGCGAAACTGCATAAGAAAGCTTCGACGCGTGTTGCGGCGCGTTGTGACATTCAAATGAAAAATGTAGAATGATGTTTCGTATTACGCTTATGGAGCCAGAAAAATTGAGTGACGGTTGAACGTTCCTCAATTTTGCGCTCTCGAACAATGGCACATTTGTCGCTGTAAAACGGGGATAAAGATAAATGCGTTTTTACATCTCAGTGATAACATATCAGTCCTGTATAATTTAGCCTTATAAGAATATCAATGCTTCCTTAATAGTGCAAAGTAATTTAATGAACGTTCAACTGTTTTTGAAATTTTGAATATATTTTGGAATATCATGACGGCGCATTTGACTACGTATTTAATCGGTATCGTCCGGTTTACGAAGCATCGTTAGACTAAATGGTTGGGGTGGCGTTCGCGTGTCGTCACAGATTAATCGTTCGCACGAGTTATCGATATATCGGAGTAATTGGTCGAAATTCGGTGAATATTTTGTGAAGAGTGTTCGTCGCGCAAGAATAATTCATGTAAAATGAATTCCAGCGAAAAGTATCGCTCACGGGCATCTCGACAATTGGCCATAAGCTATCTAAACGTTTACGATGGCGCACGGTAAGTGCGAACGAGCGGTCGCGCTCGTGATTTTATCGGGACGAGCGGCAGCCGAGTAAGAGAATTCACGTTCGATCGCCGATCATTCGGCGGTTCGATCGGAAACCAGTTGACGATCGAAGCGCGGGTAGAGAGCCGCGCATTTCGTCGACGATCGTTGGCGACCGCGTTCGGCATCCGGTCTCATCGGGACGGCGATAAAATCGGGGGAACGACGGCGGGGGAGGCGAATCGGCAGTTTGTCGATCGATCGGGAAACGTCGCGCGCCCGCCGCTCGACGAGAGCGGGCGAGCGTTGGCACGCGGATTGGAAATCGGCGAGCGTGGGTCGACACGCGGCGCCAACCTGTTGCTCGAGATCGGACTCGTTTCCATTTAGAGGACTACGGGAGCCCAGGCCGAACTGGCTGCCGTCGCTCCGACACCGTGAGACCCGTCCTCGATCCGCAGCCAGAAATTAATCAACCGGGCCAGCGGAGTTTCGAGTGTCCGCTTCTGATTAACGCCCGAACGTGTCTTTATCGAGGATGCAACGGGACCAGGATCGGAAGTTGCCCGTGGTAGTCCTCCGTTTCGGAGTCGGATATCGATACCGGTCCTCTGAAGGAGACTGTTGACGATAAGAGGTCTTCGAGACACGTCTTCGGCTCGAAACCGGGAATTAATCAAACGAACTTGTGATTAAATGGACCCAACGGACAGCTATCAGGCGGATTGTAGAATCACGAGTCTTCAAGATAGACTTTCAACTCGGAGTTTGGAATTAATAAGAATTGGTCTCGTGTGTTTGCGACTGCGTGTCTCGTTAATGTTGGAATGTGACCTACAAGTGGTGTAAACTGTTGCGTTGGAATGATCCAGCGTAATCTTATCGCGTGATATTTATTAGAATACGTGCCGTTCAATATTAAAATTAAAAGCTTCGAGTGGCTCGAAAAGTGACCCGAGGTCGGAGACGCAGGCTGCTCGATTCGCGTCTCCGGAGGCCGAGACCGACGCGCGGAGTTCCAAGACAGAATGAACATCGGATTCAAAATGATGAGTTATTCAGTCATCAGTTTTGTGGTCCTCTGGGCCAGCTTGTCGTCGGCCAGCCTCTCGACCGGCGAGCTGCTGGAGTGTCGGGCGAACTTGACGGCGGCGATCAAGAACGACACTCTGTTCCTGCAGAAGATGCGCCAGTCGGACTACATTTTCACCGGGAAAGTTAAGGAGCTGCGGCACGGACAACTGCAACTGCTGCACGTGCGTGTCAAGAGGGCGATCAAGGGTGTGCTGAACGTCACCGTCGACCTCGTCGCGAACGACACCTGCGGACGCTACATCAGGCGCGGCTACACCGGCATCTTCATGGCGCGCCGCGGCGCCGGCGACGCGGCCAGGATCGTGATGCACTTCGGCCCGGTGCCGCTTACGCTCGCCAACCTCGACAGGCTGAACGCCGCCGTCAGAGGTAAGTTTCGCGCCGTCAGGCACCGTCGTGCCTCGGCTTTCATGCAGCGAAACGCGAACGCAGCGCGAACGTTCGCGCTTTAACGAGACACTCTAACGTCGCGCTAAAACGCTTCCCGTTAATTGGATAAGTCGGAATACGGACTACCCAGCGTAGCACCGCCGGGTGCGCGATACAAACGCAGTCGGCAGCCTGTCCGTTCACGTTTAATGGATCTCGTCGTCAGGCGAGAGCGACGCGGTTTCGCAAGGGAATATACGCGCAGCTCGCTTGGATTACACGGTTCGCGCCGCTATTTAATACATTACAGGATGTTGCCTATACACAATTGCAATCCTCCTCTCATCGGCTTGATTTCGGAGTCGAGTTGTAAGCCTTCGCGAAACCTTGAGAGCTCACGCTTCGGGATTCACGTTTCAGGAATGCGAATAGATGACATAATTTTCTAAGATTTGCGTCTGCGAAACTTTAATCAGGAGAATTTTGGACAGTTTAAATTAACGAACAATCCGTATCTGGATTTCGTGAAATACGGACTTTGCTGGAATTGCCTTGAGAATCTTTCGCTTTATTTCGTTTTATACGGAATACAGGAGTTTATTGAAATTTTCTATTTTTTTACTCATCATAATATTATATGATCCGCATTGCTTGGGAATAAAGGGAGGGCTTCACATTCACGACGATTCTTATCTTTTTTTCTTGCATATTGTGCAGTATTCTCTTACAAGAATCATGCGTGAGCGTGTTGACACGCAATGTGTTGTTGGCACGTAGGTGGATGAAACACGTCAGTCGGTTAGCATTCAAGGTCCACTGGGCAATCGCCTCGACCAAAGCGTGAAAGAACTAGAAACTGCTAGAGTGTCTTCTCATGCAAATTAATTTCCGAGGAGATGAAAAGCAAAAGAAAAATTGCCCGTGCAATTTTTTAAATTAAATTTCCGTGCCATCCGAATTTGTAAGATATAAATTACAATTGTGATTGAATATCATGTCGCACAATGATTTAAATACGCGGTATGCATTTTTTGCGCGATGCATTGTGTGCTCTCTTAAAAATTTACCGTTAAAAAATTTCTCGTGGATTCGATGAGTCACGCGAGCCTGCGTACTCGGCTAAAATCTCATTGAAAAAGCGCGCAAAGTGGCTAGCGAGAAAGTTTGATTCATCGCGTCGCGTTTAACCTCGAGGATTATTAAATCATGTCTGTTTCGCCTCACGCACGCAGGCCATGCCCCTTTTCATCGCGTTAATCGCGCTAAATAAAACGACGCGCATTATAAATAAATTACGACTGTAATTTAACTCTTTTACGGCCTGGGCAGCGCTTAATTCCTCCCTCGGGGCCGATGATACCCTTCCGACGTGATGTACCCCGACGGTCGCCGGGATTGTTTCGTGGACTATCAAAGAAATTAATGTAAGAATTATAAGACTGGCTTCCCGGGGCACGTCGCGGGCTCCAAAGTGATAGGGAACTGTGATTTATTTAATAAGCGGAGATTAAGTGCGCGGTCTCTCTCTTTTTCTCGCCGCGCTCTCGGGCTCCTCTCGTTTTTTTGCTCCCACGAGATCGGTTTACGGAAGAACGTGGCGCGACGATGTCAACGATGCGATACGACGACATTGATGAATAAAAGTCCCGAGCGCGGATCGCCCCCGGGGCCAATCGTTTAATCTCAATAACTCACAATGCCGCCTGGACAAGACTATCGGACGTCGCTTTCCCCCGATTCCCTTGCTCTTTTTTCTCCCCCGTCATTTGCAAGTCGATTGGCACCGTAAGTCGCCGTAAAGTGTCGCCGGGATCTTTGACGAAAGCCGTCGTGTATAATTAGAAGTTTTTCCCGCGGTGCCCGCGGGGCTCGATTCGAATTAGCGGGGAGCTTAGTTCGCGAGCCCGAACGCTGAGCGTCAATCAGAGGACACGGAAGAGGAGGACCGTTTCGCGATAATGAAAGGGTGGAGGCAGCTGAGAAAATCATACTTCTCGCGCGAAACCACCGAGATTGATGACGTGTTCCGCGATCTAGTCTAATCACCGTATCTCTGAAACATCTCGATGTCTATCTAGAACGAGGGTGCATCTCTCGGAGAATTTCAATGGGACTTTTCCCCGCGTGAATTTCATCTGTTATTATTCGGCACTTGGCTCCAAATCGGTATTCATTCGCGAGAATTTTATGCAGTTGACGCAGGGAGAGGTGTAGCAGCTGAGATCGATGTACTGTTAACTCGCACCATCTTGAGAGAGGCTGCCCACCTCTCTTCTTCCTCCGCCAATCTTAACGTTCGCTCGGGCCGATCGCGACCACGCGGCGCCACGTTAATCGCGACGTCGCGTCCGTTCATTGGACATAGATCCTCTGAAATCGACCAAGTCGCCGTTACCGCGCGGATCGGCGGGTTTTATCGCGATGATGGGACGCGGATCCATCCTGTTTGGCCCGCGCGTGAATTTCGCTCGTGGGAGGAATCGCGATACCTCCGAGCACACGTGCACGGCTCTTTCAGCGCGCTATCAACCTCTTCCTGGTACGTAACTTTCGTAGAAGTCGCTCTCGATTAAGTCGCAGCTCTCCGTTTATCAGTGAGATAGCGTACATCTCTGCCGTTATCATCGCGGTCCGCCACCTCCAGATTGCAGATCCGTGCGAATGGAAACTCGTGTAGATACACTAAATGGCCACGGGCGTACGACAAACGGACGTGGACATTGCGTATCTGTTTGCTCTCGTGTTAACGTGAGTACATTTCAAATACGCCGTCTCGAGAAGCATATCGCGCGCGTTGTCGGCCGAATTTTTCTCGACCTTTCGCAAAGATATCGTTAATCGTCCGCACCGTCGCGATACCGAATACTGTAATTACAGCACAGGCTGGCGAAGCTGCACCTGGTCGCCCACGTCCGCGCTCGTGCATGGTTTCGCGTCTCACTTGACGCCCGTTCCCGGCGGCAGGACGGCGGCGCGACTCGGCGTTTTCTCCGCGCCGCCGGGTCCTGAGACCCGATTCAGGCTCCGCGAGCGAGTCGTCTCTCTTTCTCTCGGGGGGGGGATCAGCATAATACGGTGCCGGCCCACGCGTCCTGCCAGCCAACACAGGCACGCCCAGTCACATAACTGCCCAGGTGTGCCCGATTTCGAGGACTTCTCAATGTGCCCTCCTGCAACCCCCTGCGAAATACAGGCGAATTGAAAGTTATGGCCGAGAATTTATCTTCCGTGATACGCGAGACGAGCGAGCTTATTGTTAGAACCTCGAATCACTCAAATGTATTACGTAAAATTTTTTTTAACGAGATGGAAAATGGAAAACTAATCGACATGAGCCATAACGTATCGCGACAAGTTGCATGTAATTTTATTTCGTGTTGTATAGAATAGACATATAAAGTTTGCCGCGTGTCATTATCGCCCTACGCAGGACATAAACGTATTAAAAGTTATTGGCGACGATTTATCTTCTGAAACGAATGACCCCACAACTTCTTAATTCCTTTGTGCAATTGTTCGTAGTGATGGAAGTGTTTCAATTGCCATTTCAGCATAGACGTTAAGTAGAAATTAATCAGACTTTTAAGATAAGTCGACGGGTAAATTACTGACCAAAATCACGTACATCAATGCCTACTAATGTCCAGTGGGCACTACTTTATCTTATTTTATCTTTATAATGCCCCAGCAAACTAATGCCCAAAAAATGCTTAAAAATGCCTAGTAATGCCGCAAATCTGTACACCACAATGCCCTCAGCGGTTTCTCCCTCACATAATGTGTAAACCAATGCCCAAAAATACCTAGTAGTGCTCAGGATTGGAAAGTAACTCGTTACTTTTAACCAAGTTACAGTTACAGTTACTTTTTTTTGGTAACTCTAACTTACCTTCGTTACTTTCTCTCCATCTGTAACTGTAACTTAATTAACTCAGTTACATGTTTTCGATAAATATAATAGTAATTAATTTAATAGTAACATTAATAGTTACTTTATATATTTTTTAAACCTCCACAGATTGCATCAGGCCTTGCACTTACGCATAAATGCCTTTATCAACGTTTTACAATTCAAATGCAGATTTGATATTTTTATTTTAATTGCAAGAAAGTAACTGCAAAGTAACGATTCATTACTTTTTTAGTAACTGCACGGAAAGAACAATGTAGCTGCTGTAGCTAAAACTTAGCAAAATAGGGACAGCTAATATTTTAGTTGTGATAGCTCAATATTTTGCTACTGTGCCTATTGTATTAGGTGCGACAGCAAACGGTTTGCTGTCGTAGCAAAATATTGAGCTATCACAACTAAAAATATTAGCTGTCCCTATTTTGCTAAGTTTTAGCTACAGCAGCTACATTGTTCTTTCCGTGTGTAAATGTAACGCGTTACTTTTCAGAATTGGTAATTGTAACTAGTTACATTTTTAGCGAAGAAACTGGAACTGTAACTAGATACTTTTATAAAGTAACTTTCCCAACCCTGGTAATGCCCAGTAATGCCGCAAATTTGTACACCACAATCCCCTCAGGCGGTTTACCCCTCGAGATAAGTTTAACAAATTAATCTGGTCACCGTTGTGAAAAACTGCGATCTCTACATTATACAGAGAACAAACGCGCATAAAGCTGCAAATTATTCTTATTGAAATAAGCTCGGGACAACATCGTTACAAAGCGGATGCCCATAAACGAGCGGCGGAAACACGACAGGCTGTATCATCGATCCGAAATGCATCGAATCTCGTGCGCTGTAATACGATTGAATGCTCATTCGGTCTGCGCGGCATCGATCAGGAACTCCATTAATTTTTCATTGTACGTACCGCGTGTGCCCGAAAGAAGTCGATAATGGATCCCCGATCGAGGGCCGCGCGACCATTGTTACGGGCCGATGCGGCGCGCTACGCGGTTGATTTCGAAACGGTAATTATCCGCGCCCACGCGCTGCGCCGACCGGCAAGTATGAAATGAGCCGCGTGCCTCGCATCGCGATCACGATCAGGATCACGATCCTCACGATCGATGATATCTCGAGGGCGCCGCGCCGGGGATCGCGGCAACGATCGGAAGCTAACGGCGAACGGGGGCGCGAATCGTTTGTCAGGGTCGCGCTCCTTCAAATTGCCACCATATACACGCAGCGTGAAATTAGCGAGCTTATGCTTCATTAACTCCTGTCGCGCATAATTTATAGTCAATCACGCGCTTTCTTAAGATATCTCTCGATAAGATTCTAGATCTCTCCTCGGCGCGCGGTTGTGGGGTTTTGATCCTCATTACTGTTTTACGAACTTCAGATCTTCGTTCGCCACTTTTATGGCCGAATTAGCAGCGATTCATTAGCGCGGGGGGCACTGCCTCTTGATAAATGCCTAACGCGCTGTGTTTATTGCGGAGTCTCCGATCTCACCGAGGAAAACAGTAAGTGAAAAGCGCAGAAAAACATAAGATCGATAAGTCACGCTTCATTAATTCCTCGAGCGCGCGATAATTCGTAGTCGACCGCGACGCGTTTTCGAGATACCTGTGGCCGGCGGGATTGCGACTGGACGCGCGTACCGGAGCGCGGACCAGCTATCGACCATAATTTTAGCACATTTTAGTCATTAATAATTCATCAGCGACTCTAATACGCGGTGGCTAAGATTAGGAATAAAAAAAATTGGCGCGCGTAGATCAGATCAAGTGGAAACCGGCTGACGCTTTCTGAATGGCGCCGCGACGGATAAAAGTCGGTGTCCGGGGCAACGTTTTAATTCAACGTAAATTACGAGACAGTGGCGTTGCGTACGAAGCCAGGGCTCCGACGGTTTCGTTAGTCTAATTTATTATCGAGTCAACAATACCGACGGTCGTAATTAGTCGCGCATCGAAGTGCGCTACAGTTATCGACCATAACTCTAGTTATTAATAATTCATTCCGGCAATGCCCGGCGCGGCTTATAACGCGAGGGAATTGCGTTTATCTGCTCGCGCACGATGAAATTAGATGTAAAAAACGAGGTGAGAGTGGATACTTCCTAAATGAATCCGGGGCGAATAAAAGTCGGCATGTGGATTGACATTCCAATTTGGCGCAAATAATGAGATAGTGATTTGTACGCCATAAAATGTAAATAGCCTCTGGTCGTTATGTAAATGATCGCCTTTAATTTATTCTTCGAATATTCATTATCTCTATCGAACTTAATCATGTAGCAGTATTTTTTTCTTACAGTAAAATGACTGTATTGCACGATATTAATTTCATGTGGAAAAGTATCGAGCGGATACGATAGTAAATTCCACGGGGAAACTCTAATGTTAATTTATGTGTGAAGTCTCGTGGCCTTTTTATACAATCTTCATGATCTACATACGCGCTCTTACACAATTAGACTGTTATTACTCGTGTCCGTCTCTGCTGCTATCGGTTTCTACATTTTATGTCTACGTTTTATTTCTTGACATTTCTTTCAAACGCGAATTACAGACGTTTTAATACACAAGCCGTTCCCGTTTTCAATTTAATCATGCCGCGAGAATGCGCTACATGTATCACGCGTCACGTATCCTTTGCAAATCTCTCCAGGTTACTTTAACATGCAACATTTGGCTCGTACATTTTATGTTAATTGGTTGCCATAAACTGCTGGTAAATTAATATTTTCTTTCGATCGGTGAAAGTGAGTTTAATGCTACGTACAAAGTAACCGCTTTTTCATTATATGCAATTACTCGTACGTTTATTTTTGACTTTACGAATGTTTAAAGTGTTTTCTAAAGCATCCCGTAATTGTGTGCAATTATTGAAGAAACTAATTTGGTGACGAATAGGCTCAGCAATACGCATCCCTCAACATCTAACTAATGTACCCTTTAACAAATACGTTCAAATCTACGAGACCCTGTACAATTTTCCGATTTATCATAACCACTTTTTCACGTGATCCGTTTTATCTTCCTTTACGCGCGACTGCGTGGAACATATTTCATTCGCGACGGGACAAAGTATAATGTCTAGGACCGGTCCCGCGCCAGTGCGGTCGCGGTATCCGCATTTATCGGTGATTGCGATTTATAAGCGGCCCTTAATGGCGCACGCGTCACTCGTCGATTTGCGAACTCAACGCGAATCTCGCGCGAGATCAAAGGCGCGTTGCTAATCTAATAACCGGGGTGATCCGCCGAGGGCGAGAGAGCGGACGTATTTCGTCTGAGAGCACCGCGACGAATCGGCGAGAGCATAAACATTGTGATCTGGATTCACTCGTCGGGATATTTCAGCATCGACGACGACCCGTGAACGCCACTGTGGAACTCGAAAATATTTTCGCACACGTTGATTGGCGATGCAACCTAAAATCTGCGACCTGAATACTTCGTTTCACCGGCCAAAAACGCGTATTGGCGAAATTACGACGGTGCTCGCGAATCTTAAGATTGAGAGCTAAGAGTTGACGAGCTTCTTGTAAAGCAATTTTTGGCTGGTTCTACAATAGACGCAGCAAGTCGCAAGACATCGACCAATCACAGCCAAATATGAGAAGAATAATCGACTGTCATTGGCCGACTTCTTGCGGCTCGCTACTTGTTGCGTCTATTATAAAACCAGCTTAGGCCGAGTCGGACTAGCAATTGCTGACACGGGATTGGATTAGGATTGGCGATTGTCTTCTAGCCAATGAGAGCCGACTACTTTGTCCATCGCCGGCTGCTTTGCTTTCATTGGCTAAATGAACAATCGTCAATCGCCAATTTCAATTCAATTCGAGTCAACAATTGCTAGTTTGATTCGGTCTCCAAACTGACTCGAATCTTAAACTTCAAGTTTCGTTCCACGGACACTCGCAAGAAGAAACATTGTAAGTTTTACAATGACATGGCAGCGTTAAAACCTTGGTCTAATTTCCACGATTAATTCCGTTTGTCCGATCGCATCGCGTCGACCACCGCGGTAAATCGCGGCGAGTCGCACCGCGAAAGATTACTCGTCCGCGATAATCTCCGTGTCTAATGCCTTCCGCAAGTGCGTACAAATCTGAGCGGCGCCGCGAACGGGAGTTTAATCCGGCCGCGCGGGTGGGATTAAACTCTCGCGCCTATTGACGGTATAAATTTGTCGGTCGGTCCTTAATCTCGAGTCCGCCGCCTTGGGGACCGGCGATTAGGATTTACAATGCGCATACCTAAGCGCATGCACGTCGTCTGTCACGTGGAGCACCGCGGGGACGGGGCTGGCTTGTATGTACACTGTGGAGGCCGATTCCGAGGGGATTAGTCGTCTGATTGTTGCAGCCCTCGGTTGTTGCTGCGAGGTTTACCGGTGCGCCGCGGCTACGGGCTTCCACGGCTCGTGTTGCTCGCGTTGCTCGTGCAGCGCTGGTAGGCGGCTGATTGCGCGCCCGCGAGAGCAGCCCTGCATTATGCACGCTTTGTAAACCGAGCCGCTGAAAAATTAGTCGCGCAAAGTGCGCCGGGGTAACTCAATACACGGGGCGGACACACACGGGCAGCCACCTAAAGCCGGCCTCGTCAGGCACGTCCCATATGTACCCATATAGCACAGCAAGGTTTCAGCAACATTGTAACAACAATTCATCGCAAGATTGCAACATTGTCTAAACGCTACGAAATGTTGCTGCAACGCTGCTGCAATCTTGCACGTTCGGTAAAATGTTCGCCTTCAGAAATATTACAATGTAATATTACAGCAACATAGCAACATATAATATATGTACTGCAACATAGCAACACAGCAACATATAATATATGTACAATATATGCAATAATACTTTGTGTATATTTATATTAATATATGTATAAAGAAAAAAATTATGAACAAATTCCGGATTTTAAAAAGATTATAGGAGCTAACAACTATTGAGATAAAATCTCTAATCTTAGTAATTAGAATTTATGTAACAACGATTCTTGTTTCGAAACATTTTCTCGACTGAACAGAATTAATCGTTTATTTAATCAATACCAATAAGTCCGCAGAATGATACACAAAACGTAGTAACAGTCACGGAACAAAAAAAGACAACGAATTCTCAACGTTCGTTGTTGTTTTTCTATTGGCGCGGCGACGTACGATGTTTGCGTGCCATCGTGTGCCCGAAGGTCGCCGCACATCACTCGCTCGCCGAACGTCGAGTCGGCAAGCAGTGGCGAGAGTCGCTCCGTGTGTGGTATTAGTTTTGCGTTATCAGTCTCCAAGACTCGATCGCGATAAATGCAGGGATAAATCGCTATTGATTTGCACATCTTTATTAGTAACAAGTAACGTTCCTCGATTAATTATTAAGTTTCTACAACTTGTAATGAGAAACGGATTGTATGTTGAGGCGACGGCTTTTTATCAACGTATACATAGATATTTCACGAGACTAACACATCTAAATTATAAATGTAAACCGTGATATTTTGTCGCGGTTACATCTCGTTTATGCACCGCGCTTTTAATTATCTATCGATTTCGTTTCAAGGATTAGATTAAATGACAAAGATTGTAAAATATCGTTTCGTTACGGACTAATAACTACTTCTTCACCGCAGATTATGCTTCCGATGCTCGCGTTGCGTTTTATATCGCCAATTCAATAGTGATTTATCCATTCTTCTGAATCAAAAATGCAAGTTGTTAGTTTGAGTAATTTGTATAATAGAGAGTCACGCGATATTTGTTAATAATATTTCGTGCGTTTCGCGGTATTTCACATCGCGTACGGGAGTGCCCGAAATTTCGCGCGATCGATGATTTTCGCGAGTGAGTCAGTGAGTGTTGTGTCAGTGCAACAAGGAAATCTGAGAGGAGGAGGAGGTCAAGGGGGCATCGGGCAACAGCGGAGAATTCGGTGAGGTGAGTGTCTTGCAGTTTTATATTATTTGCAACTTGTACAAAATAAAGCATCTGTTCTGTGTTTTTATTTTATTTATTCAAACGATTCGAACGAGGATTCGAATAAGTGTTACATACAAAACCATACGTATACAATTTTGTAAGTTTATATTTAAGAGAAAGACTTTTTCAGTATTCTATATAATTATTTAAATAAATACCTATTTTACAAAATACAAAATATAAAGTATATTTGATACAATAATTTCGATGTTACGTAATTAGTCTATAATAATCATATGTATATTTGTATTTTTACAGTTTAACATACATAGTTAACGGTGAACAACTTTGCTGTTGCGAATCGTCTCAGTGAGTGATAAGTTACTATTTATTTTAAATTGACGTTGCGCATACAATTACTTCTTTGGAAGTATACAAATTATTAAGAATATACAATGCTCAACTACAAACTGCGCGCGCGAAGCGCGCGTTTTGTCATTTCTAGTAAACTATAAAAGTGAGATGAGAAAACAATATACATTCAAAAAGTTTAGCCAAAAAATGATCCATACAGATGCTTATACAGATTGTTTTACTGGCTAAGAAATATTTCAAAAGATATTCAAGACGATCCTCTAATATAAATAATATATATTATGTAAAATTAAAATTGCATGAAAGTTCTCTGTATCATTTATAAAGGCGGAAGTTGGGGAGTCAGAGGTAGATCTGTAGTTATAAAAACCAATTTGCCGGTTGCGAGATCAAGAAATGGTGTACGGTACTTCGTTACAACTCGTCATCTCTTTCTCATTAGCGAACGAGTAGGCGTAGAGCTAGAGTGGGTGGAATTTACGAGCATTTGGTTGCTCCGTTATTAGCGAGAAGCGTCACTCAGGGATGACATATAAATCGCGCATTGCTGATCGTTTGCTTCGTCCGCGAAAGTTGACGAAGCGCCGTTTTATGGCCACTGAAAAATTAATTCCTGTCCTCGACTTCGATCCGCTATCACGTCCATCGCCTTTACGTAACTCGGTCTATTTCGGACCCTTTCCCTTCCAACGCCTGCCTTCCCGTCGGTTATTTTCTTAAGCGCTTTGACGACACTCCCGTTTTCCGTCCTTGCGAGAATAAAAAAAGGGAGCGCGCGTGGAGAAGAGATGCGCTTCCGTATGCCACGATCGTTCTCTCTCATCTTCTCAGCCAATAAAAGCTTTTAACGCCCTAGCCATAATTCGAGGCTCTACGAGACGGAATAAGAAGGATGCCTCAGAAAACTTTGCGGTCGCGTCAATATTGTTGCAGATAACGTTGTTATAAGTGCAATGTTGAATATCAAACTGCAGTTACTCATGTAGAAAAATATCTAATTTTAAGAAAAAATAACTGTGAAAAGCGCCGCCTCTTGTGAGCGAACCTTAATTCAGACTTTTAAACGTTGAAAAATTCATCTTTAATATTTTGACAATATATTTAAACAAACGACGAAGTGGCGTGTGTCGAAAGATCATTTCTTCCGTAGTTAAAGTAAAATATTTTTAAAGTTTCGATTTTTCTAACAATAAGTTGTCTTCCTACATATTTTACACATTTTTTAAAAATTCCCCATATTTTGAAATCTTTAAAAGTTCAAAAGTTCAAATGCATACATGTAATAAAGAAGTACTATTCGAAACTGTCAACGATTTTAAAACTTGTCATATAACAAAATAGACGCAGAGTGTTTAAATATTTTCGTTTTATCGAAACGCCAAGATGACGTTAACTGCAGACAATTCTTCTGTGAATATAATAGCCCAAAGCGTCACACAGCAATAAATTATGCTCCGCACGTCATACAAATATATTTGATCTTTGTGATATATACCGGTGAATCGCTGTAGCATTTGTACGACTCCTATATCTCAGAAGTATATAAATTCCGATACCGTCACGCGAACGAACAGCTTCATTATTAAAGCTCGGGATCATAACTACATCTTACGTCACAACGCGGAAAACGTTCTTTCTTTCCTGCTATCTCTCGCGTTATTCAAAATCTACCGAATAGCCCGGGGCCACAGACCCAATCTTCTTCAATTTGTCTGGGCCCGTGGAGAGCGCGGACCGGCTAATTTCTCGGGGCGAGTGAAACACGCGTGGCGATGCTTCTCCGCCCCCAAAATCGGTTTTAATTAAAAGATTTCGCTCCACGTCGTTATAGGATTTTCCCATGGGCATGTGTCGGCCTGACCTTCGTGGAACAGACCGCAACTGTCCGTCCCTTGCTGAAAAGAGGACTTTTAATGTCTTCGGTTGCGCCCTAGCTCCGCGATACGATATTTATTTCTGGGCGGGTGTGAGAATTTCACGTTATATGATAATTTGCGATACTGTGATTACATAAGATATAACTATTTGTACAAGAGAGTCCGATTTAATGTAAAATTATGTAATTGCTCGTGGCATTTTCTTTTCTTGACGGCGCAATAGAGTCTTGATGTTGAAAATAGTCTCACATGTCTGATTATGCAGTTTGTATTTCTAAGTTTTTTTTCTTGGAAAGAGTTAAATGATACCGACTCGCGGCATTCGATTGCTCGTGTATCGCTCGAAATGAAAGGGCGACTCGGTCGGCCGTGTTTTGATTCGATCTCGATGTGGCGTGCCATCGAGAGGATACCAGTTTGCTCGCTTTCCCCGGCGTGTAAGACCGGGCCATTAATTTGAGCGCGTGTCACGATATTTACGGGGGTGTGCGTCGGCTCGTCAGCCCTCCTCCCCCCCTCGTCCTTCCTTTCTAGCGACCTCCTCCTCGTCAATTAGTCTTTCAACGTGGCTCAAGCGAGGTCTCTTGCTTCCTTTTCTTCTCCTCCGCTTTTTTCGTTCGTCAATTCCCGCGTGTCTCGGCGTCGATGCCTTCGTATGTCTTATCGAATAATCAAAGCACATTAGAAAATAAAAAAATTCTATATCGGACACACCTTTCAAAGTTAATAATTTATTTTGAAGAATTAGTATAAACATGATACCGCAATCATATACTTCCTTTTTTAAATAAAGAATAGGTCATATCAATTGTCAAATTATTTAAGCAACTTACTTTCTTTTTCAGCATTTTGATACCGTTAATATTTTTATGAAGTATAGGTTGTGACTTTTCTGTGCTTCACGCTCGGACACGATTTCGAGATTAGTCTTTGATTGGCTTTATTTGTAAGACATTTATGGGCAAATAATGCGGCACCCGTGTTACAGACACTTCGGTAAAGATCTTGTTCGATAAGTAGAGGTGTAAGTATAAGTGTTATACGCTTTGACAGCCGTCAAGTTCCCACCTTGCCCACCATTCGCTTTCTTCTCGAGCGGCGCGCGTTTTATTTCGAGCGAGTACCTTTATCTGGCATGCTGGCTCACCATGACACGAGAGACCTGCCCTTCCCTCTCTTTCTTTTCCTTGCCTCCTCTTTCTCTCCGATTTTTCCAGTCCAAGTAGGCGAGAGTTATCGAGCTACCGATTCCAGACGCCGCGGTTAGGGCCGGATCCGCACGTCCCTTCGACCCTTTGCTCGCCCTCGCGCACTCCTCAGGTCAAGGAGTTGCAATCTCGCCCACTCTCTCGGGATGCTCATAAAGACGTTATTGCTATTATTACTATTATTACCGTCGTTATCGCTGTTATTGTCTCGCCCCGAACGCGTGCCGCACGAAAAGTCGTGCCAGATGGCAATCTGCGGCATCTTCGAACTGCACGTCCGAACATATTGGCTGTATCAGAAATTGTGTACACTTTCCTGCCTACGCTATAAATTTCTAATTGAAATTGGAGACAAATCTTTGCTTCAAAAATTTCTTACCGCTGTTGCCATCTCTTAGTTGTCAGTATTAATTAAGCATGCTGATAATTGGATCTCAAAATTTTCCTTTATTTTAAGGGCGATGTAAAAGTTAAGTTCTTGAAGTTAGAAAATATTTTACTTTCCCTTTCTCGAGAGATATTGCGATGTTTAATTAATTATATCGCGCTTTTTAACTTCTGCTTTAAAAACATTTGGTAGTAAGTACATAACTTTTGAGCGACCTTGTACAGTTGTGTGCTTATCTAGTATCACCGGAGTCTTTTTAAGTACATCTAGCCATGAGATCCAATTTACTTCTCGGTAGGCTGAATATCACGATCGAGAGCGCGATATTCGTAGGGATAATGCGCCTCGAGATTAGTACGTCCACCGTAAATTGGAGCGTCCGTTATTTACAGATAATACTGACGTATTCTTCCATTGGTAGTAGCTACTGACAATCTCGTAGAACGATATCAATTGTATTTATTCAAGGGTTGCCTAAAGCAAGGAAAAAAAAGTGTTGTATTACGATCCGCGCAAAGATAAAAGTCCGAAAGGTAATTCGGAGATCCATTCTCGTTTTCTCCTGCGGCGTAGATACTTTTCGTTTATCTGCGAAATAATCGGCATCTCCGAAGAGCGGAGAGACCGAGGAGTCACAGTATAGGCAGGCACGATCTTGTGGGCTCGAGGGCCTTTGATCCTCGCTGAGCGGACCGATTAAACCATCTACATATTGAATGAGTAGACTGACCTTCCTATCTGCCGATCGGAATTTCCGGCTTGCGGCTTGCGGACACCGGGGCGCGGCAATTAGACAGATCGGAATCTCGTTCTCGCGGCGCGCATCGTTAGGACCGCCGCGCCGCGCGCCGCCGGAGGGTGGGCGGCCGGGGTGGCTTTAACGACGATTTTGATGAATTTAGTCGGATTTAATTAGGAGCCGCGCGTTTTCGTGGCCCGTTACTCGAGGCGGCCGGGGCCCCCAACGTCCGCGCACGAAGACGTTAAGAATCGAGTTTTGCATGGCCGCGGGACAAAGCCATAAAATACCAAGCGTAACAGCTTTCAATTACGGGTCCCCGTATGCGCGCGTACGAACGTAGGTAGGCTCGACTGCCACCGTTAAGGAGGGAAAAACAAAAAAAAAACGCTAATCGTGGAATTCCCTCAGTCGTCCTTGAAATTGCTTCTCGTGTGTTATTCGAGCCTCGATACGCAGGGCCAGTCGCGTCGATTGCGGTCCAGCTGACACGAGGGCTCGAAGAAGCAACGTATCTGTCAACCGCATCCGAGATAATGTTCTTGGGAGACGCAAAATGTAGCGGTAAAATTGAAAGAAGGTCAGAGCAGATTTTCCTCGCGGATAATTTGTCCTCATTACGCGCGATTAGAAAACTCTGTACCCTCAATGGAGCGTGATTTTCGTAACTTTGCTTTGTGCCTCTGACAGGTAACGGCCGTAATGGCGCCGTTCCGTCTGTCTTGCGACTAAGAAAGTCCATTGTTGCGCCACGGCGGCAATTTCACACGGCTCCGGGACTCAATCAGAAATTTTTGCACGAATGCCCGGAGTGCGCACCGCGTCGTTTAGCGGATTCGCTCACGATCGGCGGACGTTGCTGCAAACGCATCGGGAGGGGGTGGCGAAGGAACGTGAGTGACGGGTCGCATGGATAAACCGGCGATTCATCAAACCACGAAGCAATACAGGGTGTTTCGTAAAGCTTGCGTGACTTTAGTCCATGTACTTTAATGAATTAGATTCCCAGAGGATTCCGTTTCAATTTAACGAGTATTCGAGACGCGCGTATCTATTATAGATTCGATGGAATTTGATTAAGTCCCCGAATTGCTGGAAATCGATGTTGAAATCAAACGTAAATTTTTAGGAATCATCAAGATAAAAGAGTAGTTTAAGCTACAAGTCTTGGCTGAGTTGCCGATACGCACATTTCGTTGCAGTAAAAGTATGATTTTTTAAAGGAAGGCATATAAATAGAAGAAGCAAGAATTAAGGCGAAAGGGGTGTGACGATTATATATAATTTACATTCGTGCGACTGGCGTACGCGTGTGAGTGAAATTTATTATTTATAGGTGTTTAATTTTATGAGTTACGTTTATTCTGAGGACTGGGGACAAGAAATATATAATGGACATATTTTATATTCTCATTTCGTCTGCGATGCTGTATCGAGTTTCGATGCAAATTTTATGAAACACCCCGTGTGATTGTGTCATTCTATAATGGCATGGTAATTGGCGATTCGTCAAGCCGCGGACAAGCTTCGGAGTTGCTCGCCGTGTTAACCGCCTGGCCGAGACACGAGGCAAATTTGCCGGGAATCTTTGGAGCACTTCACCGGACGACGAAACGTCCGATGAGGAACGAAACGAGAGGACGTGGCAAAAGGAAGAGAGCACGGCGGAGGGAGAGAGGGACGGAAGGGGGGGACCCGCGTGTGTTTTTACGCGACGTGCAGCGCGAAACCTGATTCGTCTTTTCTTTCGGAACGTCATAATTACGCCGTAATTGCGCGTTCGTTCTTTATTTGAGGAGAGAATACGTGGTTACGCGAGATTATACCTTTCCGAGGAAATTATCTGGCAATTTCTCAATTATCTTCCTCGGTGACAGTGGGCGTGTCTCGAATTTCGCGATAGAAATAGAAAGAGTATTGAAAAAAAACGGTGTAAAAGAATGCGTCAACTCAGCGCGCTCTATTTTCCCCCGTTCCTTCCCTCATTCCCCGGCAAACAGCGGCGACAAGAAGATTCGGTTGTCTATCTGTTCTAGCGAAATGATTTCGCTCTCGAATTCGCGAGGAAAACTTTTGAAATCGTGCTCCGCGCGTGTCTGCGCGGACGATTTTTCATCTCCGCGATCGCCGGAGCGACTGTTTCACCGTCGAGCGGTAAAGAAAATCTTGCGTATAAACGCACGCGGATTTGTTCTCTTCTCACGTTTGTCCTCGACACGTGTCGTTCTTCCCCTCCACGCGGAGGACGGGATAGTGGGTGGAATGTCGTTACACGCGTGCCGGTTCTTCCCGGCGAGAGAGAAAGGAGAAAGGGCGAGATGGCGGAGAGGAGAGGAGACGTCGAGTGGGTGGAATGTGTCGGATGCACCCAACTCTCTCTCCTTTTCGACGTCCTAACACCGCGACGTGGAACCAGTTTCTGTTTTCCGGAGAAAATTAAAATTCCTACCAGCCGGATAATAAAACAGCGGCGGTTTTCATCTCGTACAATCAAGATATGACGTATCCTCTTTCCACCGCCTCTCCGCCGGTCAAAGGCACTGGCGGCGAATTTGTTCTGCCCTCCGCAGCTCCGTTTTGCTGCGTGGAAGTTCACCGTGCAGAAATATCAATAGCGTAGCCGCGTTGCGATCTCTTTCACAACAATAAACAAGTTAACAAGACGTGGCAAGCAAAAATGAATTAATCTTACAGATGTGCTAAATCGTTTACTATCTTTCCCGCACGGAGAGACCGATATGGTTACTACATATCTAATTAGGGTTGGCACAACTCGAATAAATAGTAATATTTGGGACAGCTATATCTGTGGTTGTCATACCCACATTGGTATGATAAGTAGTGGAGACAACTATATGCGTTTAGTGCAGCAAACTTAGTGAATGTTGCAACGTAAAACAACGTAGATGCCCCTACTATTTATACGGCAACATTTTAGCTTTAGTTATTTTTGCCTTGGCCGGTCTTCCCGTGCGGTGGAATCGTTAATAATTTCGAAATTACCGACGACTTGTTCTTCCGCAAACAAGACGGTTCGGTTTCCGGCGAGAAACTTTATTCGTGAGAATTGAATCATCCAGTGTATACACGCCGCACGCGTCTATGGTTTAGCACGTCCGCTTCCAGTTTCGAACGGTTCGCCGCGGGCGAGAATCCGCTACTGTTAGACCACTCGCCGGTTTCACATAAGGCCGTAAAACCGCGTTGAAAGCGTTACATCGAAGGTCGAATTAAAAGTGCGTTTCCCGAAGGTGCTCCCTTTGCATACGAAATGAGACGTAAAATGTACACCCAATCGCGACTTAGCGCTATCGTCGGAGCGCAGGCCGATTGAACGACTGGTTGATAAGAGGCTCTATCACGGATCGACGATAACCGAGCTTGCCAGATAAGCTAATCGACGATTTCTCTAAGGAAGCGCCTTCGACTATCGGGAAACCTACGAGCAATTTCATGCAAAATGCATAAGAACCCCTTAACTTGTGCAGGGATAGATTTAAACAAGTAGCAGATAAAACAAGTGGATTTATTTTGTTTTCCTTGGTAATTCTATTCTGAGATTAATGTGATTAGTTCTATCATGGATTATTATTCTAGTAATTAATACTAATATGAAATATAATATATTAGTATTGATTCTTATTATAAGGTGGATTAATCTTGTTTTTCGTATTACCCCTAGAAAATTTTTGGACTTTACGTACGTTATATTCGTACAATTGTTTCTTTATAATTTCGTCCTCGTTTTCTCGGAATGAATTTTGTTCGTTCGGTCACATGGCCTTCGAGTCTTATTCTGTTGGACATTCAAAAATGTATGCCGAACATACAGGCCAGTGAGACAACGTTCTCGCATGTAACATTTGCGGCAGACCCGTTAGTCCTCGAGCGTCCTCATCTTCTCACTTTTTTCTCGTGTAAGAGTTTCTTTCACGATGAGTATGTGCATTTCATCTAATGCTGCGTACGCGGCTCGTGGACACACACGCGAGTATCGGGAGATGAAAGTTTTCAGTTGGAAATAATGTTAGACAGCTGATCGCTTGATCAATCAATAAGAATCAATGAAAAAGACATTTATAGCATATCATTGCACAAATATCATCGTTGGATTATTAGTATCTAATCGAGCGCTGTTTGAAGTTTTTAATGTTATTTCTATCCGAAGGTAACAAATCGAAAATTATAACGCAATTATTGCACGTGAATATATAAATATTTTTATAGGCATTGGAAGTTTTATAATTAATGGAAATGACATTTTATTTCTTCGTACTATTTTCGTTTTTTTCCTGCATTATACAATTTTAAACTTACGTTATATTCGATCATACAGTTCAATTATAAGCTAACAGAAATGTTAATGTCTTTTATACTAAACATTGATGTAGAAATCATTATTCCAATATAATTCCTACATTATACCATTATCGAATGATTAATTCAAAATTATTCAATTATTTGATTAAACATGATTTGAATCTATTAAATTTGTAGTCTAAAGTCAGGGTTTAATTGAAGGATTATCATAACTGCAATTTGAATTAGCTATCAATTCATTTCATTTGAATCGAAACATATCTTACTTAGACTTAAGCCTGCAATTAAATCGTCATTAATTGTTAAAAATCGTTTGGTTCTTATTACTGTGCTGTCAAAGAGGAAGATTTTAGTGCCGAACGAAACAGCATTATTCGATTATCGCACGTTAGCGCAATCGAGTTCCTCATTCGTGCGGGGTGTTCTGTATATCATTAATATCTGATAGCGACAGATCCATTGTGTACTGACGATGAGACGCGCAATTATAACTTACGATCGCGGCGCGGCGGTGGATCATTAAAAAATGCTCGCTCCTCGTCGGGAGAGACGCAAGAGCGACTCTCGTTCGAATTCTCGTCCTGGGTGTGCGCGACTCCGGTACATAATTTATGAAATATAAATTTAGGAGAAACCAACCCTCAACAAATTTGACCACACCTCACCACGCCCCCTCGCGTGGTGCCCTCCGTCCTTTCCACCCTCGACATATCCTTTCTGCCCCTCATCCTCCCTCCTTTTCGTCCCGTAACTTGCCGGCGTTCGTTCGCGTCGGTAGAATAATGCACCTTCGTTTTTCTGCCGCGGTGCCTTTCGCTCCGGGTCCTTTGTCTCTACGTCTCCGTTTGTCCGTCTCTCGAGTCCTACGGCGTTCCTTCGCGGGCCTGTGTGCCAAAAGAGCCATTAAAACGGTAGAGCGGTCCAAAGCGACCAAGGAGAAGACCAAGAGACGAATGACGTCGGAAAGAGGAGGCTGCAGGGGAGGATAGAGCATAACTGACTCATTTGTTTGGTGGATCGACTTCCCAGTCTCGCAGGCCTCAGTCTCATCCGTGTGTCCATGGCTACGTTTTTCTCCTTAATGGCATTCTCATCTGTTACCTCCCCTAAGTTCTGGCCGCGAGAAAGTTGACCAATTAGAGAATTTTAACGTTTGATTTTCAGCTTTACACTTTTTCCATTCTTCAAGTACCAAATCATTGGTTTATTTTATCTCTTTTAAATTAGATACGTTTGGAAAAAAGAATACTGAAAAGGGGCAATCGCCGAAAGTAAATTCTTTCATATTCTTCTTTTATTATCGACCCTTTTTCACGTTGTTACATCCTTCAAGAAGCAGATTTTAATAATAAAGTACACTGATGAAAGTTACGGGTTTAATTATCTGTGAGAGGGATTCTCTCGATAGTGAAGATTTAAAGGGAAACGTCTAGTATTGGTTCTTCGTGTCGGTCGCTACCTAAGTTTAGGTATTAATATAACTGACGATTTCGAATTCATAATCATTTTTTGCGGTTGGCAACGACCGACCATGGGTGGCGGTGCCTTCTTCGTAGGAATGGTCATTAATTATTATGCCCGACAGAGTGGGGAGGGGGGAGGCGCGAGAGTCGAAGTGGGCGAGGACCGTGCAGGAAGGTCGAGGGAAGGCAAATAGAAGAGAGGAGAAAAATGCGCGAACTAACAGTCCTATCCGGAATTCGGCTAGAACAAACATTGGCCTCATTTCGTGCCGTGACTTTGCAATTCCGGAAAATATTTGGGGTACGCCGAGGAATCGAACCTGGACGATCGATGGATTAAATCGCGCGGAACGAACTTTACGCGGTGAATCTGTATTTTTCCATCTTATTTTATCTCACCCCAAATTATTAGTGCAATTGTTGAAGGATAACATTTATTCCTTGCCATTACGCTCGATGACGAGATCATCGCGAATGGTATATCTTCCTCTTCCTTCCCGTTTGGCATGATTTCATCGCTGATATCATTTCTGCGACCGCGAACGATGAGATCACGTATGCAAATGCGTCTCCTCCATTTGTTCTTCTCACAAACTCACGGAGGGAAACGAGTATACACACTCCCTTTCTCAGAACTTACAAAATGCATTTCGTTCTTTTTCTCAAGCGCGCTATTAGGGAAGATCGGAATCGGCATAATCCCTTTGTAATGCTCGCACCACACCGTGTTTGCCTTATACGTTCGCTCGATGTAGCCTTATTATTGCCCTCACCCGACCCGTATCACTTTAGACCGCCCCTTTCACGGCGGCGCGAATCCTCCGAGCAAACATGTCCAGGATCCTGTCTTAAATGACGCGAGCCGGGGGTCGCTATTTTGACAGACGAAATTACACTATAATCAAATTCAATCGCGTCTTTATCGTTGCGTTTAATGGCGGTCTGCCTGCGCACCCTCATCGACATCGGCGATGAGATCTTTCCGATTCTCTGGGTGCGCGCGCGTGGGAGGAACATCGTCCCTCTCTTTCTCTCACGGGCTCCGGAATGTCACGGGCCATTACGTGAATTTACCGTAAATTTCGTATTAGGGGCCTCTCGCCCCCTCGGTATCACGCGGGGCGCGATATAATCGACCGTTGGGACCTCGGCGCCGCACGGTGGTCTCCCTATCTCGTGCCGCGACATAAATCGGCCGATTTTATCGATGGCCACCACGAGAAAAAAAGACCCCGTATGCGTTCCGCTTTGAACGCTTCGTGGATATTCCTCTTTCACGCATGCAGCGTACAGCATGGGGTCCTTAATTTTGGGTTCGAGGTTGATTTATTTTCAGATCACGTCTCAAACTTCTCCGAGTGGAATCACTATCGTGGTATACTATAATAGACTAGCCTCGCTATACGTAGATAATAAAGAGTCCTTTGCGATAAAACTCATAAACTAAAATTCACGTTTGTGTCCGACTTAAATGTAGAAACGTACAAAGCTGTAATATTTATGTACGGTATATCGTTACACATGACATATTACTGAAAAAGTGCATTTGTCAATCGGACATTGATTCAAATGAATTTTCTACCGAATATTTTGTGTGTTTAAAGTCTCAACATTTATCTTCCGTTTCATCTCGGCGGCTCTCGGAGATCACTTTGCCACGCGCGTGAGCTGGCCGCGAGATGCGACAGCTCGAGCGAAATTGTTACACACGACATATTACTGAAAAAGTTTCGATTCATCTCTTTCGCAAGGTCGTATATCAATTTTACACAATTTCCGGTTTTTCTGCTTAAACGCTCATTCCAGTAAAATCGAGGTACGATCTTGCGAAAGAGATCAGTCGATTTGTCGATTGGATATTGATTCGAATGAATTTTCTATCGAATATTTCGTGTGTTCAAAGTCTCAACATTTATCTTCCGTTTCATCTCGGCGGCTCTCGGCGATCACTTTGCCACGCGCGTGAGCTGGCCGCGAGATGCGATAGCTCGAGCGAAATTGTATTATAATTGGATTCATTCGCAAGAGAGGCGGACCGATAATTTCGCGCGTCGTCCAGATTTCCGACACGAAGTATGCGCGTTTTCGGGCGCCTGACGTGACGATCCCGCAGCGTCAGTCGAAGCTGTCGGCCGTATCCGGAGCGCGTATACACACACCGCGTATCGTTCCTCCCCGTGAGTTTAGATAGAGTGTTGGCAGCGGTGGCGAGAAGTGGAACGCCCGGTATCTCGATTGGCCGACGGGCTGACGGATCGACAGGTGAATATACAGAGAGGTTTACAAATAGTCCCGTACAAAATTATCGATGGATCTGACGTTCACGGTGGCCGGTATCGTGGAGGACCATCGCGATGGGGCGGGAGGGAGGATCTCCGTCCTCCCTCCGTCCTTTCATGAAGAGATCAGGCGCAACCAGTTGATCGAAGCGAATTACGAGCAGTTCGTTTTTCCCACTGACGCTTTTTGGTCCCTTTTAGCCGGTCCGTTTGACAGCGAGCGATTTATTAATTTTTTTATTTATTGTGGCAACTCAGTAGCGGCCGTCGCTGTGTCCAATCGAGATTAATTTGCGAATGACATAAGAACTGTCGATACAAGCTCTCGACGTTCGTCACGACGTTCGATCGCGATTTACCTCGGCATTAATTCCGGTCGCCTAAGTATCAGCTTGTTGATTTACTTGTTTTGTACGAAAATTTAATAAATGCTCCGCGTTTTGTGTCTTCGGAGATTTTATTCGAGTCAGTTAAAAGTATTATAATGCAAACAGACGCATGCGATCTTAGAAGAAATATTATGTGAGATTGCACTGCACTGGGAAGGTTGATACATGTCGCGATAAAAAAAAATTGTAAGCGTCTAGAAAGTTTAGTCTGTAAACTTCAGTATGCAAATTTTGATTGCATCCTGATTGACGATTAGCTATTTTCTCAGATAGCAAGGATTGTTTTGGAACCTGTTTTCAGGCCAGCGCGAAGTTATCCTCGCGACTCTAATCTCGCCTCACCCCACCGTGCGCCAACGACTTGCAGCGTGGGCATATTTGCGTTTTGTTGGCTTCATTATGTCGAGTGAGGGGAGACGGTTCGCGTCATAGGGGAAGGAAAGTTATCGATAAACACGGTTGGCGTAAAAACCGCGAAGATACGTTCCGAGATTGGAAAGGGGAGATCACCGAGGGGAAAACAGGATCGCTTTTAGCCTTATCGTTCCGACAGCTCTAATAGGACGCGAGAGATGCGCGTTTACCGCTCCGACGCCGAAACTTAAAAGATAAGGGCAGATAAGCGGACGGGAACGAGGGTCCGTGCTGAACATGAAAGTTTGAATAATTATCATACGACGGAGCGCGATCGCGTAGCTGGAAACGTGTAATACGTGCTTCAAGCGATGCTTGATGAATGAATCTAGATATCCGCGTGCCGTATACATATATATGTATATATATATATAGCACGAACATTAACATAAACATTACTCAACATTATCAAGCCCATAAAATTGAAGAGATTTACGCTTCGCTATTATAAACGCATTTAGAATACGTTGCTGTATCGTATCGGATCGCGATCTACGAGAGGCTGCGAGGTTCCGCCTCGGGCTCGGTTACCAACATTGGTTAATGCCAATTCTGATTAGCGCAATCTCCCGTTCTAATTGGCTCGAGCTTAAATCTAAATTGCTGGCGAGTCGATAATCCCTAAATTAATTTCGCCGCGCGGTCGGCAGCCCAGCTGTAAAGTCTATATCACTGGTAGAAACGTAATCGCGAAACGCGGACAGAGAATTCAATTAACTCCTGCCTGTCGGTACACGACGACGCGGTCTTATCCCAACCGTTGCGCTCGCGATACAGCGCAGAATTCCTTGCTACCCCGCGTGATAACGAGCCGCCACTCGAGGACCCTTCGGGCGCGGCGGCAAAGGCCGCAGGCCGGCGCGGCGCGGCGTCCCGCCAAGGACGAGCGAGATACTTTGCACGCGGAACGGGACAATCCGCCCCGTATGCAAATGCAATTTCGCTCGCACTCGCGCGTCCGTTACGATTGGCAATATTTCGGGTGTGAGAAATGGGAGGCAATCTATATGTAAGTAAGGCCCCGGACGAACGCGTAGGCCTGCGTTTCTCCCGAGGCCGGCTTTTTCGCCCGAGGGAAAGAGGCTGAGGGATAGAGAGAGAGAGAGGACTGGTGGACTCTTCCGTGGACAAGATAGCATCTCGAGTGGATCGGTAGCCACGGAAGCAAGGGCGTAGATCATGCTAATGGCATTCCGCCGATACGACGCACGCTCTCTATGCCGTCTCGATCGCTATTGATAGATATCGCGATGCATCTGGCGGATATACGCGAGTATTTGAGCGCTATCGCGCGATTTCTCTCGTCCTTTCTCGCGTCATAAATCCCTGCGTACGATGATAATTGAGACATGGAAAAGCCGGGCAGATTAAACGTCGGAATAGATATAGCTGGCGGTGAATCGGCGCGATCCTAACGAGCAGACACGGCCATCAATCCGCTGTCGTATCGGAATCGACAGTTGAATTAGCTGGACTAGCCAGGACACAATCGTCCTCGTATGATTATTACGGCGTTCCATACGATTTTCTTAGTGATCGGCGCGCCTGTCTTTTTATTCATCTTTTATCAGTCCTACATAGTCCTATTAAATAGGCATCGTCAGTTGATTCCATGAATTTATTGCCCTTGGCGGGTGTCGAAGGGTCCAGATCAATCAATTTTGACGCGCACTTGGGCGAGTGTGAGAGGACTTGAAATAATTCAGTAAACTAAAATAACCAAATAAATTATTCTTATACTTTCGTATCGCGCATTTTTAAAGACGGAAAATCTCTATTATTTAATTAAAATAAAAAATCTTACATTGTACACCTTCCATCTTACTCTTTATTCATCTTCAAGAAAACATCTTCTTACAAAAGCACAATTTCTCTCGCGTTAAAAGCTTCTCGCGGACGTCGATTGTCGATCATTTGTTAAACTTGTCATTAAGTCCGGACCTTCGACCTCCGGCAGGCGTCGAAAGGATCGGAACACGATCGACATCGGTGCGGTTAGCAGGATAAGAAATCTCTCGGAGAGTCTTTGGAGTCAGGAGACGACGTTCGACGTGAGGGATGAAGTATTTCGAGGTAGGCCGTAACAAATCTCGAAACAAACAGATGCCACGGCAGATATTCGCTATTTAAAATCACAGCGTGAACGACCCGGTGACCCGGGGTTCGGGCCTTTAATTTGGAAATATGTCAGCCGATTATGGCGCCCAGAGGGGGGCGGCTGCGCGCCATTCAACGCCTCTCTCTTTCACCCCCGGCTCCCGCTGCGGTCCTCGGTGAAGTAATTTATGCACCCGTGGATTTCGGTCTTTAAACGCCAGCTTAATAATAGACTAAATGGCTTGTTAACCTTAATTAGCCGTAAATCAGCGGCGACTCCCTCCGCGCAAACCCTCCCTCCCGCCCGCTGCTCTCTCTCTCTCTCATCTTGCTCTCTTGTGCAGATTAACAGCCGCGCGTAGAATCGCCATCAATAATACTTCGTAAGCCGCGAAACAATGCTCTATGGGAGTATGCCGCCTTGATTTATGTGCGGAGGCAAGAAACCGGGATTCCTCGACGTCGCGTTTGTCCGTCGCGCGGCAGAAGTAGCCGCGGCCCGTTATGTAGAAGCCGCTGCTGCCTTTCGCTGCCTGTCGGCGCGGACGCGTTATCGCGGGATTTATAAGGTTCCCGATTATAGTTTTAGAGAACACCGTGATTATCATTTGACGTTAATGGAAAAGCCGAGAGTGCCATTCGCTTTTCATCTAAATAATTCCAAGTAAAAACGGCCGTAAAAAAAAACTATATCTGACTTGACGACGTTACTTTCACTGAAAACTACGACGATTTCGTTCTAGACAAAAAGTAAAAGAAACCAGATTAATAATGTTCAAAGTACCATTATTAATGCATTGAGCAATGCTGTGCGTTTTTGTCGCGCGATTATTTCTAACAGGTCCGCTTGATCTCCAGGGAGCGATTGTAGCAAAAGAAGTGGATAAAGCGGCTTACGAAATAAATTGTGATTAATTGTGCAGCGAAATCGCGATTTGATCGAAAAGATATTATAGCGGACACAGCGCGTTTTATTCGCATGCGAAATAGCGAAGGTGATAGTCGCTCCCCCCTTTTTTATTCCTTATTTCGGCGCGATTACGACGGAATCTGGCACCAGGACTCGAACGATCCTGTCCGACCAGAAAGCGCAACACAATTATGGGTCGATGGCCGTATTATTCATGTCGCGTCTCACCACCGCGGACCTGTAGTTAACTTATCTCATCTACATAACCGCGTCCCCACCGCGCCTCCGTTCTCGAGGGTTCGAGCTGACCGAAAAATACGCGTCTCCGCGGCTGCCAGTCCCCTCGCGTCCCATGTGGATGCAAATTCACATTTGAAAATGAAGAATCCCGCGTTGGAACGAGTATCGGTGCGCATCATTATCGAAGTCCGATAAGTCGCAAGTAAAAAAAAAAAATTGCGCGTGTATGCACAGAGAGCGCTTTGTATCCTCGGAATTTTTAAGTGCACTTTTCCTTCCTCGCGATGCGAGGATTTTTCATCGTGGATAATTAAAGGAGGGAAAGAGGATCGCATCTCTTTGTTGATTTATTTGCTTGCTGTGTTGGTTCATATATTACAGACGTGCGTTCCACGATTGTGCGTGGAAATGATGTCTCTAAGTGGGTAATCGTGGGACAGTGTCTCCGAAATCACTATGAAATCCTTACGATAATCCCCGTATAATCGTTTTGTCTTAATTTTCAAGTTTCTTCTTGTTAGACAATAAGCATTAAATTTGTACATTTTCTCAGTTTGCTTTTATTTTCCAAAAAAATTTACTTTGTTTTAGTGAATATCCAAATATGTATCACACCTATAAGCGCGTATTCTTTTCAATATAAGACTGAAGTACTTACTATTAGAACAAGAGCGAGTTGAAACGTTGATACACCTTTGCGCGCAAATTTGGAACAATAAACAGTAAATACAAATACAAAATTAGTTTTCGTTAAGACCACGGTTTAGACTAGTGGGAAAAGTGGGAAGCAAGGAAACACGTGACCGAATACTAGAATCTTAACTGAAATTACCTCTCCAAGCAAATACTTCTTAGTAAAATAAGAAAAATATATTTTGAGGAAATCTAACAGCTCTTTGAGGTTTAACAACGTTACACATTTTTCAACGTGCATATAAGAAAATTATTTGCAATTGGATGAGATTATTTGTAATCAGATAAAATCGTTATATGAAATGAAATGAAATCGTGTAATCGGTGGGACAACATTTTAGCTAGTGGTTACCCCCTTGTGTCCACGATGCTAGAACCTGGTCCAAGTTTCGAGAAATGTGTAGCCAATCAACTTGCAGCTATTTCATAAACGCTGTGAGTTGATTGGCTACACATCTCTCGAAACTAGAAGTTGGACCGAGTTCTAGTTTCGTGGGCACAGGCCGTATGCGAAATCCCGGGTTCCAAATAGGGCCGACCAACTCCTTATTAGCTTATGGAAGGAAACGAATCTTCGCTCATCAAAACAACTCACTGACGTTCGCGATGTTGGTTAAACGATTTGATCTCGTCGCCGTCGACTGGTCCCTCGCGGAAACCGCGTCGTTACGCAATATCGACGCTGAATTCGGCGCAGGTGCGTCACGCATTATTGCCGATTCCCACTTTGAGATCGCATTTGCTCCTCGCCTAATTAGATCGCAAGTTTAACTTATTATATCTCAGGATCGGTCAGAGACGTTCAAAGCAGAATTTCGAAAGGCTGCCAAGGGAGACAAGATTGTTTCAACGAAAAAAAAATCATCTCCCTGAGAAATCGATTAACGAATCCGTGAGTAAAAGCTGTCGCACACTTCATATCCATGTAGGGATCCGTGTCCCGCTTGCGTAACCCCGCGGTCGGATCGTGGGCTCGCGACGTCGAGATAAATTCGTCCCGCTCGAATCCTATCGCTGCGCGATATCGCGCCGAGCCATAAATGCCCGTTGGATGAAAAACCGATGGCGCCAGGCGGCCGTTGCAGGTTATACAACCGTTTTGCGTGCGTGCCGCGTGTCGCAACGCGCGCGGAGACTTTTACGCGGGGCCCCTTGATTATGTATCGCCCGCGGTGCGTTATTATACGCTCTCGGTTTTGCATAAAAGCGCGCGATTGCGCGCGTAACTGCGCCTTTAAATATGCGTTGCGTTTGCGTAAATAGCCGGAAAACAGGGAAGGAAAATCGCGCGATTAGAGCGAACCGTAATCAAGATAATCTCCATTTCTTTTTTTTTTCACAGTCTATTAAACGTTTCCCGCCGGAATCACGGACTGAACTCGCATTGAAAAATCCACTTCATAAATAAAATACACCGTCTTGTTAATTCTTCAATTTAACGCAATATTTGGGACATTGTGAAAAGCGATTATAAATGAAATCACTAGAGTTATAATTTATCTCTCGTTTTAACAGTGTTTCTTTCGGTAATATCGCGGCTACATTTTATCCGAACAGAGTCGTCAGAGAAGAAATTATGTAAAATGAACGTACATCTTTCTGCTACGCAAGATAGCATTTAATAAGATGAAGTTAAGCCGGCACGGTGAGACGAGAAGCTCGCACCCGAGGCAAAGCGCGGTGCATTTGCCATAACCGCGTCGGCTGTGTATTCGCCGAGCACCCGCAAGAAAGTGCAATTATATCGCTCGCGTTAAGCCACTGTGCGAGTCATTTCGTTGCTTTCAATTTCCGTAAAATTTACGAGCGGCGCTTGACTGATTGTGAGACGCGTGCGGCCGGTCGCGCCAAGAATATATTTATCCACGCCTGAAATAATATCGGAGAAAATTCGGTTCTATTTTTCTTGCCACGGCTCGCAAGGTATACAATACGTTCGAGCTTCTAAACCAGACCGAACTCTTTCAAACGTCCTCGTCGTTTCCGTTTATCTTATAGATCTAGATGACAATATCGCGACGCTATCGTCGGCGATTCGATTTGAAATAAGATGCTGCCGCGATAAAAATGGAGGCTCTGATTAAAGGCTCGCGTACCGACAATTAATCCAATCCGCTTCGCCGATGCTAAACGGAGACGAACGTTAATTGACGGGAGATATCCAGTACCGGCGGCCGCGCGTATCTCGTAAACGCTTCTTGCGAAGATGAAAACCCGCGTATCGACTCGAGATCCCGTCCCCGCGATGCCGAGTCAGCCGTAACACCGACGATTGTCAGCGCGTAATGCTGGCAATTAGGCGAGGCGGAGGTAGATACCGTCGAAAAAGTGCGCTAACACGACCGTTTGCTAATTACCAACTAGTCTTTATCCCCCGGGGGCTGCTCTCCGTACCGGCATACGGCTTCCGGCGAAGTGCAATAATCGCGATTGCCGAGGATTCCTGCGCCGTGTTTCCCAGCTTGTTTTCAGACCTTTATCGTTTAGAGAATTAGATAGTCGGCATACTGACATACACTCTCTAAAAATCAATCAGTGAATTATCACTGAAAACGGTTAGCTTTCTGAGAGCACAGTTAATAGTGTGTATCCATTAGGTTTGATCAGTATTTAATGTCACAAAACGCAACCTCGGTCGATGATGAAATGTGCTATCGGGTGTTATACGAGTATTATACAAGGCAAGTCCGAGCAATTAGACAAAATTTCTCGTCAATTTACAATATTTAAAAAATTCTGTCTTTTTAATGCCTCTTCTCTAAATCGCGGGTTACATTACAGATACCGAACAAAATATCGCTGGATTTTATTGTCCGATTTGTTAAGCAGATTGCAATTAGCAAAAGGGATAAGATACTCGAAAGTACGGCGAGAGCGAGAGCTCAATGTCATTATCGCATTCGCCGCGTGGCGTGCAACCAGTCGGCACGCAGCATCGACGAGTCGTTAGTTGTCGGCGCGGATGCGTCAGCTCCTGAGAGTGAATTGCGCGAAACGGCTCTGGGGATTAGTCCATTTCGATATTGGACAGCTCGTTACTTCTCCATTGCCTCGCACCGGCCCACAATTAGCGTCGCGAATGCGCTTAGCTCTAAGCGCCGCGTCGCCGCTACCGCTGCCGTCGCCGCGGGAAAAGTCCGGCGATACGACCGACCGGCTAATTAATTACCGGCTTATCTTTATCCCGCAGGCTTGTCGTCCGCTCGGCTTCTACCACCTTATACTCGAGCGAGGTACAATGGCGCGGCCGCCTCTGGGAGACCGCGCGATTGATGCGCGCTTCGTAGAAGCCAAACTGATCTAATTTTCTTTTTCAAATTTTCATATTCCGGAATACTAATCAATTTATAATTTCATTTCGTCTACTTTCTATTTCGTTCGGCTCGATCGATTTCGCTTCTGAATTCGCAAATTAGTGAACAAACTTTTCTACCAACGTCCGAGGTAGATACTTTTGTTATTTGTGTCTTCCGCGATTTGTCAATCGCATCAATTTTTTCTCTCTTTTTCAATCTAAATTATCTAGATTTTTGAAATTTTATATCTCGTTGGTTTTCCAATTTTATGATGTCAATTTTTTTTATAATAAAGCTTACCATGAATGCTCTTCTCCATGAATGAAATTTGAAAGATAGGGATGTAAGACAAACGTTTTTGAAATTATTATGTTAATATTTAATTACGTAATTGCAAACCAATTGTAGCAGTAAATCTAACAATTTTTTAGTGCTGCTTTATTTTACATTCAAGTTTTCGTCATTACATATATTGAAACAAAAGATAGCAGCTGAAATAAATGAAAAGAGTGGCCGTTTCTCACAAGTCCGCATTTTAAACGATAACGGAATATATGACAAATGTCGTAAAGTATTCTCAGGTTCTGTTATCCGAATGATTGAGGCAATTAAAAAAGTGGGCTTGTTACACTCCTATAAAGCCTGCGAAGGTACCGTGCTGGTCAAAGGGTTAATAAAGTCCTCGCGGGATGCCGCGACGACTTAATCGCTGATCTACAGGAAAATCCGGCGTAACGTGGTGCGATATAGCAGGCGATAAAACGTGTAAAAAGAGAGAGGAGCACGTCACGCGGGGTAACCCGACGCCCTGGTATTTCTTAATTCGACGAAAGAGTCGTCAAGGCGCAGCGGAGCCGGGAATCGCTCTTAAAAACTCCCATCGACAATTACGACGCTCTTATCGCGCGCGATCGGTCCGCATTCCGCAGGTCGGTACGGCGACGTTGTAATCGCGGGAGATAAGCAGCAAATTCGCGGAACGCGATCGTTCGGCAATTATCAAACCTTCCGCCGTCCCAGAATTTCAAGTTCGATCCACACCGAGGTATAAACGGTATCTTCTATTAACGATCTTACATTTTCTCTCCAAGAAAAAAGAATGCTCGCTGCCAGTATGTTAAATAATAATATAAATATATATTTAATCAATCTAAAAATTGTTTTTAGAGCGTACAAATTTAAAAGCGTTATAAAAAATTCATTTTATACGTACGCATATAATAATTTTTTCTTATGGTATGTTGAACCTGCATTCTCTAACAATGTACACAAAAAATATTCTTCTTTTGAAAATATGTTTAGTTTCAACGTGAAAATCTGAAATGAAATTATATTGCGTTAAAGGAAGAAAAAATTACTGGAATGAAGCAACTTTATATAATTCAATCAAGAAAAATGTATACTTATTATTATATTTAAGAATAATTTTCTTCAATGGAAAGGAAATAATATTGGATGGAAAATAACATATTTTTAAACCGAAGATTATTATGATTAAAATGATTTTATTGTCAAAATAATTATAATATACGTATTTTTCAAGTGACAATTACAGTAGTTAAATAAGGCTTTAATATTGTTGGAATGTAAAATTATTAAATGTTTCTAAGAAGATCGTTGCATATATACAAAACAATAAACGCGTCAATTAGAGTATATAAAAGTTGATCTTACACGGGTTTTCTCTGCGTATTTTCACAATTATTGAAAAGGATACAATAATTCATCTCTTCGCGATTAAAGTTCCAAACGAGGCTCTAAAACCAAACGGATACGGGGACTACTTCGCTAATTCAAGTCTGTATCAATGAATTCCACGAGGCGTATCCGTGGTAATCTCGAACGGCGGACGCGATAGGATGGTAATACTGGATGGTAACACGACGACGGCCTCTATGTAAATGAGAAGTTGCAATTAACTGAGGTGACGGGCGAGAGGAAGGTGCCAGGGAAGAGAGGGCTGCTCTCGCTCGAAGAACGTTCCTCGTCAGGCGGCGAAGACTGCTCCGGATTTTTCGACCCTACGTTGAAGCGCGCGGTTAATGCGCTCCAAGGCCTACACGATGGCGTTTCATTTACGCATTAGTCCCATTCCGCTCCACGTTGCCGCAACCGTTCGCGGTAAGAAACCGCGCGGCACGAGCGAGAAAAAGGCGCGACAAACGGGGACTTTCTGAATTAGTTAAAAAGTATCAAGTATAAACTCCGGCGAAATTAACATATGCAAATAAACGCAAATATTTTATGCTCCGTCGCGGAGTGTTGCTGCGTAGAAATAAAGCGCGCTGACAAAGAAGCTGCAAGCTCTGCCGCGAGACGCGTTTGGCATAATATCCCGAAATTTTGGTACTACCTTGACACTTTTAAGGATAATTTACACCTACTTAGCTAATCTATACACCTACATAGACCAACAATAACCTACTTATGACATTATATTTTTTACTCCTCCCTTGAATCTTTAATTCTACAAATTTACTTTAGCTCCCACTTAAAAGGACCTACCTACTTTAATGCTTAATTGGCAAAAATAGAAATTTCCGAAACTATTAGTTTCAAAGTAAGAGTAAATTTTGTAGTTCGACTTCTTTTACTGTCTTAGGTCCTACTATATAATAGAATTAAAGGTGATACTATCGCGTTATCAACTACGATAGATTATTATTAGTACATAACGCACTTAAAAGGAAGCCTATTTTTCACGGTAAAGTCCCCTCGTCGTGGATCATTTGGAATTACTCTGAAATTTTCGCACCACTTCGTCGTCCTTGTACGCAACTCCCAATCCTCCAGAGCGCGCGGTGGTTTCGCGCCTCGTGAACAAGGATTTACGCGGTCCGCCGTGTAAATCCGGGTGTAAACGACGCTGTTCTCACGCGTGTACCCGCGTGGCGCGCGGCCGAGTTACACGGACGAGAATGCGCGGACGGTCGCATGTAATTAAGATCTGACTTGTCAGGGACCCGCGGCTCTTTCTTGCCCGTCCGTCCACGCATGGGCTGGCACGCAGCTACGCGCCGTCCTTTCACGTTCCACGCGTGCCTCTCCCGGTGCCGCGTCCGCGCTCGATGCATCCGCGGCCCTTTAACCGCCATTACCGTCGTACGACGTTGCTCAATCGCTTTTATTGTTAGAGATGGGCGCCGCGAGAGGGATGTGAGTCGCGTTTGCACCCTCTGAAACCGCAGGGACGTGGTACCTTAAGTCAACGGCGCACGATACTACTTTTCCTACTGGTTTGCTTGCGAGAGCTAGTAAGGATTTAGCCTTGAGTCATCTGTTCTAAAATTCTCCATCCTTATTAGCTCTTGCAAGAAATCCAGTAGGAAAAATAGTATCGTGTGTCGTTGGCTTTAAACTTTTTCCCTTTCCAAGTATTTAAGATGTATTTTAGCGAAATTTATTAAAAGGCTTTCCGAATGATCAGATTGATCGTTGACCAGCTATGGTTTCCTCATAGCATTGTCGACGTTTATAGGAATAAGTTGCTCTGATAATTCTTAATCGACGATCGACAATCGACAAATTCTGAGAGAAGAGAAAAATTAGAGTTTTTAATATTTTTATAACTTTTTTTAAACGATTCACGTCAAAGAGAATGACATACGATTCATCTTCTTCTCTATTGTAAGGCATAAATGCCACCTCGGCAAATTAAATTTACCGAGCTAATGATTACTAAAGGAGAAGGTCCATTTGTTGAATCGTCTATTTAGGAAATTACATAATGTATAATGTTGTATAACTTTGTAATTCGCGTAAGGCGCGTCTTTCTCTTCTCTTATTCGTCGTTCTTAATGAATACGAGCTGCTTGTCTTCTCGTTTCGCAACGCAGATTGCTCCGCGTCAAGTCGCGTCGCGTCATTGCATGTTGTCTCGCCTGCGATGTGGACAAACGCGGCCTGACGTCGTACAGGACATTTGCGGAGTCCTTATCTCTTTCGCTCAAGTCGTTACAAATTCGGATGAATGACACGATGACACGAGCATGTCATTTATCTGATGCAGTATCTGCAACTTTGTAAACAGGCTCGTCGCTCCAATCTCGAAAATGATAATTTCAATGAAGCAAACAGGCTCGTGTTATTTTATTGCATTATTTACTTACAATATATTATTATATCTTTGATCACGCGCGTGTCATTGTTAACAGTATGTTATTTCGCAAATATATTCTCTTTAAAAGTCAATCAGTGGATTATCACCGGAAACAGTGAGTAGTCACTGATTTACAGTTATAAGTATACCACTGCAATTTTCAAATAACTGCAAATAACTGCAAGTCACAATGACTGTTCACTGTTTTCATTGATAATTCACTGATTGACTTTGAGTGCGTTCGATATTACTTGGAGTATATTCGGAAAACTTTCCAAATGAGTTTCTCAGATAAATATTCCGATCATATCGAATTGTATCTGGCAACTAAATCGCGCGGTTCCCGAATCGTACGAAGATCATATTCATCGTACTGGCGAGACGAGTCGCAGACTCTGACGCCCAGATCTGAATAAGCGTTGCACAACGGCTTGCATCAATCAAGTCTCTTCCCTTCAATGCTAATCAAATCTCTATTATTAGGTGTCACATTGTCGGCTTGATATGGGCTCATCTCACTCACCGAGGGCTCACCTCGGACTCGCCGCGGATACACGTGTACCCTGTCACCTGCGACCGGGCATTGATTTCGTCGGAACCTTCCGCGTGTGTACCTCCCACCACGTGGTCATTTTCCCCACCGCACCGTCGGACGGCCACGCCGGCTTACCTACCACGCGTCGATGACTACCGCGGTTCGCTTAAACGCCGCGGTGCCCCCCGACTTGCATTTGTATCAAGATCTGTTGCAGATAGCGAACGCGCGGGTTACACGCGAGTAGCATTCCCGCTTTGCCACGAGCCGTTCCGATCGGCCCACGGTTCCGAGAGCGACGTATCCGGAATTCCAACGAGTTCTCCGTACCTAATCGCTTGAACACGGTTCTGCGAGCGGTTCTGGTGAACGGCGAACGACGCGCGTACAGTTGTCCCCTGTTCCGTATTGGGATCACGTTTAACCCAGTTCATATTCGCGATGGCGCAGCGTGAACGGTCTCGTTACCGCCGGGAACTGTCTTGCAACTAACGTTTTATGAACTGCCGGACATTATAATGCGCAATGTACTTCTCGCGAAGCATGTCGACGCTGTTAACGGACGATAATAACTGGCGCAGGCTATCGTGCAGTAGTATTCAAAATTTTCTACGATTTAATGAGATTTTTGCGTCCTTCTCTTCAACAACCCGTGTAAAGTCTCCAACATGAAAAGCATTTTTTTTTATAGCTCATTCGATTGCACATCGTTTGCACATTTCGAACTTTTGTTAATGACTTTGGTCGCAGTTGGGAGGCTAGCGCGACTTGGTCCCTAAACATTTTTTTGTTAATGACTTTTGTACCAGAAGTGTGCAAACAAAAAGTCCAAATGTGCATACATGTGCAAATCGAATGAGCTATAGAAAGTTATTTTTTTAACGTAAGGGGGGGGGGGGACTAACTTCACACGAGTTCTTCGGGAAAGGAATCTGGGAGCTCCCTATTTCTACCGTCTCGGACCTGAAGTAGACTATCATTTCGTGACCGAGTGCTTGTTTACTCAGTTCCTCGAGAGGCGCGTCCGCGTGGTTAAACACTCGAGCAATGGCCGGGCATTAATGCAGGCTGTATCGCCAGATGTCCGAGGAGCGACACGGCGCGCCGTGTCCGTTCGACGCCTCGCGATGTTGGGACCAGAGTGGAATTCCACTTCCATAAATTTCTTCTTACGCACACGCCACGTGGCACTTGTCCAACAATACCCGTCACGATCATCCTTATTCCTGAGATCGGCTTGAATTGATGGCTCATCGCGACCCCGAGCGCCGAATGCAATTGATGTCTCAATGACAAGAGCTAACGAATGGCCGCGGGTGCACTTTATCGCGTCAGCCGATACGGTCATTACCGTTGCGACTGATCGGTCGAATGAAAGATCGACGGTACTCTGGGGAAAAAAAGACAGGAACCCATTTTGGGGCCCACAATTAGCAATCGAATTATTTGGATTGTTCGTAACTCTAATCTTTTACGAATTTAATTTTACCCCGCGTAACTAAAAATCGCAATTAGCTATATCCAAGATTTTAAAGTAATACGAATCAATTCTCTCAATTAGTTCTGCCGATATTCAGTAACGCAAAGATAAGTTTCAGAGGCACTAACCGAAATGTTAAGTTGCTTAACAACAAAAAAAAGCTCAAAATTTTTCCCAGAGTAGAGTTACGAACAATCCAAATAATTCGATTACTAACTGTGGGTCCCAAAATGGGTTACCAACTCTCCTTTTTTTCTCAGAGTAGAAAGAAGTACTGTGACTTGCTTTGCGTTGTATCTTCTTGATTAGATTCGCGTTAACCCTTCCATTATCGCGGCTTCTGATTCCGATATCTATTTTAATTTGCCATCGTATCATGACAAAGACCTAGCTGGTGTTACATGTCAAAATGAGATAATCCTCGCCGTTAAAATCCGCCAACGCAATCACTCGCATGCGTAATCGCGCGTAACACGGCAGGCACGGTAGTTCCGCATAAGCACCGGGACGGCTGGAGATTATTTAGAATGATAACTGTGGTTCGTGTAATTGAACGAGGCGCGTCGCAATTATCGCGCGGCGGGATTAGGCGAAGGGCTTGGTGTTTTCAATCTTCAACCTGCGACAGTGACTTCGCAACTTGCGGCTTCCCGGTCGCGCCGCCGCGCCGCCGCTCGAGGAGGCCTCCCGCCACGAGCGGGATTCACGGTGGCTCGGAGTCGAGGGTTTGAGAGCAAAAGGAACTCGAGGATCGACAATAAGAAGGAGAAAGAGAGCGGAGACGCTCCGGAGTCGCACGCACGTCGTGCTTCAACCGGTCACATCCATTCCTCGGACTCGCTCGCTCCGGTCACCGCTACGTCCGACGATTACACCTTGGCGAATCCCGTGATTTTCGTAATTACAACTGCGTTCGCATGCCTTTCTTGTGATATTCGAACCGCGCGCTTCTGCTACGAATTAGACGGGAATTTTATTTTCATTCGTCTAATAAGATTAATGATGATTATATCTTCGCTGTTACATGTGAGCGACGGGTAGAGTCGCCTACGTGGCTGCAATCATAATTATTCAGCTGCAATTCGCGGCAGAATCGAAGCTGATTCCATCATCAGATAAACGCAAACGAAAGTATAGTTACGCGCGTTTTGCGCTAATTATACGACAAAGATACCTCAGGATTCGCGTGGCAATCAAAAGAGGCTCGATTCCGTGCGGCGAAAGATACGCGTAGTCAGGACAACGCGACATCGTCACGCACGATCAATGGAACAGGTTTCCACACGCGTATCATAAAAATATAGCCGGGGTGCGGAACGGGCCGTAGCACTGGGCCAGGTTGTGACTAATGGCGGTCCGCGGGTCACTTTCATCCTTTTACGGCGAAAAGCCGGAGTAAAAAATCATGTATCCCGACGGGGATTAAAGGTCCTTACGTGCCCTAATAGCCCTTAATTGAAAGGCCACACCGACGACGAGCGCGGGGACGATTTTTACCCTCGACATCTTTATGCGGCGTAACGTAACACGGCAACTCGTGCGAAATCGTGTCCCGTTCGCGGTGGATGTTCGCCGCGGTGCGTATTAAAATTAGGCGTCTCGAGCGGCAAAAAGGAAAAGAACCGCGATCGCATTATTACGCATAATGACCCGCCGTAATGGCCGCGATTAAAGGCTTTTGGGCGTGCCGAGGAATGCGCGGCTAATCCAATATTCACTTGTCGTCTTCGCTAACTTCATTTCTTAATCGTTCACCCTGACGCTGTTCTGCCAAACGGCATTAACTATGTTGCTCCGGCAGCCTGGATAGCGGCCAAGTGCAGTAGGAAGTGTATTCGAAACCGTTATGAAGGTAGATCGTGCTCGGTCAACCTCTCGATGTGCTTTGGATCAAAGTAATATTAACTTGGAATAATAAGAGCAATTAAACTTGACCTGGACTTTTAGTCTTTGCCAACTGTTGCAAAAATTGTATATTTTTTAAATGTAGAAATTATCTTTTGTAATTCCGTAAAATTTTCTATATTTGTATAAGGAATCTAAAACTGTAACAACTCGACTGCACGCATTTCATACGATTTTCTTGCTATTTTAAACGAATCGTCCAGCGGGAGATTGAGTGCTTTCTAGCATTGCGGTCGAAAGTGCCGTGGATGTTTGAGGATTTGAAGCATTAACGCCTAGAGCCGAAAACCTTGTCGGGTTTCTGCCGACAATCTCATCCGCATGCGACGGAGATGATATTATGAAACAAAACATTGAAACAAGACAGCACTTGCCGGAAATAAGTTTACGAGGAAGGTGAGAGAAATCGGAGGGACGGTTGAGATTTCATCTAAGTGGCGATAATATCTTTCAACGAAAGTTTCTGCGTAATGGCCGACGAACACGAAATCTAACTATTCGTTAACAGTCCTCGGTCAGTGACGGATTTATATACGCATTTTTAACAGACAAGACTCTTTAGCGAACGATTCCTTTTTAGTTAGTTATCAGGCATACTTGTCCTTTCCTCATTATGTCCTTTATGCTAATATCTATTGCGTTTTTTTGTTTCCAAATTATTCATACAGTCAGTTAGAATTAATTGAAATAATTTTATCTTTGTCGTTGCAATCCAAAACAGGAATAATTGTACGTACCCGGATAATGCTGATCATTTGTTTTGTCCGTGAGTAGTTGGCACGTGAATCCACTAAGGAATTCTAAAAAAATAGGTTTTTGCTCTTTGAAATTAATTATACAATAATGCAAATCAGCGAATTATTTTAATTACAATTATTTTTATGGAACGATTATCTATCATTTACAAAGTGGAATCAAACTCCGTTCCGAAATCTAATCTGTCACTATTTTCCAATATCTTCATTGGGTGAGAAATCCCGAAAACGTTCGGTCGCACATGTGCCAGGCCAGGTTGACTCATACAGCCACGCGCAGTGCCAAGTCTCGCCTACCTTCGAAAGTACCTCTCAATAATCTCGAGAGCTCGGCGCAAAGTGGCCTACGCTCTCACGGTGGCACCGTATGATTTTTCGGATTGTATTAGCGGTCGATAGGACCAATCGCGCGTTAAGTGCGTGGAATTTAAGAGAGCTCGGCGATAAACCTGGCCGTTTTCTTCGCCGCGACTTGGACATTTTGCCGGTTGATTCTTTACGACCTGTGTTAATCGTCGAAACGTTTCAAGCCATCTTTGCCACTCCTCCCGCGTACAGAGTGTCCCAGAAACAACACGCCTTCGACAGCGATTGAAAGGTGCGGTGATCCGTCCGCACGAAACGCTGGCGTTTTAAAGCCCGAAGGAATAGAAAGTAAAAGTGAAAGTCTTTGGTGAAAAGGGATGGAAAAAATTATGAAAACTCGTTCGCCGGTTAATTCTAGCCGGTCCTTATTTGGATAACATTCGTCTCAAAGATCCAACGTTAAAAGTGAACTCTGCGTGAAACAGTAAGAATTATTTCAATGTGAAAAAGTAGGCCTAACGGTAAAATTCGGCATTAATGTTTGGAATTTGAGTGAATAAATACACAGAGTGTACGATATCTTGTCCGTTGAATATTCATATCGACCACGTGTATTTGAGATGCCGTGTCAGTTCCGTTTATAACTCGTCTTGTCCTCGTACGTCTAAAAAGTCTCGCATAACTTTGCTACAACCGATATTACCTCGCAGTTTGCGCGAACGTATCCCGTCACGCTTGTCAGGTACGCTAAAGGATCGCTTCCTAGATCTCCTTAGATTTCCCCCGCCGATGAAATTCGCAGACTGGCATTTGCGCAGGTGCGTCGCTTTGTCGGCGAGAAACGACGACGCGTTTTCCCCGATGATATTATTCCGCCGACAAAAGCGGGAATATCGCGCCGCTGATATGCTATTATTGCCCCCATTAGTCGTTAATGTATGCAAAATATCCTTATTATGATCGGCAGGGCTTGGTGTGCGCGTGAGTCGTGTTAAAACGTTAAACGTTACAGATTCACGTTCTTGGTTCCAGGATACCTATCGTGGAAGTTTACGGAATGGATTTCGATCGGACATATTCCGTTTCTCCTAGAAAACACAATAGAACTCTAGGAAATACTTGGACAATTCTAATCGGAATCAATTTCGGAATAATTGGACAATTCCAATCGGAATCAATTCTGGAATTGTCCAATTATTTTCTAGAGTTCTATTGTGTTTTCTAGGGGAAACGGAATAATTCCAATCGGAATCCTTTCCGAACATTTCCATGATAGGTACCTTAGTCCGAGTCTACCTGCAAACCGATTCTTGTCAACTGTCAACTAATATTTTTGTTCTGAATTTTGCAGACTGTGTAAAAAAAGAGAAAGCAAGACGAATTCCCAATCAAAAGATACAGTAACACAATTTTCAAGCTTATTTTATCTTTTGTAAGTTTACACTTTGACTTCTAATTTTAATTACAATTTTTTTAATTTTTTATTCTGGCAGGACTTGTTTAGATGAGGTTTACAGAAGATTTAAAACGACAAAAATAGAAAATAGAGAGATGATTATCACGCGGCCTCGAAACTAACGTGAGATACAAAGTGAGAGGCGCATTCGAGGATGAGTTTCTGTCGTACCTTTAGATTAGAGACCGCGATGTAAAAAGCATGGCAATTTGGTGGTCGAGCCGGTCGTGAACACAGCAATCGTACACGGGCTCACGATACGAATCGGCAGTCGAAGCGCCGCGGCGTTGATATCGCCGGGCGTGTCAGCCCCGATCGAGTTAAGGCTCGTCTCCCCTTAATTATTTCGTGCTGTGGTCGCTTATCTCGTTGCGGGGGCAATTTAACGGGTTCCGCGCTCGTATTATCCGTATCTCTTGCATGCTTTTCGAGTGTGCGCCACCGCCGCCGCCTCCGATTTAAATCCCTTTCGACGACTCGATCGCGCGCGAGCACGAACGGGCCCGTAATCTGCGGATATATTTCACGGGCGGCGCGTACGCGAGCGGGTTGCTCAAGCGGGATTATCCCCTTTCACGGCCCGGCGAGACGAGATTTTAATTAAGCCGTGACACTTGGCGCTAACGCGCTGTCGTAATAATTTGTCCTTATCCGCGCGTTGCGGGTGGTGCCTTCGCGAGAATCGGTAATTTGTTCTTGCAAAGTGATCTTTCAAGAAAGTCCATATTTTTCCGAGGCCGATTCGGCGGATTTGACGGCCGGACTTGCTCCATCTGGTCGCCTAACCAGATTGCTCCCCTATGAAAAGCCGAGCGAAACCGTGAGTGTGCTCGAAGATTCTCTTCTCCTGCGCCTGAAATATATTTGTGGCTACGTCGCTGTCCTCCCACGTGGATGTGTAGAAACAAACGTCTTCCTTCCTCCGTTCGCGCCATTAGCGGCACATTGTCGCGACGCCACACAATGCAGCCGCATCCTTGCGCAATCGAATCCCATCACTTTAACATCCTCGCTACTCTTGCGTCGCCGGTGAATCACGAGTCGTGACGATTGTACTAACGCATGTGCGAGGAATAAACCGACATATTGCGCTTTTAAGCAAACAGCTTATTGTTTAGTAAAACACGCAGTGTGCTCAAGGCTACGTTCGCGGAGCGCGCTATTAACGTTGAAAATGTTATCTATCTTTCTTTGACACATAACGAACAAGGAGAGAATGACCCTTTCAGCGCTAAATTGAACAACTTGCTATCGAAGACCCGAGTCAAAATTTTGGCCCTATGTTGAACCTTTAATTCCATTATTTAGAAGGACCTGAGACAGTAAAAGAGGTCGAACTGCAAGTACAAAATTTACTCCTACTTTAAAACTAATAGTGTCGGAAAGTTCTACTTTTGCCAATTAAGCATTAAAGTAGGTCCTTTTAAGTAGGAGCTAAAGTAAATTTGTAAAATTAAAGATTCAAGGGAGGAGTAAAAAATATAATGTCATAAGTAGGTTATTGCTGGTTTATGTAGGTGTATAGATCAGCTAAGTAGGTGTAAATTATCCTTAGACGTTTCAAAATAGTATCAACATTTCGACTCGGGGAGTTCAAACTAATATGAATAATGATGGGACATTTCTCCTTTTTATAGGAAAAAATCAAAATTTAATAGCTCCTCAAGTCAGTTTCTTATCATGCGAGAAATTCTCGTTACTTCCGTTATTAGGTATGTATCTATGAAATAAAATTTTATCTACTTCAATGAATCACGATTTACATTTTACTTAAAATGGATTAAAATATATTAGCTAAAAATAATACTATAACCTAAATAATTAATAAACTGCAATAGTATTGTATCAAATTTTTATTAAAATTCTACATTCACACACACACACACACACACACACACACACACATATATATGTATATTCAATAGATTACCTTAGAGAAAAATATTTTTATTTACAATAAGAAATAAAGTTGTGCATACAAAACAAATTTACTTTATCAAGGTAGATCGCATATTTTTTTCTGGGATAATCTATAAATGATCATGCTAATGATGATAACAATTATCTTAAACTTTGGAAACCGATACGTGGTAGCATACATCATTAACTGCTAGTGACACTCGGATATATCCTCGCAATTTTATCGCGAACATTGTGCGCTGATTGTACCGTGTGCGCGTACACGCGTGTCGTACACGCGTGTAAATTTCGCCCACACGCCGTTCAACGCGTTTCTCTTCATGAACTTCCATCCTCGCCTCGCTTTGGGATCTTGCGATCGTTGCGGTAGGTAATTAGAAGCGCGCGTCGCGGTGATTTAACATAATGAGAAACGTAATAATTACACTCCCCGGGACAAGTTCCGCGCGGTATTACGGGTGATTAACGTAAATCTGCGAAACGTATAAGAATCAATTACAGAAGGCGCTCGAGAAGCCACACAGGGTGCGATCAGATACACCGAAGCGTTTGAGATCGTCTCGTTCCACGATCGACGAAGATACGTAAATGTCGCTGGTAATACCTCAGGTTGTTATAAAATCAGTTATAAATCGAAATATTATCTACATTTTGCACATCCTCAAGGAGAAATGAAAAGTCAAGATGACGTCAATTTCATGTCATATTACCCACAATATGACAAATATTTTATCAATATGACATCAAATTGACGTCATATTGACTTTTCATTTCTTCTCGGGCAATACACAAGGAAACTTAAACTTTTGTAAAGTCTTGTGTCCACGATTCAAGAACTGTGTCCCAGTTCTAGATTTTTCGTAATCGAGAAATGTGTCGCCAATCAACTTGCATCTTTTACGAAAAAGCTGATTGGCTACACATTTCTCGGAACACAAGGCTGTAAATAGAGCGGCTCTAATTTTTCCCGAATTCAAATTATTTTACAATAGATTACATAATAGTTTGAAGATATATTAAATCAGAGCTTATTTTTAATGCAATCTTAACACATCGCCATCGACGTTTTAATCACGGATGCATAAACTTGATTTGAGTCTATCCGATCGTAATGAGGCCGTTGCGATTGGTACTTATTAAAACATTATGAAGTGAGTTTGTCGATTACGTTAGAACTTTCACGAAGAATCTCAGCCTGATGGCTGTATGACACTTCTTCGGGACACGCTGTTTAAGTATTCGCAAAACTTGGACGATAGATCAATTTGACGGATGACGTCGATGAAAGGGCCGCGTTATAAGAAACCCTGAAGTCACGGGGAGTGTCTTAACTTCTCGGGGCTCGTCATTTCGCGACAAACTCGAGTCACATCATTTCTCTTTTTTCGGTCGCTTCTTCTGCTTCTCTTCGACTTGCTCGACCGTCCCCCTCGTTGCACACAGGGAAAAATTTAAACGAAAACCAACACAACTTAAGTTTCCTATCAAGAAGTTTCGCCTCGTTCTGGTACCAATTTTATATAAGTAACTTTGATTACTGCGACGTCTCGAATTTTGCTGCTTTTCGGGAATATCTTTACTTTAATTTTGATGCACGATAGAATTTGGTTATTGCCCACAAATTACTTAAATGAGTTTGCTCGATACGTTTGGGGTTCAAAATAACAGGGCTGACTCTCTAAAGTCCTTGGAGAGAAAATACTGCCATGGAGTGAAATATTCGCCCTATTGGAGTGAATATTTACTCCAACAGAGTGAATATTTACTCCAATAGAATGAATATTTCACTCCATGGCAGTAGTTTCGCTCCAAAAATTGTAGAGAGAATAATATTTGATTATATTATCTCAATAAAGATATAAAGTAAACGATGTAAAATAGTAAATTGCTACTTTTTCGCAATCAATGGACGATATATCTGAGGTACCAAGCACTTTTATCGCTGATATTTATTTTACGCGATAAACGCGCGAGAGACTCGCAACGTGTTCTTGTCGACACCCTTTCGCCGCCGAAGAACCCCGAAAAGTACCAACTTGGTAGGTTCAAGGGATCGCCATCATTTCGTTGCTCGCTGCAGGCGCCAGGGAGCGATGGGGCACTTAATCACAGGAGTGGATTTGCACATCGCGGGGCACAGTCGCGCGGGGCGCGCGTGCATGGCACGTACGTGCCGTGGTTCCAGGCGCGCTGGCCGTAACTGGCTATATACGGCGGCCCATAAAACGCGGCAAGTAATAATCGGTGGAATCTTTAGAACCGCGGTGCCTTATTGGCCACGCGTGCGCCGCGTTCCCTTGCCCGTAGATGGTTCACCGGCCGCGTTTATTGCATTCGGCAAGGGGTATCTCTCCTTCCTTTTGGCGCGGCCCCCGATAACGATCGACATCGGTTTTTCCACCCTGAAAACCCATAGGTTCTCAACGTCGTTAGAAACGCCAGGCACGACGAGCGGTCTATGTTGGGCACAGCGAGGCATTATCTAATCTCAAATTGACTCGCGCGCCCGTAGGATTTAATGACGGACGTCTAAGTGTCCCGACTAGATATACGACTTTAACTGTAATTAATACGCTGTAAGTTTTACAACCTCCGCGCGCAAGTACAAAGTAGGTTGAACCTAAATTCGAACGAAGCAATTACCGGGCGCGCTTCCTCCGCGAATTTTATCGCGTAGATGCACGGACGTGTGATTGAGATTAGCATAATTAAATTGCGGAAGTAACTTGTGTGTGATTCCGCTGATTCGATGAGAAGATTCTCAGCGGTCGCGACTCGGGGACCGTCTTGCTGCCGAAGACGGTACGAACGCGGGACCCGTGCGTGACGATAAAGGGTGGAGAGCGAGACGCTGCAGGGCGAGACGGAAAGTCTACCGATTACACGGCACGCTCTCGCAAATCATGGCGTTGTATGCATTAAAATGAGGAGCAACAGCCCCGGCCCGGCCCGGCCCGGCTACCATAACTCCGATTAGTTAAGACGCGGCTTCTCGTAATGCAATGTAATAAATGCATGCATGCATGCATGCGCCGCGCGCGACGTACGTTGCGTCCTGCATATTTTACGAGACCGCTCCGCGCGTGTAACTCGATAGGCGGAGATCCCGGCGCGGATACGCGCGAACGCTAATTATTTGTAACTCGAAAGGGCGAGCGTTTAATTGTTTATTAAACGCTCGCTCGATCGCCCGACGGTCGCACGTCTCGATTTACCGGCGAGTTATATTTAAGGCTACTGCGCGAAATATTAATTACTGATCGGTCATTAGAACAAATACGGTTCCTTTGATAGGCGGGAGATGCGCAGCGGCCATTCTCGGCCCGAACATTGCGATCTTCATTTTATGCTATAGAAGTGACGTACAAGCGTTCTGTGTTATATAAACGAGCGGGTAAGCAGAAATAATGAAATACAAACTGGAAAAAGGAACAGTAAATTTCATTTTTCAATCGAACAAAATTAACGTGTAAATGAAATTTAAATGCGTGAGAGCGCAACGTAGATAATTGCAGGAACAGAGAGAGGATGCGTCACGCCGGGGCAAAAATTGTAATTTTGGGGGAAAAGAGGACGGAAGGCGGTGAAAATGATCAGCCGTTTATTCATGCAAATTGCATTGCTACGCACAGGATGGTAGTTATTTGTATTTTGACAAGACGATGACCGGCCGCGCGCGGCGACGATAGGTGGCTAATTTCCGCGAGACGCGGTCAGCGGCCTCTCATCTTCCGTTGCGGTGCGTACGCGCGCGCCTCGCCACGCTTTTAATGTCCCGTAATCGCTGTCCGTTTGCGGCCTGCGGCGAAATATTTCATACACTAAAGAAAGAAGTCGCGGCAATTCGCTCGTCCACCGCAACGATCGTCGAGTGGGACGATCAAAGATTCTATATAATTCAAAATAATTTTATACTCTACACCCGGAAAGAGTTCCTTTGAAATTAAACAAATTGTCTTTGAATTTTGACCTCACTAGGCTTTTTATTTAATGTAGAAAATTGCTAGGCGACGCTTGGCTGGCAAATCCTAATTAAAGAAATTCATTGCGAAAAATATTACTTCAGCCAGGATATGAGCCTGGACCTCCCTAGAATCTAGGCGGGTGTGTCTCACCAATTCGACCACTGAGGCGTATGGCAATATTTATCGCAATAAACAGTACTACTGATGACATCTTCGCGTTTTTATTTTTCTGCTAGAACTTTTTCGCAATGGATTTCTTTAATTAGAATTTGCCAGCCAAGCGTCGTCTAGCAATTTTCTACATTGGTTAGTCATGTACTGGCGTTAAATAATTCTTTACTTTTTAGTTAATTTCAAAGAAATGATTTCTTTTATTTCGGAGAAAAATCCGTATCTATTTCTTGAAATCTAGCAAATGTTTTAGTAGAAGTGAATAAAAACTTAGTAGATTCAAAGAAACGTGATTTCAACGTGTCTCATTAGTGTAATCTAAACGAATCTTTTTCTGGGGGTGTACGCGTCGATCTTACGCCGCTGCCGCGATTATTCCTCCGCTCGTCTCCGTGCGAGGTTTTATTTTATTTACAGATCGCGGCTTATATGCAGAAAGAATTATATATTTCACGTTTCTACGGTTCCTTTTCAATGTATATTTTAATTAATTCATTCGGTTCGCGCGCTCGGCAGACAACGTGAATAATTAAATCGATTACAACCGATACGTCTGTTAATTAATAATCCGACGTAATTCCGATTTTATTGCAAGTTTACATCTATGCAGCCTCGCTGAAAATCACGGGTATCGTTATGAAAGCACGTTCCCCATCAGTATACTCGCGGGATTATTCCTAGTCGTGAGTATCTTAGTACGTACCCTTTCGCAATCAGACACAAGTTGCACGTATTAATAATAAACTATCTCGTCCGTTGTAATAAATTACACTCGCGGCACCTACGATATCGACACTTTGGAATAACCAATATCGTTCTGTGTCGCTTGGAGGAGAGAGGATAAATCTTCGGTATCGCATACGTATATCGCATCTCCCTCCTTCCACTGCCACGGGAGGAGACACGACTTGGGCTGTTCTCGCTCCAACGTATTGAATTATTCCCGACGTAGCGTGACTGGGTATCAGCCATTATTGCATTCGCGTTTCGCAATCTGGATCAAATATAGGTCACACGTATTAACGACAAATTGTCCCTGTCGCGACATAAATCGCGCTACGTCAGAAGCTACGGTTCGCCGTCGGCCGTTTTATCAAAATATCTCGGAATGATTTTTACACACGTGTGCGTATTATCGCGGGTTTTCGAACGGCACGAAGGAAGATGAAGGGTCCCGTGCGGGATAAGGGTCCTGGAACGCGTTCCTCTCGGATCCGAATACGCGAGTCGCTCTCTCGCGCGGGAGAGACCTGCCCTCCTCTTCCTCCCGTCTTATGAGAACGGCGCGGTCGTTGTCGAATTGTCTCTGCCGAGATAAAAAGCCGATATGTCGCCGGGAAGTTACAGATAAAAGGAGCCGGAACATTGTATATGGCGACGAGGCGCGGCTCATGTACGGCGAGCCTTAAATTGGTTTTACAAATTTATCGTCCCGTCCCCGCAGCCCTCCGCGAAACCACGGAAGAGATTCACCTGGTTTCCTAGAAAAGGGTAATTCCTGTACCGTTGCGCCATCGAGATAGGAACGGAAAAATTTACGGTGCGATCGCCCGCCGATACGCCTGGAAAGAGATTCGATTGCGGTTGCGCGGTATTTTACATAGGATCTGTCTGTTATTGATGATTACAACGCTGACGCGTTCTACATCACATAATTCGGATATTGAAGTAATTTTGGAAGTAACATTGTTTATCACGCGAGTCGCGTATTTTCTGCAGTTAAGGAAAGCGAAAATTAATCATTTTAACAATATGGCACAATTCGATATCTTTGGTATAAGTAAGGATTTTCATTTATAATTTTTTTAACGAGTTCACGACACAACTCTGAATTTTTTTTCTGATCATTTGGAGGAACAATTATTTAGTGACCGTATAAAATCAGTATTCCGCTTTGCATAATATAGTTATAGGTCGTTCACATCTATAATATTCGAAGTTTCTGCAATATTAATTACGATAATTATCGAAGTTAATTATTCACAACGCGCGAAATCAACTAAGTACTGAAAATGGGACGGATATTGATGGATTATAAAATAAATATCGGTGTTAACACAGTTTAATGCAATTTCTGTATAATGCAATATTCGTATAATACCGTAAATTATTACTCTCGGAATTGTTTATGTTCCGTAAAGTATGTAAAAGATTAAATTATAAGGGTAGATAACATTCGCGATGCTATTAATCAATAATCGGGAAGATAACTCGTTAAACAGGCAAGTCTGCGACCTCTTGTATTGTATAAAATATCCAGAAGGCTTTAATTAGGTGTTGAGACGAAACACCTAATTAAGAAGTCGCCGCAAGAATTGGATTGTTGGCAGCTCAGGTTTTAGGTGATTCTTTCCGATTCTGCCGAGTCTCAAAAAAGGATACCGGCAGAAGCCTCTCGGCGGGATCTCCCGAAAAAGAAAGCGTGGGGGACACTTCAAAGAATTCGCGACATAAATATTGTCCACGCCCAGACACCGAGTTCGCAGCCTTGCCCGCGGATACGACTCCCTCTCTTCCCATGGCAAGACCCAGCCACCGCCATCGTCGTGTTGATCTCGTCGTGCCACCTTTCCGCTGAATAATTCCGTGGTCGCAAACATCTAACTGAGTCATTCCGTGAGCCAGGTGAAAGTCTTGCGCAGATGCAGTGCCCGTTATATTACATGTGACAATATTATACATTTTTAATAAGGTATTCATGAAATATAAATGTTATAGGAAATTATCATTCCATTTATATTAATGAAATTATACTGTTTAAAAATCAATCAGTAAATTGTCACTGAAAACAGTGAATAGTCACTAATTTACAGTTATAAGCGTAACACCGCTATTTTAGTGGTGTATTTATAACTGCACATCGGTGACTATTTACTGTTTCCAGTGATAATACACTGATTGACTTGTAGAAAGTACACCCACAGAAAAAATTTCCGGATCCAATACTATTACACTTGAATGTATCATAAAATAGGATCGATATAGCGCCAATCATATTTATTATAGAGGAAAGAATATTTTAATCTTAAATGAAAAATCCTAAAATCTAGAATAAAATGATAGTATGTATCGTCTTTTGTTGAATATCCCTACTTCGTGCGTTGTAAGATGGTGAGGAAATTTATTCTAAACGCAAGAATATATAAAGTTACTCTTGTCTCAATACAGCAAGTCAATCTTTTTTAATTCGATGGAGGAGAATAAGAATTATTGATTTTATTTTGATATTGTCTTATTTTTATACTAAATGAGGTTGTGAGAAATATAAATGCGTCAAGAACATTTTTTGTCTCGGTAGCAGAAATCCTGTCTGAGGGTGTATACATGTATAAGAGAAACAAGATACTGAGAGACTGATACACAATAATATAACAACTGCAAAAAGCAATCACAATTCATCTTAATCTGTCGTTAATGATCGCCCTGAGGCCGCGGCAAGAGGATTCATTTTCTACGGTAGCATAGACCAAGCTGCACCGGATCAAAAAGTGACAATGTTCGCTTACCTAGATACAAACGCGTCCCACGTGGAAAAAGGGGCAAGAGGAGCGAACGGGATAGGGAGGGACGCGAGAATGAAATCAGACTGCGGACAGCTCCGTGGTGCAAAAAGGAATTCGAGTGGAGGAGGAGAGGGGAGGAGGAGAGAGAAAGGGGGGAGACAGCCCCGAAAGAATTCAACATAAATATTGTCCACGCCCAAACAGCGCGGACCCCGCAGCCTTGCCTCGGGGACGCGTCTCCTACCACCACGTGGTCTCCTTTTCCCCGTGAGAAGACCCGTCCACCACCACGACCGTCACCGCCACCACTACCAGCAACCATGTCATCGGGATCCTCGTTCTCGTATCACCTTCACCGGGCCGACCACCACCACCACCATCGTCGCCGCCGCCACCACTACTAACCGGGAGCCAGCGATCGTCATCGCCACCATCGCGGCGCGATCGCCATCGCGGCGAAAACTAATAAAACGAGGCGCAAAGCGGTCGCGGATGTAGCGGGAGGAGGACGCAGCGGGAGAAAAAGGATCTCTGGATGCGGGAGGAGGTGGCCGGACGAAGAACGCCTATGACTCCCCGAGTTGCGAGTGCTCCTTCCGTTGGCGTTGGCCCTATTGAAAGGCGAAGGTAAATTTACAGCCCGGGTGGGAAGGGTGAAAATTTACTGCCGCGCCTCCGTGGACGGTCGTCGTCCCGACGGTTCTCGTGGTGTGCCGGGCGCGGCGGTAAAACTCCGCCGAAAATCGAATAATGACTGCCAGGGGCCGACATAGACGTGCAGAAGGAGGAGGAGGAGTAGTAGAAGGAGGCGAGGGGAGACGAAACGCAGCCTGTAAGTGAATAAATAACCAACCCTTTGGATAGGGCGAGCCTCTCGTCGCTCGCGCTGGGAAATTTATTTAAATTTTTACTACCCTATAAATAAGCCGACCGGTATTGTCTGGCGGGGCGACCGGTCGACGCGCCGCGATCGACGCCGATCCGGCGTTGTGATCACGCATCAATCTCGGGATTATAACGAACTTGGATGGCGATATGAATATACGTCGCTAGGATTGTGCGCTGGGTCGCGAAGAAAGACGTCCGACGGATTATTCAGTATACCGTAAGACGCGCATTTAGAAAGCTACTTTAACGAGGAAATTGTGATAAAATGATAAGACGACTCACCGCTGTCTCGTCTTTTCCAACGCAACGGCTCAATAAAATGGAAAAGTAGTTCCTGCATAAACTTGGAGTGCATCAGCCTCCTGTTTTAGAATCGCTTTAAATTTTTTCTTTCGTTTTATCTTGTACCGTGAACATTCTGGACCAACAATAGGAATCTTCGTACTTTCCTCTAACGCGCAGACTCTTATTGAATTCAGCCTTCGGAGCCTTCGTGGCGCGTTTTCAAAAGAATATATAGTAATTAATAAATAATACAAGTTAAATGTTTTTCTTGGAAGATGAGAATAATAGCACAATTTCCACTTAGGCGATTGATTCTTTTACAAGTCTTCAACAAAGCTGAAATTCTTTTGTTAACGTACTTGTATGAAAAAAGGAATTGCGACATAGTTTTGCTCTGTAGAATGAAATTTGAGAAAATTTGTTGCTAAGAGCCCGCCATCTGATTTTACCAACGCAATTCGCATAATTTAAAACCGAAAATTGGATTGGCGACTGCTTTTGCGGCCAATGTGCTATCGGTCCCTCGACCGAGCCGGGAGAGATTGGTATCGAGAGCTCACGCGGGATACAAGAGATATCGATTATCTAATTGGGTAAAAACCGAGTGGGATCGCGCGACGACGTCCCGGAGATCTTAACGATCGACTCGCTAACGAGATAGGCCAGTTCTAGGTAGCGGCACGTTAACGACGCGGTCCCCTGGTCCGAAATATTTTATATCCAAGGGGCCCGCGGCCGGATACGCCATTAATTTCCGAGGAGCACCGTCGTTTCGCGCCTAATAAATGCTCGCTGCGGAAAGGAGTCGGCGAGGATCGTCAATCTGGTTAGTTGCTCTTCTCGATTTGTTAATTTATTATTCTACGCGCCGGGCTTTTTTATGGCGCGGCTACACTTTATACCGAACTTATCTGTCGTTTCTCGCGATCGGATCATCGCAAGATATTGCAGAAATAGGAAATAGGGCGACCAGTAACGATACGGTTAAGGTATAATAATTTGCGAATTTTATTAATTTTTGCTGTTACACTTTTACGCCTGTAAGAAATGAAATCCCTCGATATAAAATAATATAAAACACATAAAATAATATGAAAATTATAATCCACTATAACTCGTTTATTGTATCCATCGCCACGTAAAAGTAATAATAGTTGCAACAATAATAAATTTTGAAATAGTATCGATTTACCGTACCAAAATAATATTCTAATTAATTATAATATAATCATAAGATCGTCGAGATAAATACAAAGAATCTGACTAACGATATAATTAGACGCGAAATTATGTCACTAGAATACAGATAATAGCATACACTACACGAGTTGTCTGAATTCACAAAACGGAAACATCAATAATATGCTGTGTTCAAATATTCTACGAACGGAGCATTAAATTCTCGGTTTAATCGATCGTAAAGAGCTGGTTTCGCCGAAAATTTTCCATCCCGATCGAACGAGTCCTCAGTCTCGCCACCGAAAATAATACAACACGTGAGGCGCGGGAATATCTGACTTTATCGTCGATAAAGGTTCGCGAATTTCAAACGCGTGAGACACGATCGTTCAATTCGATCGCTCGAATATTCGGTCGAAGAAATAAGGTACGGCTCGTCGACTTAGTTGTAAAATTCCTCTTCCCTCCCATTCGTTCCTGCGCCAAGTATTTTTGCGGACATTTCACCTCGCGCGAGTCGTTAAAGACTTTAGTCCAAGAATCACGCGATGCGAATTGATGAATAGTGCAAGAAATATAGAAAAAGTCTCCCATTTCACGAGAGAAAATTAATAGCGAATTTGGTTGCTTGCACTAGTGCGCACCGAGTACGCATTAAGGCTTGTTTATAGTCAATATTTATGTTTAACTTGGTCTTAAATACACGGGTTCAAAGAGCACTTAGCCAAAAACTGACCCGCATGGATGCTACACAGATTATTTTACTGACTAAGACCCGGTTTCACCAAACGTTGCTTAACTTTAATCTTATTGTTAGTTTAATTCGTGTCTGTCTTTTTCTAAAGTAACAGTTGGAAAGAGACCAAGAACGAATTAAACTAAGTTTAAAGTTAAGCGACATTTTGTGAAACCAGGCCTAAGGGCCGGTTTCACCGAACGTCGCTTAACTTCAATCTTACAATTAGTTTAATTCACGTTTGTCTCTTTCTAGAGTAACAGTCAGAAAGAGACAAAGAATGAATTAAGCTCAGCTTGAAGTTAAGCGACGTTGGTGAAACCAGGCCTAAGAAATATTTCAAAGAGATATTTAAGGCAATCCTTAAATATAAGAATTGCCCGTAAACAAGCGTTAATGTGCACTCAGTGCGCACTAGTGCGAGCAACCGAATTCGCTATAAATTATTTCTCAATATGACTGACGTACAAAGATAAATTATTTCTCGGTAATGAGAGCGTACGGAAATAGTAGATCTATCGCGATTAAATATCGTGACAAGATGAAATGAATTTTAATGTTTCACGTAGCTCGTTGAGGACGACTGTAACGACATAATTGCTGTAATTGAATTTAGAATTGTAGAACGATACTAATCTCATTTGTTTTACTTCTGCCTACTTTTTTTCTTAATGCTCTTTCTACTCGCATTTATTGCCGCGTTTATCGATCGAGGTTTATTCCTCGCGACACGCGGCTACGAATGCACGCGGGCGAGATGCAGAAAAACAGGTTATCGCTGTACGAGGGCGCATTGAACCCGATTAACGTCGGACTGCCAGTAAATGTCAGTTTCTACCCACCGCTCGCAATGCAGTCTTCTGCAGGAGGTAATGCAGTTGGCGCCTTTGCCGCCGGTTGAGCAAGATATCTTTGAGGGGGACACATTCATAATAGTTATATTTTATTGTATTTATTTATTCATGCGCATACGTACGTAAGTACGTCCTCTGAGAATTACAATTTTATCGATGAAATGTGCAAATTGCGCTTTGAAGCTACTCAAGCCGTATTTTATGCTTCCCTTCTGGGACAAAATGTGAAAGACATAAACCATATTGATATATTTTTAATAATAGCGCGCGTCGGATATGCTTTTGCATCTGCTAAATTATGGAATTACATATATTCCGCATCATTGTATACTGGAAGGAGATGAGACTGTTAAGGGGCTAAGGGAGCGAGTTAATAAAATATTGCCAATAGTATATGAACGCGAGAGCAAAGCACGTTTTCTCGATCATGTTACACTAGATTGTAGATTGTAATCGGCAATTTACGGCGCAACGGGACACCGTTTAACGTCTTACTACGTCGCGCGCGTTTTCCGATTTTAATAAAACGTTTTAACAGCGTGTCGACTTATTCCGCTCACGAACATTCGCGGGACTGTGAAATCACACTCGCGCGAAATAAACGTCCGTTATCCGGAAACTCGATTCAGCGTATCCGTCCGTATGGATGACGAGAGAGCGTCAGGCAGCGCGATTTTATGGCACGTGACGATAGCGACGGCGGCGGCAATCGTAATATCGCGTAATGAAATCCTAACTGCGTTAGAAGATGAAAACGATTCCGGCAGCCCGGAGGTACATTCGCTTACGCTCAAGCAGCGATTACGCCACGTACAATTTTTCTTCCTCGCTGTAACACCTTCCGCCCACTCTCCCTCCCGCCGCCTTAGCTCCTTCTGCATATCTCTGCAATCCTTTCGCTAGCTTTGTACTTACATCCCGAGGAGTAATATTCTCCGTCCCCTCGCAGACCTGAGAAGAGCTCTTTTAAATTTTAATTACTATCTTCCAGAGAACTTTTACGTTACGCCGCATACCCACAATTGTTTCAGCACTTTTTTTTACGCGGTGCGCGTTTATGTCCGAGAAATTAAAATCACAGATTCCTTTCAAGAGAAATTGCGGTCTCTCGTAGGAATATTTTTATTACGTTTCGCGATGATTACACTTAACGAAAGTATTAAGTGGGATTGGCGAATCCGTCGCGCCATTAGCTCGGCCATTCTACGTCCTTTGTGTCTCATTTTTTTTAGCACACCTGTCTCGCGAATTTGTAATTAGTTAATGTGACGAAATTAAAATTGTCGCGAGAAATAATTAAAATTCTCCCGTTACGTTGTGGGTAAGCGAGGCGCGAGGTAGCGAGACGGAAAGGTATACGGTGTCCTGTGCAAGATCATCGATCACGTCACAAAGAGAACTACAGAACCCCTTCTGGTTTCATCTACCACTCTCTCGCTCATTGTCAGACAATTTCTCGGGTCTCGCGGCGACCGCAGAAAGGCACGGTGAAATGGATGGCTCGACAGTGACGAGTCATTTGGATTCCCTTAACAGCTGAACCAAGCTTTCTTCCAATCCGTTTCGCCTGATTTGATCAAAGCGAAAGGTCTTTTTTCGAAACTGTCGCGGCCGTGACATATCAATGTGAATAGGAAGTTCGAAACACAGAGAGGAAAAGTCACGACAAATTTAGAAAGAGATCATTTATTTATGCAATTAAGACCATCGCAAAAAAACTAGATTCAATATGGAGAAATGGACGAGAAAAGTTTCCCTCTTTTTTTGCCTTTCATCCTCTATATTTATATTTAATATGTTCGCGGTATTTCGATTTGTGTGACACAGTTTCTCCGTCCCCTTTTAAGTTCATAAGGATCCAAATTGAGAAAAATATTGAAACTCCAGTAGCTTTAGAATAGAATGGTTTTTTACATTTGTAAAAAGATCTGCACTGATTTCTCCGGAAGATGATAAACTTACGGATACTAATTCAAGCGACATTAAATTTGACTCCGGGATTTATTGTTGAAGCAACAGATCGGATCGGGTTAGTCGTCTGAATAAATTTTTTATCAAACGAAGGCTGCTCTAATTTTATCGGGCTACAGTCGCGAAGATATCCATTAGCGAGGGACCATTCTTTTTTTTGTCACGCGCGTCCTCTCTTCTCGCTCCTTCTCGGCGGCGCCGAAGGCGGGACGTAAGAAGGGGTCGCGTGATGGCATCCCTCGTGCTCGGTAAATAAATTACCTTGGCCTTATCAGGAGTAATAGGGGTGCGCACGACACAGATTGGTCGACGTCGGGCACGCGAATTAAAAGTTACTGCGGCTCTGCCCGCGTTACTGGCGACGGGACGCCGAAAAGATGGTGGCGGCGGTGATGGTTTTCGGTAAATACGCACGTCCCGCGTAGCCCGCTGCGATGTAAGGACGGGAAGTCTAACGAATGTTTCCACGCGAGTTCATAACTTCCTCGCTACGTTCGAGACTCTGCGGTCTGCCTGTCAGATTCGCCGCATCGATTACGTCTATCGCGCTACTTCGTGGAACTACGTCGCTCTCTCGTGTTCTACTGTAGAGAGTGTTCCGCATTTACTATGTGCAGTCATATAAGAGAATAATTTTTGAAATCAACTTGAATAAGTTTAATCTCTCAAGCTGGAATCCGTTGGTTTGAAGCTTCTGGAGCTGAGACGGGGCAGAAAGTTTTATAGACGTTCGGTGAATGTTCTTTGCAGCGTACGCTAAGATAATACATCGACAAGTAAAAATAATGAAGAGATAATCCGTGTCAAAAATTCGAATATATAATAGGATAGAATGTATTCTAGAAGAAATATTAGATAGGCTAATAGCAATTTTTAAAAGCTCGCTTGAAAATCGTGTAATAAGTGATCTTCGAAGCCAGAGTCTATTTGAAGCTCCTGAAGAACATTGAGATTAGATCATAGCTCATTTTCAAAAGATTTTATAAACATATGTGATTATTTATCCGTTGCAGCGAGCATAAAAAGACACCAAAAAGTCGAATTGAATTTGCGAAGGAATATTCCATGTCAAAAGTTGAAATGCGACAAAATATATCACGTATTTTAGAATAAATAGCAGGGCAATCGCAATTAAAAAAAAATCGTTTGAAAACCGTTATATAAGTAACCGAAGCTTCGAATAGAATAGAAGTGAACTTCTATTCGAAGCTCCTGAAAAACGCTGAGATAGAAATGGAGTACCTCAAAAGGTTTTATAAACATTCGATGGATGTCCGTTGCGGTGAACGTAAAAATAATACGTCAATAAGCAGAAATGATTGCTTCATTAAATGGCGAAAGGAAAATCCGCGTCGCATATTCGAACAGGATAGAATAGACGATGTATCGTTGGGGTAGATATTAGTCAGGTCGCAATCGCAATTTTTAGAAAACCGTTGGAACTCGACGAACGTGATAAGGAATATCTCGCGCTGAGAGAAATCGACGAGCGATCACCTCTCAGATTCGCGGAGTCTCGTCGGTTCTCTCTTTCTTGCCGGATGTACTTTAGCGTTCGAAACGATACAGCAACTTTCTCGGCACGTATATCAGATCGCAGGATGGCGAGACGACGGGGATACTGCGAGGCCGAGCGACGAAACTTTTCGCGTCTTCCGTCCTCCCGTACTCCTTCGTCATTTTCCACGCCCGCCTCCGAAGATCCGGCATGAAGTTTCGTCGACCCTACTCCGACCCGCGCCGATTTCGCGAGATCTCTCGACGTCTCGCCTGCTTCATCTTACCCGTCATCGTCGAGCGGGGACGAGCGCATCTGCGGAAGAACTTGGGAGAAACGTCAGTCGAAAAAGTACCAGCCGCCCACCCGCTCCGACTGATTGATACGATTTTATTGGCCCGCCGAGATTTATCGGCGCCGCCGCTTTATACATGATTGATTCGCGCCGACTTTGCGAATTTACTGCCGTTACGCACCCGCGTTCGTTCGCCGTCGTCCTGGTTCTTTCCAGGGATCAAGACATCGGACATCTCTCGGGAAATTGTGTATTGCAAAGAGCGAAAAACGGACATTACAAGATAAAGGAACGTGAAAGGCGGATAGGACGTTCAGCTTACGAAACAAGTGTCTTGCGACTGGCGCGATTGTAGGCCCGAATTTTCTTGGCGTTGTGTCTCTTAATTTTAACTGGTTCTCAACTTTCGAGTATCTTTCGCAGTCGGAGATTACGTTTTAATCACGACGCAAACGAGGTAATATTACTTTTATTTGCTTCTCGTTAAAAATGTTTCAGACATTGAAGAAACTCTGAGTCGAGTACTTGTTTACTTAGCGAGACAGCGGAACGCGAGAAGTTTTATGTGTTTAAATTGTTATCCGAGGTCTTGCAGCCAAGGCGGCGGATTATGTAAAGCAAAATCGGGAAATGCATAAATACGGGTTAATGTTAACGTAGAACGATGCAAACGATATTGATTACTGCGTATAAATACATAGGCAACTACGTAAAGTAAACAGGAAAATAATTAACGGGATATCACAGATAATATTGATAATTATATAGTATAAAGGATAATAATGCGATGAGAGATATTATATTACATCTATCCTTCCAAAATAAGCGTGTAATTAATATGAAATGATTCAAGAGATATTTTCGTGAAAGCGCTACGTTTGCATAAGCGATGAAAATAAATGGCGCAAGAAAATATCATGTTAAATTTGAAAATAAGCGCCGGGACACGCGATTAAATCATGTTAAAATAAATGACATAATAAAAGACTAACACGCGGTAATTATACGAGCAGATCGCGCGAATAGCGCATCGAGGGAATATCGCACTAAATCTGTTTCTCTCTTTTTTTGTGTTGCAGGTGAGTCGCTGAAACAATCGTATTTGTCATCCGCGAATTTTTTCCGGGACTAATGGAAACCCTTGCGGTAAGACCGCTCCTTAATTTACGAGCTCGGAATATGAATGTGCAGGTGGAGGTTCGGTAAAGGTGTCGGGACTGAGTTATTATCTGAAAAATATGTTTTCGCGGAAACTTCGGATTAAATTGACAAAGAGCCCAAGTTTTCAACGTTACGAATTGCGCCCCCAAAGGCGTGATTTATATCGGCATTACGGGCTTTTTAAGAGCGGCTTCGACGTCCGCGAGCCGAATTTCTTTGATCGATATTTGGACGGGAACGAGAATTACAAGTTTCACCTCCACCTGTGTTTCGCGTACAATAGTAAATATTGGATATGTTTTTAACGGTTAGTATACTTTTTAAGTACTATCTCTTTTAATTGTAGACACCAGTAGGCAAGCTAATGAGATTAGCGGCTACAATTAAGCGTTAAATCTTACCTCTATTTTAATATATGTAACATGTTAAATCTCTATTTTTACATACGTGTAGAGCTGTAACAGTTGGGCCACCCGATATGCGACGATTACATTATTATTAATGGATTTTCGCATATATATCATTACTTGCAGGCAAGAAGCCGTAGCGAGCGAGAGAACAATCGACCGCTCGCGTGAGAGTCGATCATGAACCAGGACGTAAGAAAGACGAAAAAGAAACGAGAATCGACGCGTTTGAATTAAATTACGATGGGTAGCGAATAGATTAACGTTTACCTCCGCGATCCATTTTCACATATTATATCGTAAGAAACATATATATATATTTTTTTATTGTTACGCCAAACATCGGGTGTCTGAACTTTTAAAACCACCTCCGGATTTCTCTACATGCATGTAACACTTTGATTATGGTACTTCTTTTTAACAATAGGAAAATATCTCTTTTCGAAACTGGCCAAATGTACGTTCCACTCTAATTCGGGAATTCTCTCGTGGAGTAAGCCAGATATTTATGTCTACATTCCACTTAGGCTACCCGAAAGCATGTATCCCCGTTGCGGAAGCGAGCGAGAGGGGCGGGATTACTCGTCGTCTACCTTCTTACCGCCTAATTGATCTTCGCCTCTTAATTGCAATTAACCTCGAACCTCGAACGTAATTATAACGGAATTAAATTAGAATGCTATGAGAGATGAGTGCGCGGACGCCGGTAATGAGGGCGGATAAAGAAAAGTTATCTTTCCATCTCGAAATTAAATCGCAAAAATTTCCTGCTTCTTGCCTTCGACTTTTCGCGACTGCGGAAGGAAGCGCACGTCGCTCAGGCAAGTTTGTTTCATTGGGGAGAAAGTTTCGCGAACGGATTAATGAGCAGTTATACCCAAGATTGTTAAAGATAATCTCGTTTCAATGAGCGGGCGTAATTTCCAAGAAAGAATATCTCACGAGGGATAATATTGATTCTTTCGCGGGGCAAGTTCCGATAGCCGTCGTTGTGAAACGCCGTATTTCGCGACGGTGTTCCGGTGTCATTCGCGAAGCCAATCCGTTTATTAGCGCCGCACTTCGCTGGCGATAATAGCAACGGATCGTCGGTAGCTATTAGCCGGCGGGTCGGCAAGAACAAGAAGGGCGCAAGGAATATCTACCTGGGACTCGCCGGGAAACTTTTGGCGGAACTGTAGGATTCTAACCCGGTTCAGTTAATAGCAGCAGCGCGGTCTCGTGTAGTTTAACCTAGCCTAACTTATCCTCAGATTAGTTCAACGGACCGTGTACTTGTTCACTGGCCCCACCTCGCCACCAGCTCGCTACTAAATGCTATCTATAATCATGCAGCTCTGGTAGTTGCGCGCTATACAAGACGTGCCTACAAATAGCTACTCTTGTCGACCACCCTCGGAACAATGTGCACTTTAAAACGCGTGTTCTTTTAGCAGAACTATTGCTGAAACGAAAATTGAAGTTTGCGATCAACTTTTATCTCTACATCTACACTCATTTCTTAGATTGCAGCATTTCTTCTGCATATAAAGACGCGTCTGTTACACCGATAGTTTGAAACGGGAAGGAAAATCGATGTTGCCTTTAATCGCACACGGGAAGACAAAAATACGCAGATACGAGATAATCATTCCTTTCGTCTCGAATCGATTTAAATATACTAATAAGAATATTCTTCAACGCTGCCAGCAGTAATTAACAATGTTTTCTTGACCATATCTGGCATTTTTAATAACACAGAAAATTGATTGCGAAAAATATTACCTCGACCAGGGTTTGAACCTGGACTTCCCTACACTCTAGGCGGGCGTTTCACCAATTCGACCGCTGAAGCCCATGGCTTTATTAAAAATGCCAGATATAGTCAAGAAGACACTGACGATTTAAATATACATCTTTTATATATTATCGCTATCGTTACGGTTCCGTCCCTCTGTCGAGTTGTGTTATTCAGTTCTCTTTATGTCTGGGACCATATGGAGACTCACTGATAGTAGCACAGATCGAGGGATGACTCTGATGTCATGTGGTGCGTTGATTTTCTAAGGTTTTGCCTCATGCTTTATTCGGTGTAAACGAGTTTCACTGAAGAAGACCTGAAGAAGGGTCGAAACGTTTGTTTCTTATTAAAGGGAACTTTTGACTTTTATATCGTGAGAACCGACTTCCGTTCATTTTGTGGCTCACATCACTTTCCCCTTACTACGTACTTTCTTTCTGGGAGCCTTCACTACCCTTTGGAACGTATCTTTTAAATCGTACATATGTCCATTTCAAAGACGACTAGGTCATCGATCAATGGGACTCCGCTAATCGCACGCCCGAGTATCCGGGACGCGAAACGCGCGACGCGCGAGCGTACGGGATCTTAATTCTCGGTGCACGGTCGACATTAACTTCCAATCATGTTCGCGTCAGTATTTACCGATTCCCGAGGTCCGTCTCACCCTTGAAGAGGTACATACATAACGCCCCTTTGATGGACGTAGATATCTATAGCGCACCCCGTAGTGAGCCAGTGATGTGTACTTAAGGAATCGACGCCAAATATAATTACCGGTTTCGTCCGTTTGCTTCTGGCAAACACACCCCCCAAGCTAATACAGTCAAACACATCGCTGCCGTCACCTCCTCTCCTCCGCTCGATCGTCCTCAAACCTTCGCCTGCAGCATCGTGCAATATGTCCGTCCTAAATTGGGCCGTTGTTCATTCCTCATATTTGCAGTTCAAAACGATAGTGGCACGGCGATTTTTGCGATACCAATGGACGATCGCGCTGTAAATATAATGCGAGAGCATCTTAGGGGGAAAAAAAATCGAAACGAAGCAGAACGAGATCACAAACTTTCTTGCATCACCGTACAATTGTCTGTGAGAAAATGTTTTTAAGCAGTAATAATCCGAGGAGTACACGCGGCGAAGTCACAAAGTTGGTGGCCCAGTTTTTCGATGATTAATAATTAACAGCACAGTTACGTTTCGTTTAAGGACGAGGGAGATCTTCCGCTTCGTGAAAAATAACTTTCTGCGGGAATATAGTTACAGGTAACCGCATTTCCATCCCCGCGCCCTCGCTTGATTCCGGGAAAATCACGCGAGTCCTGTGCACTGCGTGCGACACGCTCACCCACGCTCAAATTTCTCGAAGCTTCTTCTCATTCGGTGTCACGGTGACTTTGTGTAAAACAGCCGTGGAAGTGACGCTCTTTTTCCTTTCGTGATTCCGTCTATACGCTGTGCTTTATCTTCTATCGCGGCTCAGACAAACCGCGAATGGTGGACGAATTATTATTCTAATGAAAAAGAAACTCGTAATCCTGAGAATAGAGTCTCGCGCTAGTGATACGCAAAGTTATCTTTACTGGCTTTGCGAGAAATTACGCGGGGAATGTAAATTTCATGATTAGATTGTGCTCCAGATCTTACGAAGTTTTATTGCATCGCATCTACTTTAATCAGCGTTGACTTTCCCCTCCCCCGTCTCTTACCCCATAAAATTCCGAAATACCAAAGTGTTTAGACCGTTGGCTGAAAGTGGCGAATGAATTCGGAGCGTCTGCATTTTGGATGTAAAATACAGACCTTCCGTCTGAACGTAGGCGCAACCACTCGCCATAATCTTAAGTCCTCGAAATTAGAATAATCCGCCAGAGGCCCTAATTATAATCAAGTTTCGATTGTCGCGGGACCTGTTGTGTGTTAAAGCGAGGCGTCTGGAGATAGAAATTCGTAGAAGATATTCCCATCAGATGCCATTATTCCAGTCGCATATACTTGCCGGCGCGTTTCCGCCGCCAACAACATTTTCCATTCCACCTCCCTTTCAGCTCCGGCTTTCCCTCGCGCTCGCGACGACGGCATTTTCAGCACGTGCTTGACTTAAGCGCAATTTAATGTGGTTTAAGTTCGCGCAAAAGGAGAGGGGGGGGGGAGGGACCCGGCAACGGAAACAAGTTGCCGCGCCTAATCAAGCCTCGCTTTAACCCCGCCAGGGCCACCGTCGTTCCCCGGGAGACGTTGCGAACTACTTGTCCAACTAATAATCGCAGAGGATTCCCCAAACTGAAACTTCCGCCGCGTGGAGCGATGTGTCTACCGACTTCTCGGGGGTGTTTAGCGCTAACGGGTGGCCCGGAATCCCAACCGAACGTGCGCGAGGGGGGCTTCGGGTAAGATGCTGGATGCTTCACGTCGCGAAGCTAACTGAGCGAAAGCGTGTCTGCAATTGAAATTACGAGACTGTCATCCATCTTTTTCCTTCGTCAAGAATTTGCAATCTCGTACCCGATGTCGGCTCAACGAACGGCGAACTTTTTGACGTTTAATAATTATCGTAATGACGCGCCCAGAAAAGAAAAATATGTTTAATTTGTATATTAGATGTAACATAATATGTTACACCATATAATTACATAAATTACGTTCTAATACATCGAATTGTGTTGTAGCGTATTTGTTATATTACATTGTATCATGCATTTATTGTGTTACATATTCATGACGCTGATTTCACCATATTAATTGAGCCCCCTGACTGTTTGTTTAACGTATTTTGACTGCATTTTATAGTACCGTAGAATTCATCGCTTGTATGATTTTTTCCGTTACTTGTTCCACGATAATAATACATGTTTCGCCTGGTATCAGTTAACTGAACCAGAATTGAGAACAATACGCATATACATAACAATATATTTTAGTATAAAATTCATTTATAAATTATTTGCAAAGCCCATTTGTTTAGAGGATTTATCATTTGCGTCAGAATTCAACGTAGAATTCAATTTATAATTTTATGTGCCGTATATATTTTGATACGTACGTGGATTTTATATGAATGTATATTTTATACATGTATTCCCGATTTTTCAAATATTTTTTGTTCGATACGGTACATAAAAATGTAAATAGATTTCTATCCTGAATGCCGACGCGAAGCTCCGAATCTAAAGTTACAAGTCTAAAGAAGGCTTTATTTAATGATATTGCAGTAGCTTATAATGAGTAGAGGCAAGTCCTCTATTATGAGATAGGATTCTAATGTGAGACATTAGGTTTTCAACGTCAAAAATCAATCACAAATCTTTTTTCGCAACGATCACACAATCTGACAATGAACTTCCCACGAAACAGACTTCGCTCCAAAGGCAATAAATTCATGGCGAAACCAACAGATGATGCCTATTAATTCAGCAGAAACTCCGCTATCTCATATTAGGGGACTTTCCTCTACATAAACATGTAATATTGTACAAATAGCTGGAGGTTCCAGCCGATAAAACAAAAGCTGGTTCGTATAGTTTATTTTCAATTAAAGGAATTAGCTTCTCTCCGTGAGAAGAACGATAGTTTCTTTCGAGAAATTAATAATATGAAATCATTAATTACTATATCTGCCTGTAGCAACTATTGCAGCTGATTTCGTTTCGAAGGGAGAAAAATGGAGTTTCCAATTGCGATATCCGCGCCCGATACTTTGCTTTATATTTTCGCTGCAACATCGATATATTCCCGCGCGTATGTGTCGCGAAGCCCTATAATAACTTTATTAAAGCGGTGATCCGATATCACGCTCAGGGAATAACGACGTTATCTCCGTGCATTCGATGTAATCATGCAGGTCGGGGAGCCTGATAAAGCGATCACTGATTAGGAAGTGAAGACGGTATCGTTCCCCTCTGTGTACTCGACTGCGTATCGAATGGAAGGAAATCCTGACAAATTTATTCCTATTTCACGTCGGACCTCCCGGATGGGGTATTATCGACGTTCTAGTCTTCTCTATCAAAACTCGGCTTGATGCGATACTCTATTTTTCGCCTGCCTTGTTCCCGTTTTCGTTACGCGAATCAACGTGTAATAAAACGTAATTTTTTTGTTGCGAAACGTGATCGAGTATTCTCTCGTTAATAAGCGACAATAGTAGCGGGTGACAATAATTTGTAATATACGCAGATAATTCGCGTGTGTAAATATTTAACTGCGATTTACTCGAAATTGAAAGATCGGGGCAAAAAGTATAATCGACAATAACAATTGATTCTTCGGAATAATCTCGTCAATTAAACCGTAATAATCGGATCATCCGACGCGATTTCACCGTAGGCGTCCTACACCATATGCGCGTATCGATCGCGACCACGTGCCGGCGATACGTCACGTCCGTCCGCCCAATCTCATCGTTATTCCGCTATTTTTTAATCGACGCACGTATCCGCTGTCTCCGTCTTGAACCGAAACCGTCGGCCGAGCCCAGCACTCGCCGGTCCCCTCAACTTCCGACAAATTTATTCTCACTTCATGCCTGTTTCCCGATAAATATCGATTCCCAGGGCGGCGGCACAGGCAGACCCCGGCCTCGATATAATCGCGTTACTCCGGAAGAGCCGCCACGTCGCGTGCCTGCCGTTCTTCTTATTTGTCTTGTCTACCCGCTCGCAAAAGGAAGCGTTTTCAGGCCGCCGAGAAAGGGGGAGCTGAATATTCTCGCTAAAGCCGAATTTATACGGTTCTCTCTGAACGACCGTATCGAGACGAATCGCTTCGAACAAACGTGTCGAACGCACGAGTTTTTATTTGAACGCGCCATCAACGAGGCGCACTGGTCTCGAATGTAGTTCGACGCAGTTTCGCCGCCGTCTGCGGTTTTTCGAAAAACCCACACGGTTGTAAAGTTTCTACTTTAATTCTCAGCCACATTTATTCGCGCATTTCACGTTGAACGACTCGTCGTGAATCGCCATCCGACGCGAAATTTGCGAGAGCGAGAAACAACTCCGTTTCTCCTGTCGCGAATGATTATTTTTATGAAAATATTTTTCTCTCGTTTTGGCTGGCTCATCCGGAATGATCGTCGAGAGTAAACCGTGTAAATTCGGCTTAACGGACAGCCAGGAGGAAGACGAAGGTACGAGTGTGCACATGAAATACAGCGCGAAAGCGCGCGGGGATCAGGGCGGGAACGATGGAATTTGATATCGTGCACAGGGCTGGGAAAATAAAGTGGAAAAATTCCATCTGGTCAGACGCACCGGGTTCGCTTGCTGGAAAAGTGGAAGAGGGATGAAGAAGAAGAAGAAGAAGTAGAAGAAGAAGAAGAAGAAGAAGAAGACGACGACGAAGAAGAAGAAGAGGAAGAGGGTACAACGGGGAGGGTGACTCAGAGTCGGGATATCCAATACACCGTCTTGATTCGCACGCGAATATGAAAGGGCGCGATTTACGGGGCGAAAGCGAGATGTACGACAGCCTTTCCTAAATCGAGTGTTTCAAATAGCAGAACAAATAATTGCGGGGAAAAAATGAGCTTTACTCTTCTAATTAAAGTGCACGGCGCTACTCTGCAGTTTATGATTTTATATATAGAGAAATATAATATACTAACATATGATAATTATTTAATATAATATTATATAATTTATTATCCAAATTACATAGTGGATGCAATAACAATGAAGTAGTTTAGATGTAATAAATATTTCGTTTCGGGATTCGATTGTAACGAAACTTGACAGCTTTCCGGTCTTTTCCCCGCTAGAACGGAGCTGGCGACAATTTTGCCACGAAATTCATCAGCGAGACTGACTTCTCATATCTCACTGTTTGTCGCGAAAGGCGCGTCGCGATTAACTGGCATTGACTCACACTCGTCGTCACGGCGAATTACGCAGCGTTTCCGCACTAGAGTCGCACGCTGCTGCACGCCGTTTCCGACGGCGACGATTCTTCAAGTGCTCGGCCGATTCGTACCACCCTTTTCCACCGCTCTTCATCCTCTGCACGCCGTCGTGCTCTCGTGTCTCAGGAGTCGGCGGGTTTTGCGACAGTAAAAAGCGCTAAACGACGAGGCAGGCTAGCCCGGTTCAGACAGCAGACGAGCCAGGTCGTCGCCGTCGTTGTCGTCGTGGTCGTCGTCGTCCTCGTCTCGTCGCGTTGTCATCGTTTCCCTTCCGTTCTCTCTTTCTCTCTCTGTCTCTCTGTCCTCTCGTCGCTCGTCGTAGCGTTCTCGGTGAAATTAAAAACATTTACTTCCGCGAAAGAAACACGAAGCCGTGGACGACCCTCTCATAAGCCGGGACATATTTCGCGGGGTGTAGAGACGGGAACGAGTAAAAAGCTCGCCAAAGCGGAAAGAGGCTGGGGTCTGGAGCGAGTGGGAACCCCTCGTGTCCGCGTCTGGGATGTATGGCTCGTGCCGCCCGCGGGAACAAAAAGGAGTTCCGTCAAGATGAGAGGGAGAGCGTGGAAGCGGGACGACTTGCGGAAATTAATTCGCGATGTTTCTCTCGTTCCTCGACGAGAATATCGGCGAGGTATTACGCGGACCGTTGCCGTGGATTCTCGACTTATCGGCACAAAACGTGCTCGTATCGCTCAGCATTTAGCCGAACAGAGAGTTAAATTATGAGGTAAATTTCACGATAAATTATCCTTTGTGTTTAAATTACTTCGACATTATGCACACTACATAACGTTGATTATGAAAGTAAGTATTACATTAATAAGTTGAATCACATTTTTGGAAAACATAACGGAGGTTTTGGTTTATATTTATATTTGGTTTCTATTCGTATACTGCCGAGTATTGGGGCTACACGGATTTTTCATAAACTGGTACGATTACCTTATCTTATTTTTCGAATCACGTATTGATCCATGATTGACTCGCAGCGCAATTGTAGCGGTTGCACCGCGTTTCCAAGGGGGCATTACAGGCTCTCCGAGACATTAACCTAGGGGCTACGCTAAGGGGTGACTGTACGCGCCGCTTGGGAGGAGGAGGAGATCGGCGGGAGGGAGGCGTAAGTAGATTACGCGACTGTGTAATTGAATGGCCACTCTAAAGCTCGACCGCTAATTAAGAAAGCGATACCGATCGATTATCCCGACATCGATACGCGCTATCCACTCTTCCGCCGACGCAACGGTACACGATCGCAGGAGATCGAAGGGGATGTTCCCACTCCTCTTCGCTCTCCTTCCCTCCCCCCTTAAGTCTGTTATCAGCAAACCCCAGCCGCGTCGTAGGCTGGCGCACGGCTAACTGCCGATTATTGCCGGTGGTGTAACCTTCGATTAAAATCAACCCCCTCGGCTCGTTTAACGCTCCTGTTAGGTTGTCCAATCAGCGAGAAGAGCGAGACGCTCTTTTCCAAGAGAAACGACTGGAATCGAGCTCCGGCGTCTGGATGTTGATTAAGCTCCGATAACGAGGAAGATGGCATAGACTTGGTGGTTCTTCATATTTTTCTATGTCTCTACATTAACGGTTGCCTATTACGCGTATCTTTGTTCTCGTCTCTGTAACATCACTCCAAAGAGATATGGATTTTCCAGAAGTGTAAGATTCCACTTATTCCTTTCCTGCACGGAGAAGCCGATATGATTATCACATGTCTAATTAGGGTTGGCACAACCCCAATAGATAGTAATATTTGGGACAGCTATATCTATGGTTGTCATACCTACATTGGTGTGATAAATAGTGGAGGCAACTATATGCGTTTAGTGCAGCAAACTTAGTGAATGTTGCAACGCAAAACAATGTAGATGCCCCTACTATTTATACGGCAGCATTGTAATTTTAGTTATATTTGCCTTGGTCGGTCTTCCCGTGTGTGAAATACTTTCTCGACGAATGTGCAAATCTTCTGAAATACAGTCTCTTGTTCAATCTGCTAATTATTATCGGTCCAAAAACAGGACTTACATCCGCTATTTAAATTTTCATATCCGTCTGGTCGGTTTTGACGACCGCGTCGATCCGATTGCGGAACATGTTTATTCGCGGATGCGTGCCGGAGATAAATTCGGCCGGATACGATTGACGGAGGCTTCCTTCCGCAATGCGCCGATCGCGTTGAAAATATTTGTTCGCGCGCGTCAGAATGCGCGACGTGCGATTTACGACGTGATGAAATGCCATCAATCCGCGTTGGTTATCGAGGCTCGCGATTGCGCGAAACGGCGAGATGAAAAGGCGTGCGCGTAAAACCACCGGCGATGTTTGTTCAGCGATGTTTATCGTCAGCGCGGCAATTAACGGGGATTGGGATTTAATTGTCCTTGACCAATTATTCAGTTGTGTTCTTTCTAGTATGCGTGCTCAGTGAAAATCACACGTTCTCGGTAACACGCAGCATTTCTGCCGCACCGATCGAGTCCGCGTTCAATTATTTGGCTAATTATCATTGCGGCATTATCAACGCTATCGAGATTCATTCGACGCTTTCGCGGTGAGCTTTGCTTAAGTTAGTTATGCCTATAATCCCGGTCTAATATTCGACCAGTTCAGAATTCAAAATTTACAACGCAAAATTCAATGCCATGTTATTGATGTTACGAGCTCCAATATTGATTAAAATGCATGCTTTAAACAGGAGATTCGCGAGATCCGTTTTATCAGTGATACATTTTTCCGCGCCTTTTTGCTCGCCTACACCCAGCAAAAAAATTTATTTAAGTTAAACAGACGAGACATGTTGAAATGTTCCCTTGAATCTACTAAATTTTTATTTACTTCTGCTAAAACATTTACTAGGTGTGAAGAAATAGATACGAATTTTCTTAGCAATTTTAGTCTTAATCATGTAAAGTTTTAGGATAAAAAAATCATTTCTTTGAAATTAAACAAAAAGCTTAGTAAGGTAAAAATTCAAAGAAAATTTGTTTGATTTGAAAGAACCTTTTTTTCTACGTGGAGAGACCGATATGGTTGTCACGTGTCTTATTAGAGTTGGCACATCCTCAATAAATAGTAATATTTAGAACAACTATATCTGTAGTTGTGATACCCATTGGTATGATAAGTAGTGAAGACAACTACATGCGTTTTGTGCAGCAAACTCAGTGGATGTTGCAACGCAAAACAATGTAGATGCCCCTACTATTTATACGGCAACATTGTTATTTTAGTTATTTTTGCCTTAGCCGGACTTTCCGTGCAGGTGTAAGTTAATACCTAATATTTCGCATTAGAGTGAAATATCACTTGACAAGTTTGCAAAACATTATGTCGCGGAGCATGAAAGGGTTAATTCCTAATCGGCGGACTGTTCGTTGACCCTCTTGTCTGCCCGTCTCCTTTTACCTCCTCTCGCTGCGTCTGATGAACGGCCTTCGCGGTTTATGCAGCGGTTGAAACCCCGCTGAAATATTGAGGCGCTAAGCCGGGCGTTTAGCATTTTTCCGGGAGGACTATGCCGCCCGGGTGGATTCCAGACCTCGGACGGGCTGCCGGGGGATTCGCGAGAAAGGTGATAAATATTAAAATAACAATTTGAATTCAACTTTCGTTCAACTCGCGCGGTCGAGTATCGCGCTGAGGGTGGGAAGGTTGGGCGTCGTACCGAGGGTAGGAAACGCGATTTCCGAAAGGCCCGTTGTGAATTCATACAATAATCATCTTACGTACTTAGTCCGCTTTTTAGCATACCCGTCGGCCTCTACCGTTTTGGCACGATAAGGGTAGCGGACTCGAGGGAAGCGGCGACGGTAGCACGAATCGAGGGCGAAACGAGGGGTTGGTTGGTCGGAGGCATCGAATATTTAAGAAAGTCAGACTTGTTCGTCCGATCGGCTAAATGATTTTCCGGGAAGCACAGAGAAGCCGGTCGCGGGCATTAACGAAGCGCGCAACAAACAACCCGTGGATCTGAAAAGACAAGTAGGACGATTTACAGAGGGTAGTAAAAAAGAATCTGTTCGGGAAGTAGCGGAGCAAAGTTTCTGATCTGAATCGGGGAAATCTCTTCGTTTTGACCGGAACTTTCGATACCGCCGGAGGAGTTTCGCGGCTCGAGTTAATTGCAGCTGCGCGCGTGGAAAGTTTGATGTTGTTGTACGGCGCAGGTTCATCGTTTATTAAAAACAGACGCAAAATTGAAGCCGGATCGTCGTGGCCGTCGCGCGCCTCACTCGAGCAAGGGCCGCGATCAATAGTAATAGCCGCGTCGACAGTATGCAGTGCCGCTATCAAGCGCCGACCAATAACGCTATCAGGCTAGCCGTAATAATTGATAATGCACTTTGTGTGCCCGGGGAAACTTTCCACAAAGACACTGACACCGGCTCGTACATAAGGAATGGCAGACGAGCGTGCGCGCGCCCGCGTGGGTCAGTGCACCTGCTCGAAACTGCAGTTCCGTTGCGCGAAATCGATCAGGAAGCGAGCGCGCCACATGCAAAGACCGGCCGTTACATAGTTCTAGATTCGATAGCCGCATTCCTACCGCTCTTTTTCCCACGGCCAACGGGTATCTCTCCGGGGCGCGCGTTCTTGCATTTCGCACCGGACGCGGGGGAGAGGCGGGCAGTCGATCGCGCTTTGACTTTGCGGCTTTCGCGCTGCAACGGGGGCTACGAAAACGGCCGTTATGAGCTAACTTCCGGAACAATGCGATACGCACGGCCAGCAAATGCTTCCGGTAACAACGCTCGAAGTCGAAGTAATATCAACGGCTGCGGCCGCGAATATGAACAACTTGGGCTCCGTTCGGATGCTCTCACGTTGCACCGCGCTGGAGCCTCGCGCATGCCATCCGGCATAGAGATGCCACGAGGGTCCAGGGATGGCTCGTGTGAACCACGATCTCTTTCACTTCGACTCCCGACACTTACATTCTTCATAATTTGCATCGACTTCGCGAGCGTGAATCTTAAAGTTGAGCTTATGATAAAGTTTTTTTTTGCTCTTCTAAACTTAGCGGCTTACTTATTTCTCAAGTGAGAAAGATATCGGCATTCAACTCTCTAAAATATACCGTGTATAATTTGGAAGAGGGGAGAAATTCAAATGCCGCCTCGTAAAGTTTAAGGTAACGGGATATAACGGGAGATAACGGTACGTTAAAAGGGAGGAACGTTCGAATCTCATAAATTTATAACACAGCGAATTGTATACTTTTTCGAACCAGGAGACGCCTGCGAGCGGAATGTTTTTGGAAATATGCCTCTTTGATGGAGAAACGAGAATACTAAACCTCATCGGTGATCTCTTCCTTCTGTAAAGTCTATTTTGCGGCCACTGTGAGGTTGGCATTTTCACAAATTGACACAGCTTTATTAGCAGTTCTGTCCGTGCTCTCGATAGTTTTACAGTCCCTGGCGAGTTTTTTTAGAAATAGCTCCGCTGATTTGAATAGAAAGAAATGACATTTGAAAGTATGAGGTGTTAACTTTCAGCAGCTATTTTGTATATCTCAGTGAATTGCCATTTACAATTAATCCTTCGCGCTCATTACCCAACAGATACTTGTTTGCCTTAACCACTGTGTTTGGAAATTAATGCGAATATATCTGTGCTGTGTACACTCCTACGGGGCTATTTCCACGAGCATACTCATTGATCGTAAATGCCTGTTTGTTATTACATCACTGATCTCTGTAATTATAATGCATCCTAAGAGGATGTCTCTACGATTATCAATTATTGTAACATTAATCCCCGTAGTCGTTTAACAAGTCACCAATAATCGTACGACCCGTGGGATCGTCCTTCCGTTAACCATCGGCACCTTTGACCGCCGTTTCAACCAGGAATGCCAAAGGGGAAACCGTAAATTTCGGAAAGCGTTATCGAGGTGGCGAGAAAAGTTGTCCAACTCGGTAGGGGTTTCGCCGGCGAGTTTCACGCGAATTTGCTAATTATTTCGTATTGCGCGCGGCATCCGCGCGAGGACGGTCGTTCGGGATGGCGATAGCACGGGAAGAAAAGGTGCACGTCCACGCGCGGTCGAGGGTGGCGAGGCGAGGGGTCAGATCGTTGGCCGGCGGACTCGCGACAAAGGCTAATTGCGACGCGCGGACGAACCGCGTCGCAAACGGGAACAAGCCCATATTACGTCGGAACACACAGCCGCCCGCCGCCGCGTGTCCCTTCCCCGTCCTCGCCCTTTCCGGTTCTTGTCCAACCGGCCACCCTCGGTCTCTCGCCGACCAACTGAGATGAGCGTAGGGTCGCACGTTGAAAACGCGTCGTTGGGGGCCGGTGGCGATTCGACGATGCTCCGCAACACCGTGGTCCACTCGGTTCATCGGACGCCGTCGTGATCTCGTGCGCCCATCCACGGCGCATCCCCTGGACCAGGTAAACCTCCGAGGCGCGCAGACCGCAGCGCATACAATACCTTCGCGTTCGGGTACTCGTGCAACTCGCTTTAGCGCGAGTCCAACCGTGCTAAACCGGACCTTCGATCGTCCTGGTTGCCTTCTGATGCATACCACGGTGGTGACCGGAGTCTCTCCCTCTCTCTCTCCCTCTTCTCTGTCTCTCTCGATTAGCGATCGTTGATGAGCCGAGGCTTTCGTCCCCCATGTGGCTTTTAACTGATGGCAGGAGGATGAGATGAGGCGCGTTTCGCAACAAAGTTCGGTCCAATAATCATCGTAGTGAGGGGGAGATAACCTCGTAAATGAGAAGCTTCGTAGATGTCGATAGTGACTGCTCAACTTTGTTGCATTGAATCCAAATAAGCCTTTGATTAGTTTCGGTAAGTTTAATTAAAAATAGCACGTGATATCCGAAATTGCGCTATTTATTGAAATAATTCAACCGATTAACAAGTAATTTAATTCTCTCGGTTTTTCATTAATGGTCCAGATTCGTCAGTATGCGATGTAGAAGTGTATATTGTGAAACACGCACACTTACATCTAAAATTTAATCAAATTTCATATAACGAAAATTTGTATTGCAACTACAACTTTTAGCTGGCTGCCAGTCTTAACTTGGCATGTAAACTATATATCATCGTAATGACTGCATAAATTTTAATTGAGCATTTTAAAAATTGCATCATTAGAAACCGTGATTTGAAAATATCAGAAATAATATTTTCGAATTGTAAGCGAGAAAATTGGTGCGCGATATCACGTAGAATGCACTTACTCAGGTAACTGCATTTACGTGTTGACTGTTATCTGTTGTTGATTTTCACAGTTCATGTAATATTGATTTTGATTACATAGCTAATTTTATCCTTTGATCCGTTACATGTATTATATGTTACTATATGAATCAGCTGATTTATAGTCTTTATACTGACAAGATTGTTACAGTTTATTTACTGGTTCTGTTAAAATAAGAATCCTTCAAATAAATGTAGGTTTTATATGGCGCGCACAATGGCCCAGTGTGATCGAATGTGATTTGAGATGCAAATGAAAAGAAAATATATGCGCGGCATTTTTATTTTATAGCGCCATAAATATTTCGTGGCAGCGTCGCGCTTAATTTGACGCTTGTCGCTCGTTTTTTTTTTACAGTATGTCGTTGTTATTTGTCTTGTCGGTCTCATCTTATTGCGATTCACGAGGTCAGACTTGGGTAGGCAACGGCCATTCCGTGCCTCATTACTCTTCCGTACGCCATCGCGGCAAGTGCTGCGAGGCGCCAGACGCGATCGTTCTCTACGATTATTACAATTAGTGATTATTAGCGTTGATTAATTAACTCCCGCGATTAACGACTCGCAAGCGTGTCGAGGCGACTGCCATTTATCAATGACGGTATTTCGCGCGATTTATCCGTTTGATATAGGAATATCGGGGCGGTGGGCAGAAATGGAAATTATTGTTTCATTGTGATATTCGAGCGACGATTGTTTCTTTAATGGTGATTTGAATTTATCGCTCATTTAAACGTAATTTGCTTATCATTTTCGGGCGGAGAGTGCGGGAGGAGTGGCTCAAAAAACACAAAAGTTATGACATACCGATTGTTTATTAATAATATAAACGTTGCGCAAGAACTACGCCTTTGAAATCGTTGTGCTTGTAATTAACAATATGCAACAGATCAGTACGACGTAATTGTAGTTATATGAGCGCGTAGAAATTCTTTTAAATATCACTGGTCAATTTCGATCGCTTACAAATCGAAAACTATTGTGACATTTCTGTACTAGAAATTTGTAGCCACACGTACTCCTTTAGGGATATAGCCCTCCAGATGGGAGGTTTTCTTCGGCAAGGTTAGGGCCTGAGCAGAATGGCTGTTTTGTACTCTTAAGACTTAAGACAGTTATTGTGCGTTACCTCAAGACAAAGGCTTAAAACATAAAACATTGTCTTAAGGCTGTCTTAAAAGTATAAGACAGCCATTCTCCTCAGGCCCTTAGCAGCCTACCGAAGATGAAGTAAAACCAAATGCTCAAAGTACCAAAACGAGAACAGGATAAAACAGGCTTTAAGTATAATACACGAGGATGAAAACCTAAAACATGGCGTTTCTCACGCAATTGGGAAAGGGGGAGGGGGAGGGAAAACGTAAAAATCGAGCGTATTCGACAGTTCTGTGTACGGCCGACAACCCTTATCAGCGCGCGGTTCAAAAAAGTCGAAAAAATAGACGCGTAGACATCTTTATACTGTTATTGCGACAAATATTATCATATGCCTCGGTGGTCGAATTGGTGAGACGCCCGAGTCCAGGTTCAAACCCTGGCCGAGGTAATATTCTTGGCAATAAATTTTCTGTATTATTAAAAATGCCAGGTATGGTCAAGAAAATACCGGCGTCGTTAACTACCGCTGGCGACATTGAAGAATTCTTGTTCGTTGAAAATTTATTTATTTCAGCAACTCTTTACCGGGAGATGTTCTCGGCGGTTGAACGGCGTAATCGCAGACACGTTATTTCGCGGAATAATAAGCGGGGGCGCAGTTGCGTAAATGAGAATTCTTGTTCGCAACTGCCGTCCGGGGGAGGAGGGTTAGGGAATGACACGTGTAAATTTTTTCACTTCCCGATTACCGCAGCTATTTATCTCTCCGGACATTGAGGAAACGCTCTGAGGAAATCCCCGCCCGAGCTTCCCAGCTTCGCGACGAGTACGGATTGCCCTGCGGTAATTGAATGGATAATTGAAACGATTGTTATCAAGGCCACGGGCTCTTATGGGGCACGGTCACGGCAAACGCAAACTCGTTCAACCGCGGGCTGCTTCCTTCCTCCCCAGGCCTCATCCACCCCCCCTTGTTTGGATGTGCTAAGAGCGTTTTCTCCCGGCAAGCTAACTGGCAATTAATCGTTTAAATATTGATTAAAAGATTTTCCACTGCCGCAAAGTCGAGGCTGCTCTTCACCATCCTCGGGCAAAGCGTCGTCTCTCGCGGCTGTAAAATTCAATTCGCGCAACAAATAGCGCGCCGCCGTTTCTTTCACGCGGCTGCATTTTTATCTCTACGCGTTTCTTTTCCGCAAACAGAATTACGCTTCGACAAGAGATGATTACAACGCACGCTGCGATCTATAGGCTATAAATTTCGTTAAACGTTATAGTTTGCGCGGACGCAACGCGATACATTTCGATGCAGCCGAGTGGTGTAACTGTTCGAATAATCGAGCTGAAGCGTACTAACTACGGTTGGGATTTATTTCGTTTTTTTCGCCCGATCATGCCGCGGCAAACATTACGGCGTTTGATTTCAACATTGTTTGCGCTATTAAATCAATTAACGCAGCTATCGTGCGCGTCTCCCCCGACGCGGCGCTCAGATTTCGCATGACGTCGCAATCTCCTCGCTCGAAAGCCAAATAGAAATATCGACGTGCACGAGAGCATCGCTATATAAATACCTACATAAGCTATCGCGCACAAAAGGCGCCCCCCTATGAAATTGAATTCCTTTTACTCCGGGCTCGGCTCGCGTGTCCGCGCCGGCCATCTTTGAATTCCGTGATATTTCATATAGTATAGCAATATCCCGTTAACATCGCGAGCTGAAGCTATTGTGAGTCAACATGGCTCACTATGAATGAGCGTGGAACGTCGCGCGTGATCGTCTCTGCGCGCCTAAAGTGCACGCGAGACTGCACGAGCTCGGCAAGTTACTTAGCGCGTTTCCAAATTATTTCGGTAAAAACCAAATCAGACGCGATTAATAAATTCGGTCATTAAAGGCTCCTCGTGCCGTTTATTTCTCGGGGGATACATTTATCCTTTCCGCGACATCTCTAGCGTCATATTTTATTCGTAGGAATTAACTAATGCAGCAATAAACAGCGCTCGGCGCATTCGGGGGAAAAACCAGGATATACGAGAAGAAATATCGACGGCAAAATTATAAATATGTTAATTAATAACGGTGCAGCGTGCGCAAAACTGTAAGCCGCGGATTATTCGTCTGTACAACAGTGTTTTAGCCATTCGGTGCGCGCGAGGGCCATTTGTCAGTCCCGAGCATTCTATACCTTTCGAATATTGATTTTCGATTTCGCCTCCTCATTGCGGCGGCGGGGCGAGCTGTAAATTTCTCGGGGCACACGTCGACCAGCTCCCCTTCCCCCCCCCCCCCTCTCTCTCTCTCTCTCTCTTTTGCACGCGCGCGCACGGCCGAAACGACAGCGTCTCCGCGAATCTCCGGCCGTATAATTTCCTCCCCATTGTTAAACTTTCGTACCGGACGGCCATTTTGCCGAAACCGCCTGACTTTTCTTGCGGCCGACGGTGCATCGCCGCCTTTCAGTCCGCCCGCGACGGCGGAACTGCGAAAAGGCGTAATGTAAGCGGGTCACTTGGCATGCAAGGCGAGGGACAGTCGCGCCTCTGGAATTTCGTATGGATTAAGTGACCCCGCGTGCATAAGATCGCGCGGGATCGTGTACTGGGTGTACCCGAACGACAGCTCGGGGGATAGAGGGTATGCAAATCGCTGAGGAGAAGACCGTGCGAAATTAAGATTTGTATAATTTTTTAACAGGCAAATACGTGGAGATACGTTCACGCGACGCTATTCTTCTTGTCCATATAAATTTTTAAGAGCCGTATTACCCCATTTTACTTACATTTCATTTATTGCACCGGACTTCATTTTTATGTGGAGATTAATATCTTTTCAATTTTTTAATCGAACCGTCTAGAATATTTCTCTTGATAATAAAGTGTTTTATTAATAAAAAGCGATAACGCCGCTTCGGCTCACATTGGTTCTTTCCTCCAATTTGTTAATTGGGAGCCCACACATATCACTGGTAATAATTTTTCAGTTTCTTCAATAGCATTGCTTTACAAAAGGAGGAACAATTCGTTCACGCATACACGTGTGTTCTAGTTCGGAACGCTATAAACCACAGATCTTCTGAGGATTGGGCAGGGGTTGTCTGAGGAAAGAAAAATGTATTTCCAGTAAAAAAAACACCTTTGATACATCGAGTTTGAGAAATTCCGTTGCGCATGATTCCGTTTCTCGTTGCTGAAATTTAAACGGAGTCTAATGTAAATTCGCTTCCTTCGATTCAACTTTTATTCGCGTTGCACCTACGAAAAACGGATATTACGGAGCTTACGGAGATTACGCGGCCGATTCCTTTTGCCACTCTACGCTCTCGCAATAATTATTGCAAACACGTCGGTACGTGCCTCGGTTGTTATCTTTAATTTTCCTCCGCCAACCATTTCTTCCGGTCTATCTTAGCGCTGCGGTGCTCAGCGGTAATAATTCAGCTTCGTAATCCGTTCGCGAGAGAAATTGCCATAAAACAAACAAAATAATTCATCAACGTCGGTCGGGATAAATTCCTTTCCACCATACTTTACGGCAGGAGGCGCGACAGAGATTAAGACATTCGATATGTATCTAATGATTTATTATTAAGATATTTAACATTGAGGTGAGATGAGCGATGACTTTCGCTTAATTTCCGTAAACGAACCGACCAGACATTCATCGAAGAACGCATCAACCGTTGAACTGAAGATCTCTTTAGTGAAATGTTTAATTATATTTAAAGGTCAGATATAATATTTGACACATTTAAAGTCCGTTTCAATTGTATTCTCACAAGTGAATAAGTGAACTGGAATAATTTAAACAAATCGTCCCTTTTTTCCGGCGATGTAGTCGAGCGATCGCTTACTTGCGCAAACGACAGTCAACGATTACCTCGAGGAATAAGGGACTGTGTCTTTTGGAAATAAACGTGGTCTGCGCGGAGAAAAAAAGACATCGGGGAACCGCTCATTCGGAAATAAGATTATTATCCACATAAAATTCCGATCCCGTTGTCTCTCCGCCACGCCGCGTAAAAAGGATAAACGCCGTCTGGCTGAAGCCGGCATTTTCGGTCGTCGCGACGGGCGGTTAAGCTTCGTCAAGTTCTTACAGAGGTTTCCGTCCGCGCCCCCTTTTTATTTTCTGCCCCTCCTCTTTTTTTCGCTAGGGTACGTTCTAGCCTCAGGGGCTGGAGAGCAAGACCTGCGAAGGAAGAGACGACGGCAACGGCGAGGTGACAACGCAATTTCGCGGACGTAACGGGCGAGAAGGTATAAAGAGATTGTCTTTCGCGCTGGCGCTTAAAAATTTGCACTTTTATGCCTCACGGAATAAAACTACCCCTGCGCGCGCGCGCAGTTTTACGTCTCCCCAGATGCGAATAGGGTTGTGCGCGTCGCCGACGTATCGTTTGGTTTACGCGTAGCGCCGTCTTTACGGCCATGGAGGCCTGAAGAACGAAAATTATTTTGGGACTCCGCCACGCAAATCAACCTAAAAGGTTACGGTTAAGTCTCGCTCTCTCTCTCTCTCTACCAGGGAGAAAAAGTAATCTCTTATGTAAGAATGTTACATACAGGGTTTATTTCTTCAATTTTGTACAACGCTTGCTTCGAGGATATTTTTGATATTTAGTTTAAGGCCACAGTGTTGATTTTCCAACGATTACAATTTCGCGGCTTTGTATCTTTTAATCCAACGCTTCAACTGTCCTCTTGACCTGCTTGTTATAAATAGATTAATATAGATAGTCCCCAATATCTCGGTTTTAACATTGCCTACTTCATAAAATCGGTGGCTCAGATTAAAATACATAGTTGTACATGGCTTGTGCGGCGATTAGCGCGCAAACAACATGATTTATTGGATTTGATTTTGAAGAGCTGCGAAGCATTGAATGAACTATTAAATGTTCGCGTCTCATTTTACACATGATCCTATTGCGACCACGCATAAATAATATTAATAAACGTCATGAAATATGCGACGCTGTATAAACTCGAACTGAATTACGGTGAACATTTTGCATCATAAATTACCTCGCGATTCTTCACTTCGTAATAATGTTGAGATGAAAATACCGTGTCGAAGCTTACTAATACAGCAATCGTTTTCTCTTTTTCTTTCTTTCGTAAGTGTAGTCTGCGGTTTATTAGAAATAAGCAAGTCATACTTACTTTTCATGGTTTTACATTGAGAAAAAAGTCTTTGAAAATTTATTCGTGGCATATATTATTTCAGTGAAATAAACATTATATGCCACAAATAAATTTTCAGACTCTTTTCTCAGTGTACCAGTCGGATTTACATAAGAAGTAAAATATCTAACTAATGTTTTGCCAAAGAATAGTTTGCTGACAGTTGAAAGATTGCACGCGCACAATGGTGGGGTGCATTTTAGCTGGGCAAATTTTAATTTCCACCCTGTTAACGAGACATTTACTTATCACCAATGTGCGAAAGGGTCCTTCCGCGATATCCCTGTTTCGCTGAACGATAACGTACACATCGTGACATCGACGTTTTTAGCAGCGCGCAAAAAGTGTTTCCGTTTACTCTCGTGTGTTACACCCCGAATCTATTCGTCCTTCCCCATTTCGGTCCCGTGCCGCGAGCCGTAAAATGGATGAACGAAAGATCGAGAGGGTAAAAGCGTACGCGTGTATACGCGCGCGCACGTATACGGAGCCGTGCACGCATGTGTACCTTCCCTTTGGCGCGGTGCTTTGAAACGCACCGGCTTTAGCGGGGAGCATATTCCGTACACGCTGACTCGTGCACTTTCCTGTTTATCCTGCGCCTCCATCCTCGGGGTGGTCTCGGGGCGCATCGACTTACGGGCCTCGACTTTCTCGTGTCGAGCTTTCCGCCTCCTCTCTTCATTCTCTCTCTCTCTCTCTCTCTCTCTCTCTCTCTCTTGTTCGCTCGCTCGCTCTCGTTCTCGCTCTCTCAAAGATCTCGAAGTCAATGACAAGACGAGGGTGCGCGAGGGCGGTTTTGTTTGAGCAGCGAGTTACCTTTCTCGCTTGGCGGTTTCCCATTGAGATGCTGATGAAATCTGACGACCCGCGAACTTGCCGGGACGCCGTTATCCGTGACGGCGACGTCGGCGTCGCGACGTCACGATGTTCGCTACTTTCGCAGCTTTTAACCGCGGATTGCGCCCCGAGCCGATTCCTCGCAATCGCGAAGTTCGCGAGCTCTAATTATAGCTCAGGTTCGCATTGTATCTCCGTCGAACAGGCGCGCGTACACTGAATTTAAATTAATAAACTTTTAATCGCGTCGCGCCGCTCGTAAATTTGCATGTCGGAAAATTATGGATGTATTAAATGACAATGGGGATTGCGATGAAAATATGAGCGCCTCATGACGGAGTGGGCGTTATACGAAGCATTGAGAGAATAATGCTGGTCTATAAATTATAACTTCTATGGCTATAACAATAATAAATATGCTGAAAACTAAATAATAAAATAAGAACTAAAATGTAGAAGGGAAAATAGAACACTTAAAATAAAGGGATCGAGAAGAAAAACCATTGTCATAACATCTACATACTTGCGTAACATTTCTTCCTTTCTTTCATGCATTTTGTAATTTCTTTTAAAATTAAAATCTCTATTTTCGGCTCATACACGAGAAAAAAAGCTATTGAATTAAACAAAACTGAAGTTGCTTGAATTGAACGTTGACGTCACGGGCTGCCACAAACATAAATAATTCATTCAATTGTATTTGATACGGATTGTAATTTTAAGCATTGAACTAAATATCCAGATTATTTAGACAACTGTCTCTTGTTTTTCATTCGTTAATGTTGATGCTGTTTCAACGATTTTATTTCAATTACACTGATCTTGTTGATACAGCATCATTTTTTTTCATGTACAGTTTGTGTCGATCTATTAAAAGTTAATCCGTGCATAAATAAAGATGTTTGTCCGTTGCGTTCATCGTCACGTGACAATCAACGGATTTGTCTTATACTGTCGGCAAGTTTCAGACTGAAAGTACAACGATATCTTTAGAGATGACTTAGAAGCGGATAACAATCGGTGGAAGATCGCGGCGTGCAGTCGACAGCGACTTGACTCCGCAATCCGCGTTCTCAGATTACGAACTTTTAGGTTTTCCGCGATTCTCACTTAGCCGTGCAATGGCTTCTTAATACGAACGTATTAAGCTTCTAATCGTCTGGAATTATATGCACCGTAACCATCGATGATATCTCGATGACACTTCCGCTCGTGCAAGTACGCGGTGATTTGAATTGGGTTGTTAGTGGGCTTAAATATTCTTTCGCGTAATGCCCGACAGCTTGATTAATCGAGGTGAAACAATTAATCTCGAGTTACCTTATTAATCACGAAAGGTGCGCGTTACTTTACAAACGTCACCCGAATCCCAGTGAAACCTCTGCTGCTTTATGGCCATTACACAAAATCTATAATCATCATATATTATTTTCTTACCGATTTATATATGTTTTGTATTGTTATCAAATATCAATTATCGTATAAATATTAATAATCAATAGTACATTTATTTGAAAAGAGCGAAACTCGGGGAAAATAGTTTCGGTTAAAAAGTTCAGTATTATTTTTCTGACACTCTGTTAAAACGTTTATTGACCGTATAACGAAGTTTAATTCAGAAAAATTGTCTTCGATATTAATTTTGCGCATCAAGGACGTCAATAAGCTAACTTTCCGTATATGCACTACGGATAAAACGGGAATTGTGTATACGCCAAGATGCTAAGGAGTTTGATGCACGAACAGAGTTTCCATTGTAATGGAATAACTGTCTATTTATCAGCAGCGGGCGCAGACGGTTTGAAGTTCACGCGGGGTTCGACACTTCGCCGGCACTGCAGGCAATTAATTAACATTGCGAGTGGCTGATTAACATATTATCGTCGTAAGACAGACGGTATTGCAGGCTCGAAAGATGGAGAGAGAAAGGAGAGGGGGGAATATAAAAAGGATAGGAGGGGAAGGGAGAGGGAAAGTAGGGGGGGGGACTGCGCATGGAGATTGCGTAGTTTGAAATTTCACGTTGAGAGAAGGGGATTGAGTGACGAGATCCCCAGGCTTGCTCAAACGAACGACGAAGAGAAGAAAGGATCGAAACCGGGCTGGTTAGCGGAAATAGTCGGATATAGCGGGAGAAGATGAAAGAGTGTGAGGGACCGAGTGGAGAGGAGTCCTAGAGCACCCCTCCAGGCACGTTCGACTATTAACCCCGTCAAGATTCGGAAGGACTGGCTGGCGACTGAAGCCACCGTCTCCACTTGCAACCCCTTACAGAAACCTGTGAACGAGAGACCTCCAGTCTGGCGCAATGTCTCCGTAACAAGGACGAATTCAGCTCTCGAGCTGGAGACAGACGGTACCCCCTGGCACGACCCCACGTTCTCCCCTATTTCACCATATGTGTTCTCCTGCGGAAAAATCGCGGACGAAGGCAGCGTGATTAAAACGAAATTGTCGTCGCGCCTTCACTGCGTTTTCGCACGTAGACTCGCGATGCCTGTGATAAGAGGGAGCTTCTACACTGTCTCCAATCCTAAACGTTTAAAGTGTTTTACGAAACATAGGTTTCTGCCCTAATAATCGCTTCAGATTGTCACTTCTATTTGATCTAAAAGTTTTCCATAATAATGTTAAAAGTTATAATTAAATTTTGTACGATTTGTACAACAATTAAAATTACACATGTGACAAAAAATGATATGATTAAATAAATAAATTTTGTTTGACTCGTTAACATGTAACTGCAGTTTAACGAGTCTGCAGTGCGGTTATACGTACGACTAATTAAATTTTATAGTACATAACTATATTTTTAATTAGTTGCGAGTTCCAAAAACCAGTTTTGATCTCCACTGAGACCTTTTTTCAGTTGGTACCCTTTGACGGACCGTAATAAAAAAATTGTACACGCAGCCCATGATTATCTTTAGTTTCAAAATGCATATTATTACTTTACTATACAGTAGGCCGTTTTAATTTTCTAATTAAATACTTTGATATTAATTACATCTGTTATTTTTACAAGTGAAATTGTATTTTATTAACTCTCTATTATCTCGGTTGTTTCATTTTCAGGAATCATAGTTATGCATACACATCGTATAAATGAAGAGAACAGAAAACGCTGCAATTATCTCTTAAGCAAAATGTGAATTTAATTACTTGAGATGATGTAACATTAAGCCCTCGAACTGTTCTCGTGGACGAATCGCGGACTTGTTTCTCTTGAGCTCTTTTCCTTTTACGTCGACAAGAGAGCCGACAGTGTTGGCATGATTAAAACAAAATCGTCGTCGTCGCGTTATTGCCGGTGCCGCATTTTCTGACGAATTGCAACGGAGATTCGTGGAGGAAATTCCGCGCCTCCGGCTAGGCGAGGGGCTGTGTGATTTATTGCGAACTCCACATAATGCTAGACGATACAGAGTTCGCTCGTTTTAATGTCACTGTTTCATTTTATGGACGCGCGCGCGTCATATTAAGAATAACGACCAAATAGCACTGCAAAAATCAAGTTTATTGAAAGTGATTATAACTGAAAACTCAGTAAAATAATAATCGTAATTCGCGAAAGAAAAATAGCTTAAAATACTTCACTACGCAATGTTGAGGAAAGTAGTAAAATATGATATAGTATCTGGAATATAATTTATACAGTGATTATGTGTTTAACTGAATAATAACGACAGTTCCGAGTATAATATTGTTATGAAAATTGTCTCGTGTAATGATATTTTAAGAGGTGTCTGTTAAAATATATTGTATAGATGCGTTCAATTTATGTAGGTGTTAGATTCATCGCTTCAATACTTGATTCGCGATATTTTTACGAAGCAAAATGAAGATGGAAAGATAAACTAAATATGACACTGAAGCATGCTATGTACGTTACATTGTTGATGGACAATAGCAAAGGCATACCGTGCTTTGTTTTAACATCTCGTTCCATCGTAATTCTCCAAGTAGCGCATAATTCCGCTTTGTGATAAATATTGGAATTTTACGGCTACTTGACATGTCATTATCAAGAAACTGTGCCAAACTGATTTCAAACGAAATTAATATAAAATATGAATATTCACTCGTTATTTAGTAAAATTAACAATAATGGAATCAATTTTGAAACGTTAGTCCCGATTGCGCGAACTTTCTAGTACAAACTAGTCACTTTTTCTGCCTTTTTTACGCTCAGTTACCCTCTACATTTAATTATTTCTAGCATGAATAATCATCGCGGACGAATTGCGCTCCATTTTCTGTGACAGTTTAAAGCGATTTCGAACTCGGCATGAAGCAAGATCGGAAAACAGTTAGCAGACAAAACTGCCGGGAGTTGGTGACGCGAAGAACATTTAATGTAAGGAATCGGTCGTGGAAGCAAATATAATATTCGGTGGAAGGGCCACTATTGAATCGGGGCGCGGGCCATTGCGCGATATCTATATCTCAGATTTAGCACGCTATGATCCTACGGCACACATACACCATGTATGTACATCGTGTTACCCACGGTATAGACGCGTTTATAAACGTCCGTCTGTTGTACACACATAAAATAGTTACGTATCCGCATGTGCGCAAAGTACGAAAGCCACCGTCCAATCACTTCGACGAAGAAATAAAGGTAGAAACATATATTTGTTACTCTTTGTCGCGACAGTCTTCAAACAAACACGAAAAGCATCTGCGACTAACGATTAGGATTTGGAAATTGTCAGCTTATTAGCGATAAAGTATACTATTAACGAAATGGCGGGATGACAAAATCGACATTATAAAAAATGACGAGACGGACAAAACTAGGAATTAGCGAAATGTATTTTTATTTCAACGCTGCTTCATCCGTGCCGTTTCGCCGTGGAACCATCTATGATGCTTAAATGCGAACGGTCTGGTCGCACCTGGTTGCAGCATTCAGAATGTCGGTTCCATCGGTTACGAAGGAGAGAGACGGATTGAACGGATTCTGATAGAGCACGGGAAACGGCGACGGGGGAGGCAGGGAGGGCGCAAGAGGACAGAGAGATCGAGGACGTCGGGTCACCATAGGGGTCGCAGTATGTAGGCTAGTTGGTAAAGGCAAACGCGAACAATTTGCCGTAATAATCCGATAACTGATAATATTGGCAATTTGGCTGGGGACTAAACGGATCTCGCGGAGTGCCGCTGCGTGCGTTATCTCGATTATTGTTATTGTCCGTGGTCGTTAGACGAGGAAGGGATTTCGATCGGTTGTCGCAAAGTGTCCAGTCCTGCGGATACTTTCCCCGCTCTTCTTCGCGAGCGGTTTTATCATCTCCGAAAATCTATTTCCGAAACAAAGCGAAGGAGGTCCTTAGAGTTTTGCGATGTTTTGCAAAAATTATAAAATTGAGAGATAAATTACGAACAGCATTTGCGTAAGAGATATTATTCCTTTGTCGTTCAGCGATGTTCATGCTGAAATCGCGAGCATTACGTGTTTTAGCACATTTGTTCCTTTTCAGTTACTACTTGTATCTTTTACTTATTGTGTGTCAGAGCTGTGCATCGTAAAATTCGATACTGTAATTCGGGCTTATTACTCCGAGGTACGATGAGCGCACTACGAAAACTAATGAAATTGCTGAATCAGCAATAATGGGAACTGCTTTGGCCGGAAACTGAATCGGTTGGCAATAACCGTGTCGATTTATTTACTCGATTATTCGCTGGAAGCAAGATTATTCGCTGGAAAAGCTTAGATATGCAATTCGGTTATTCGTTTTATGGCGTTTTATAATAAAACAATTACAAGAATGATGAAAATAGCTCGCATCGAGATATAAGCGACGAAAAATAGCGCAGGAAATGAATCGGACTTAATTGGGTTCGAGCCTTAAATGCAGAATCTACGTAAATGCAAATGCGAGCTGTGTCGGTTCGCGGTGGAGCCAAAATCGGATCGGGAAAATTAACGAAACAGGTCGATCGACGCTCCGGGGGCCTCGAGATCCGCTTTGTGCCATGGGGAAAATCACATTCCGAAATATCTCCCCCTTGGTGTATCGTCCTCACCAATGTCTGTCCATCAGCGGAAACGGAACGAACCACGAACGCGCGATCATCTCGAGGAATCTCGACTCCGACGGCGCGGCGAGACGTGCCTTCGAAGTTCGCCGGAAGTGGTTTCGGGGTGATTGATTTCCCACATCGAATCGTCGGTGCACAGAGGTGGGTTTTAGAGAGAGGGGACGAGCGGGCCGGCGAGCGGTATCGGGATCGAGAGATTCTGCGGGTTACCCGTGGAAAATCGTCGAGCACGCTCAAGTATGAGCGAGCTGACTGATTAATCGCGGCTGACGCTCATTAATCGGCAATGACTTAAATGTTGGTGTGGGATAAGATAAGCGACGATAACTTTTTATCGCGTTTTCATTGTGGGTTTCATCGCCGGAAATGTATCTGAAATATCGACGTGTGTGCCAGCTATAATTCTCGTGGAATTTTGTCATGTGGATTGCAGAATCTCTACACACACAGAACAAATTTCCGGATCCGATGCTATTACACTTCAATGTATCATAAAATAGGATCGATGTAGCGTCAATATTTATTATAGAGAAAGGAATATTTTAATCTTAAATTAAAAATTCTAAAATCTAGAATAAAATGATAGTATTTATCGTATTTTGTCGAATGTCGTGGTGTCAACTTCGTGCGTTGTAAGATGGAGGAAAAATTTATTCCAAACGCAAGAATATACAAACTTACATTTATATAAGTTACTCTTGTCTCAATATAGTAAGTCAATCTTTTTTACTTCGATAGAGGAGAATAAGAATTAATGATTTTATTTTGATATTGTCTTATTTTTATACTAAATGAGGTCGTGAGAAATATAAATGGGTCAAGAATATTTTTTGTCTCGGTAACAGAAATCTTTCCTGAGGATGTATGCGCGATAAAATCTCATTAGAACGAAACTCGTCGAGCATAGGAAAGCATAAGGCTGCCGTCTGTGAAATTGATTTGTATCGATCTACGTGTATTAGCGTAGACGCGTATCAGTACCCGGGAAAAAATGTATATATCTAATCATATCTGAATATACCTGACTCAGATACAAGCAGATACGAATTTATTCCTAGCCAATCATATACAACGTAAATCTGAGTTAGATATCGTCTGATAACACACAAATATGGTCGAAATATTTAAAAGAATTATTTTAATACTTTATAAATATTTAACAATATACATGATCTTGTATGATCTATTCAGATCTAGTCAGACAGTTGTCTTAATAATCTGAACATTTAGTTGAATGCTTAAAATTAAAATCCATAGCAAATACAATTGAGCGAATTATTTATGTTTGTAGCAGCCCGTGACGTTAACGTTTAATTCAAACAACTTAATTTTTTTAATTCAACAGCATTTTTTTCCCGTGTACATTTTTCTCGGGTAGCTAATATTAAAAGAAATAACATTGTTAGAATCTTGTCATAAGACAAGACCTTAATCTTAGAAATTGCATTTTATTCTTTTTTCCAGCCAATATCATTATTTACTACTATTCTATATTTCCTGTGGAGGAAAATGTCGAGGTATCCTGCTACTAGGAACAGCGCGAATTTCGAGAGAAAATGAAAATTCGATAAGTCCTAAATTCAACGCTGGAAATCCGTTATTGTTGATCCGCTAATCCGTCGGATGAACTGTGCGATTGAATACCGCCGGGAACAAATGTGAAGACCGTTGATTAAGAAACCGATCTTTCAGCGGTTTCAATTTTTCAATTGGCAACACGTTATTTCGCAAATACACGTCGGCCCTTCCGATACCCATTTATCAATTGATTGATCGATATACAGTCTCGACGAATCGTTTATACAACTCGATCGCGTTCCCGCATTACGGGACGCGCCGCAGTTATAACGGATGCTGATAATGCCCAAGAAACGAATGTCATTGGTCGCAATAATCCTCGGTGGATGAAAGGAGCCGCTCTGTATATACTTCGAAATCAATTTATCGATGTCGTCTCGATATCAGTCCTCCCGCTCGCGCCGCGCTCGGGCTTGTGCGCCGTGGAACGAGAGAGCACCGAGTGGCAGGTAGCGCGAGTGCAACGAATACCACCGTCGGCCGATTCACCTGGCGCAGGCGCGCCGGCGCTCCCCTCGTTCCACCCTCTGCGCCCCGCCGGGCCACCCCCTGTCCCCGAGGGAGAGCCGACGGAGACGGCGGACTCGTTCGACGAAGACGAGTCGAGTTTCGGGTGCGGGGTCGACTGACAGGCCGTACCGTGCTTCAGTCGGCCGGCGAACTCGCGTGCCGAGCCTTCGCGCGTCCGCGTTACGTTCCTCCCTCTTTCTCTCTCTCTCTCTCTCCCTCTGTCTCTCTTTTTCTCGCCGTCCGCCCTCCGGTGCATCCGGCGCGCACCGCGAGCGTCCGAGGACGTTTCGCCGCCCCCTGATCCGCGTCGTTTTCGCCGACTCGCGCGCGTCTCGCGGTCGTCCGGACGCGCTCGGGAGAGATGAGGAGGCCGCCGAGTGCTCCGTCCTGAGGTGGCAGCGTGGGTCCCGACCGTGTTCGCCGGATAAAGGGACGTTTCTCCGCCGCGAGACGAGCGTTCGCCGGCGATCGTCGCCGGGACGGACGATGACCTGACTCGGGCACTCGCCGGGTGAATAGTGCACCAAGTGGGATTCGAGGAAGTGAATGTGCAGTGTCCGCGCGCGATGCTCAGCTCGTCGAGCGGTGTTCGAGAGTATCTCCGAGAACCCGGCCGGTGAACGTGGTCGATCCAATTTATCCCGTGCCGAACGTGCACGTTTCCGCGAGGCTCCGTTAAATTACTCGGAACGCCGGCGTAGGGAAGCACCCGGGGGCCGTGCGTTTAGGTGTTGCCGCCGAGATACTCGCCAGGTGCCGAGGTAGAGTGCAATTTTTCCCGGTATCTCGAGCGGCATTTGAACAAGCGTTACGAAAGATCAGGAAGTCGCGACCCGTCGGAGTTTACCGGGATCATTGGCGGACTCTTTAGCGGGGAATCCACCGATGAGCCGAGAGAAGTGGAAGAATTGCTCATCACGCTCCGCTAAGTCACCGTCACGTACCAGACGCTCAGGCCAGGCTCCCGGTCAGCAAGTCCAGGACGCCGTACGTGACGAGTCATCCGTGAAAACATATCAGTGAAATATCAGTGAGGCAGTGCATCACGATCCGCCAAGATTCGTCACGTATCGTATCGGTAAAATTCCCGGACCGAGAGCTTCCGCGCGTGACAAATCATTCGGGAAACATATCGTTGACTCCGGGGCGAGATCGCGGGGGAGGATCCAGGAAGCGGGCGGATCAGTGAAATCCTACGCTGACGCGGCGAGGCGATCGTTGAACGTGTTCGCAACATATCCACGGGTCCGCTCTCTCTCTTTACAAGCGAGCGACGTATCATCTCTCCGTCGCGAGAAATATAATATAGTGCCGCCGCGAGAGTCTCGCGAGCCTTTACGAGCGCGTGGGATCGATAGTCGCCCGCGATAGCCATCGTTTTCCGACGGCCTGCATTGTTTCGCCCCGGGTGGTGGAAAAAAAATATGCCGTCTCCCGGCACGAGTACGCGGCGCCGCGACGCGCGCGGCAAGTAGTACGAGCGGACATTGGCGCGACGCGGCACGACTCGACGAGTGTCACAGACCAGATTTGCAGTTTTGCTAATAGCATACGACTACGTCGCGCGTCGCCGCTACATCGAGTGGAATTCAATCTTTGCCCCTGTGTAGTGCCGGCGAAAACGTACGGCCGAAACGGGACGGACTGCGGTAGGATCGAAGCTCGTTAATTAAAGGCCGACGGGAGTCGGGACGAGGAGCGCGAGCCACCAGGTAAATATTTCCCGAGGCCACATGGCGAGATCGCAATTTCACGCTGCGCCATTTTTCTCCGTCTTCGTCACGATGACGGGAAAGGGAGGGGAAAAAAAGGGAAAAGAGGAGACTGGATGCTTTTCCGAGGTGTCGTTCCGCGCTAATTCGAGGAGGAGGGCGGGATTTTCCGAGAGCTCGAAGGGCGAGAAGTCGCTCCCCCCCTCTCTCTCTCTCATTTTCAACGTTACACGTCATCGTGCGTGTTGCGTTGTATCAAATCCCTTCGCGGGGTCTCGCGATTCGGAGCAAGACGATTCCCGGAGAGTGATGTGGGGGTACGCGGGTGGTACCAAATCTCCTTTCGTTTCTCTTCCGCGTACGAATTTCCGGCGACGTACGTTTACGGCTTCCGCGATCGTTTCGCTTCACGCGAAATTGGATTATCGACCTACTGTAATAGTCCTCCGGCACCTTCTCGTCGGAGGACAAGGACACGTGCTCGGGATCGTCCTCCTCTCAATTATGTTTTCCGAGCTCGCGAAACATCGGGCGCGAAAGAATCGGATTTTCGCGGCGAAGATCGAGCTACGCGGCTTTCTTTGCCGAACAATTACATTCCTTTCGATTGCGTATCCTCTTGTTTTATCGAGAAAGAGATTGTCTTTTTATTAATTTGCCAGCACGCGATGAATTTTCTGCCGTTTTGTTGCTTGTCGCAACAAAACCTTTTTCCCAATTAATTGCACTTAAAATTTACACCGCATTTCGCGAGTTAATTTCTTCATTTTGGTTTCCGACACATTAATTCGTTGTTCACGCGCGCAATGGAAAATTTACGCGAAAGGAATATCCGCTCGTCCGGCGCGCGCGGAGCCACCGTGACACCTGCTCTCTATATTTTTCGCGACTGTGCAATAAATAGCGTTTTGTTGATTGCGCGTGCTCTCGGAACTCTCGGTGACCCCACCAATAATACCGTGACACAAATAATACCGTCGTTACCGCTCGAAAAATGGAATACAAATCGCCGGGATTTAGGGAGGCACCGGGCGCCGTGTCAAATTTATTAGCCGCGCCGGCAACGTTTCCGTTCGCTTGTTCGTTAAAGAGCGCGCGAAATTGGCGGCCGGTCAATTTTATTAGACCGAACGACGCCGATTCGATTTGACGCTTTGTTGATCACTCCTGGTGGTGGTGTAGCCCTCGCTTTTACCTCTTGCACTTGCTTTTTTATATCGATACAATTGACTGACGGAGTGACATTCGGCTGCCGGTCACGAACGGTAATAGACGTGATCAGGATTTTACGGTCAGCAGTGATAACCGACAAATCTTCCGTAAGGCCGCCGCAACACGCTTACCCTGAAAAGCGGAGAGGTCAGGGTTGATATTATAGTCTAAAGTTTGACATAACCGTGTCGAGGGTTACGTTTTAGGATTTTCCACTGCATTCACGGCCATGACGGGTCACCGGTGTGATCGACACTGCGGTTTTTTTTGTTTATATTTCGCCGATCATTATCGGTGATTGTGATGTGGCACTGTCAGAGAAATGTCATATATTTTTATACAACTCAATATGCCAAGGGGAATTTAAAAAAAAATCGACCAGACTGATAAAACTGGTGAGCTTTATTTTAGTCGCGACGTTTCGACCTCTTTATCGGGTCCTTTTTAAGTACAATCTGGAAACATTACAAGTGCTCAAACCGCAATATAGAAAAGGAACGCTTTGGTATATTTATGGACGGAAAATACCAAAGGTGACTGAACACTTTAATTTATGCTGAAACAGAATGGGTTCATGAGTCTGTGGCAGCAAATTCATAATATCATATCTGAAATTGTTACAAGTGAATAACTAGTTAGTGATTTTTGTAGTTAGAGAAATTAATAAATTAAGAGTAGGAGCCCAAAAAACAGTTAAAGGAATAAGATAATAAGTTAAACAAATTTGACACCAAATAATAAATTAAGTATTTTACGAGGGGGAAACCGCTGACCAAAGTCTTATACACCAATGCCCACTAATGCCCAACGGGCATTACTTTATCTTATTATCTTGTTTTATCTTATTTTATCTTTACAATGCCCAAATTAATGCCCCAAAAATGCCTAGTAATGCCCAGTAATGTCGCAAATCTGTACACCACAATGCTCTCAGCGGTTTCCCCCTCGGTATTTTATAAGGGGATGCTGAAGTGATTGTACTGAAGTGATTTAATGCATCTTTTGCATTAAAAACTCTCAATTCATGAAAACATTTGTGTAATATACAAATTACTGCTGGTCTGCACACAAATGTTTTCACGAATTGACAGTCCCAGGAGCAAAAAGTGCAGAATCACTCTAGCATCCCCTTAATATCATTTAATCCGGCGTGAATGATCAGCTTGAATGTATTAAATCGTCGATTGAGATTAACAACGACTTCAGAGGCATTGGATATTGCTCGTGAATATTGCAGGAATATTACAGGAATTTGTTAATATTCAGGAAGTATCGACCAATATATGTGAATTTACGCCGAGAATCGGCGGCTCTCGGAGTTTTTTTTTCCATCACGCGTCGCCGTTAATTGCCAAACGCGCTAGAATAGGGAAATTTCAGTAACGCGGTATGATTTATCGCAAACCGTGATTTGTTTCCGATTTTTCATTTCACTTCTATTCGCGATTTGAATATATAACTCGTGGCTACCGCTCCCTACCGTTAAATAACAAAACGCGGTGGCAATTAATTTCCGGAGCAGTTTGGCCGGTGTATCAATTTCAAACGTATTACACGCAGAAACGTAAAGTAAGGCGTCGCCATATTTCTCCCCGCCGTTTGGCAACAGTCCGGCATAAATTTGGCATAAACCACAATTAGGCTTTTCACTTCATTTTGAAGCGCGATACTTCGGGCCGACGTTGCACATGCCAATTTCAGCTTTCTGCGTCGGCTGCGCCAGTCGGTTAAACAAAACTGCGCGTTTTAATGGGATATCGATAATTGCAAATTTACCGCGTAATTTGGCAAAAGGCGAAACGCCGGTGTTAATTCGGTGACACGACGTCACTTGGTTAGCGCCGACGTGGAAGTAACGCGATCGATGATAAACGCGGGCCCCGCGTCGAAATCCTGGTGAAAAGCTCGGAGGAAGGGGCGGGAGGGAGCTGCCGCGCAGCTATCTCGCCGCAATTTCGTACATTACCGGTCTTAATCGCAGGAAAGTTTACCCGGAAGCTTCCACGTTGCAGCTTAAGTTCGCGCGATATCGGCCGGATCGATTGGCACGCCACGTTGTTGTAACGATGACGCCTGTGTGATAAAGTCCCGATTGGCCGGGGAAACTCGCAGCCAAACTGTAATGAGGCTCGTCGGGGATCACTCGGTAAATCATGATCTCGATCGCGCGATCCTTTGACCCTACCCGTCCGGAGTCATCACTCGCGATGACACTGCTCGGAAGTCTGTGCATCTGCTGGAAGAGTGTTTCCAAAATTGAACGCCGCTGAGACTAACGTAAGATAACGAGGCTTCTCGTGGCGCGTTGACACCGTGTTTTACGACAATTATTATGGAGCTTAATCAATTATTAACGAATTTTTCAAGAGAATCGATGTTTTAGCGAGATTATCGAGGTCTCTCTCTCTCTCTCTTTCTTTCTCTCTGTCCATTTTATTTTTAAATATATGAATATTAGATCTAATAAAGATATTAGATGAATCATAACAATTTTATATATACATGTTAGATCATAACTGACTTATCTGGGACATCTGTTAAATAAAATTTCGGTGCAGAAAGGTATAGAAATAGTACAATCTTATTACTCTTGTAATTTAGAAGATGTGAAAATTTCACCTCGACACACATCCATGACTGTAAAATCAATATCGCAAGGCGCTACTGGTAAAAGGTATTTCACGTTTAAATTGTAGTAGAAAGTACTCACTTTCGTGCCGCTTATCTCTTGAAGTTGATGCATACGTGCTCCTGTTATTTTTTTCTCTTACTGTTGTCAAGCAAAGTATCGACGTAATATGGCGCGGCATTAGTAGGATGGATTTTATTAATCTCAGCAATATTAAATCCTGTTCAACAGTTTTTCTCATCATTATTGGTCTGTTATTCGCTTCCTTTTAATCCTTATCTTACGATTTGTTCCACGATACTGAAGCACGCACAGTCGAGATCAAAAGAGACGTTTAATTAAATATTTAATATTCTATTAGAGCGGTCTAAGTTTTCTCGCTCCTTTTATTTAAACGCAGCAAGACATCATTCTTTAATTAATTATGTTTTCTTACTATTCTTTTTAAATGATATGTGCTGTGTGCATCCGGACTTTTGTCCCTCTACGTTCATCTCAGCACAGTCGTTTTCCTTCGCGCAATGCATAAGGAGAAATGTGCTTTCGTTCACGTGACCTCCATTGCATATTTATTACCGCGCCACATCTTTTTAGATCGATTATTCGGTAATTTCGTTCTTCGCTTTTGCGTAAAATTATCTACCGCAGCGATCTCACTTCATTTTATGGTACGTTTATTTTTCTAAGCTGCTCGCCGAGCTATAGAGATGCGACAGAAGTAAGTGTTCTTCGGGCTCTGTTTACGACTGTGCGAAGTTCTCGGCAGAGTCCAGTAGAATTATTCGGGCCAAGAAACCGGAACCGCGTTAGCACTCCGACGTTACTTGTTAACGGCGCAACTCGTAACTTCGGACAATTATTCAGTGGTGTAATTGGTCCGCCCGAGATCTTCGGACCGCGTAACTCCTGTAACTAAGAAACAGCTCTGGGGGGAGGGGGGGGAGTAGGTTGTTTTTGATCTCTCTAACAGGTTCATACCCTTTAATTAGTCTTTTTACGAAGTCAATTAATAATGTATTCTTATTGTAACTTTCCACCGAAAGATTTATACAATTAAGGGAAGTTTGATGAGTTTTTATATATGAAAGAACTCTTTTTTTTTATCTTCTCCGGTCCTAGAAATCTTTTATTTAAAGAAAAAATGTATATAACTTGCCTGTAATACTTGTCGGTATATCTGTTAATTTACTATTTGTCTCAATGTTTTGACGATGGCTTTCAGAAAAATTAAAAATGCGTTTTTGATGAAATGTTAGATTTGCGCACTGCCAGGATACGTTGTACAGTAGCGAAAGCAACGATTGATCTGTTTCATTTGTTAACACCCGATAATTAATCCGTCTCTGGCTCGACTTTTCAGCTGGAATATGGCCGATTGTAAATGAAAATTGCCATCTCCATTAATCAAGGTTTGTCTATTGAGTGTTACTCCATTGTGACTGCCGAGGCATGAATACGATTATCATGTCTCTCGAAAACGAGAGACATGATAATAAATAACAAATAGCCACAATTTGTGAGAAAATCCAACTATCAATTTCTGCTTAATTTGCACGCGCCAACATATTTCGCATCGCAATCTAGCCACGGCGAATTCGACAGCCGGGGAGATTCGCAGAGACAAGATCTAATATATTTAAATACTCAACATTCACACTTTCTAAATTCTATCATCAAAATTGAAGATTTAATTAATAATATCAATCCGACAATTGAACGAATTTTATGTTTTTTCTTTATTTTACAATATCACATACATATACGTAGCAATACTGAAGTAAATATTTGCCGTAAAATTTAGCGATATATACTATATATATATACATACATATACACACACACACACACACAAATGCGTGCGCGCGCGCGCGCGTGTGTGTATTGAAAAGCAAATATACAAATACACAAATAGCTGCAAAGGATATGGAATGCACGCGGTAAAAAACGCATTGAAATTTTTTTGTCGATATCACTCGTTGCCTAAGGCAACTTCACGTACCTACGCATGAAAATGTTTTAATGTCGATATTTCAAAATATCTTGTTAAATGTCGTATCCAAATTGAATTTGTAATTAACAAACAAACGGTTTTTCCACGCCAATATTTTGTTGTCAACAAGTCGAGCACAATTTAATTCATTGTACGTAATCGCAGCCGTTTGATCCCTTTTCCGTTCGTCATTGCCGAGTTTGCGCATCTTCGCGATTTGTTTTGTTATCGCTGGTATCGCGGCGTTGCGTTATTACCATCTCGTTATTAATTCAACAACGGTAGTAGTACGATCTCTCTCGAAGAGATGTGTTTAATTTAGCCCGCTTCAGTCGCGAGGAGATTCTCGGCAATCACGCCCGATCATAAACCCGAGTAATCCTCGCAGAATTTAATTAGGACCACTTTCTCTTTGTCCTCCTTGTAACTACCTTGTAAGCGCCGGCGAGTAATTTTATTCAAGAATTCCGTCCGGCCATTCTTTTTCAAGTATCCGGGGCGTCCGTTTATTTTATCGTGCTAGCGAGATAAAGGGCAGGCCGGGCCGCTTCCGAGAGGATCCCCGCGCGCGAAAGTTTATTAATTGCAAGCGAAGTAACGAACACTCGATCGCGTTTACGCGATTAATAAATGTTAAACGTTGCCGATAATAATCTGTTACATCCTTTGTATTTTTTTTATCGAACAAGGAGGCGTCTTTAATTCGCGAATTTATTCCTTGTTTTCTCGGAGAGCGAAAATTGAAGATCCCGAGCGAGACTTGTCTTTGTCTCGCTTACGATATTTGCAGCTCGTTGTCGTTTTTACACAGAATCACGGCTGAATGCAAGTTGCGCGCGAGAATTCAAGGGTGCAAAATCTCGAAGAGAGATCGGATATTAAGGGAAAGGCGAATAGAAGGACAGAGTTCAGTCGCGACTGCTCGTTCTTTTTATGAGAAAATGCATGGATTATGGCTCGTAAGAAATACAAATTGTCTCAGATAAGGCCGTGCCGCACTGATCGTGCTGATTAATGTCCGGCTTTCTAGATACATGGCGGTGTACGTGAGCATGAACATGCAGCCGATTTAGAGGCGCTTCGGGTGCGATTACGAGCCGGCAAGGTAATGCTCCGGAGCGGCAATTTTTACGCCGCGAGCCGATAATTTTTCAGAAGTTAACACATAAGCGGTCAGATAAGAGGATAACAGTAAGAGTCGATTTTTCCGAGAGAGAATAATACTTTACTCTTCTGATTTATTATATATGTACTGTAAAATTTATTTTCACCCCATTTTTACTTTAAAGGCGGAGGAAGGATACGAGATGAAGGAAAGAAGCGTCGTTAAAAATAATTTTTACATTATCGTCGCAATCAGTTACGTCGATCATGCCGAAAGATAAAGGATTAGGTAAAGAATCTGCTACATATATTTGATGCTTCCTGAAATCAATTAAGGCAAAATATTCGTAATGTGCGAACTATCTTACTGAAATACGTGCCGAATGTCTAACGTCTATGCGCGTTAATCGAATTAATTATAATGCGCACCTGTAAATATACGCCGGATTCGGTGGAATTCGAGGGATACGGTATCCGTACGTGGGAAAATGTCGTGTTTGCTCCGCCTGATCAAATAGACGCGCGTGTCTGGCGAATAGCGCGTCCCATTTATCGTCTCTACTCAGCCTACCTCGTCCTCCTCGTGCAAGTGCAACCTACACAGAATACGGCGCAAGTGATTCAAGGAGCGACCGACACGGAAAGAATTGACGGAGCCGACTTCCACGGAGCTCGACTCGTCCATCTTCGAGCTCGTGTCTCGGTTTTGTTTTCCCTGCCATTATCATAAACCACGTCGGTCGCTCTTGGCTCGTAAAATTTTTCCTAATGATTCTAATCCTTCCCGGAGTGACTTTAATAGGAGTTTACTCGAACGTTTAGTCAGGAGGACGTTTATATCATGTGTGGCTATTGGAACGCACGGTATTTCATAGTTTTCCGTGTCCCAAGTAATTTAGCACATTTTGTAGCACTTCCTTAAACTCGAGTTTACAAACGTGTTTGGATTTAGCTACCGAGGAGTCTTGTTAAAATTTTCCCGCAGTATCAAAATCTGCGCCCGCATGAAGCTAATTGCAGAGGGATGTTCTATTCTGCCTTCTAACACCGGCCAGGTATAGCATTCGCGCTTATTTGGATCTACTTGACTAATCTCTATTTTAACTCTCATCATTTATATCGGGCCGCTACAATTACAGCGTCTACAACACGAAAATCCCCAAATGCATACGAGGTGCATTGTACGAGCACATGCACGTGTCTCGTGTCGTCGCGCCATTAACCTTTCGGGGCCAAGACTCCGGCATTTTGACCCGACATCCCGACATCCCGGCCCGGTTCGCATCGATATTTCACATGCTAAAGTCGAGTGTTTGTGAATCGCATTCCTCTTTTGCACCTCGCCATGCAGATGTGCAGTTTTAGTGAGCGATGCACCTTGTTACAAGCCTCTTACTAATAGTCAAATTGCCACATTGGTTCCGCGTGCATGTGAATTCCACAAAATACAGAATACAAAAACAGAAAATTAAACATACCTTCAAAGCAGCTCTTTATTTTATATAGTAAATTGCAAATTTACCATCTTAATTTCTCCTACTTTATCGTGATTATGTAAGCAAAAAGAAGAATAGCACAAGAATTTGATAGAAATATTTCCCGAATAGTCATGTAACAATGTCGAGTCTAATGTTGATTTCAATATTCGCTTCTTTTATTCGTACGCGGAGGGAGCGAGCTTATATTTTTATACCTCACATATTTGTCGCGACAAAATTTGTCTTGACTAACCACACGATTTACTATACGCCACGTAATTTACCAGCATCTCGGCGAGGTATAACCGTCGTAGCTCGCGATCGCTTTATTATCTCGTGATTACGCGAGCAGAACTGTATTTGCATTCATTATCTCGATCAACCGCAAAGTTAGAACGCTCAGGATCGATTCTGTCTCGCTGACATATCCAGCTCGGCATTAATGGATAATAGCATCGATACTTTTCCAGCTTCGCTTAATCCAATCGTACCCACATCATAGGCATGCAGGTGAGGCGTCTCTCGCCTTTCAAACGTTATGCACTTCGTGCACTTCGTTAACATTGGAAAATACGATCTGCAGATAAAACGGCTGGATAAATATAATTCAAACCCTGGCCGAGGTGATATTTTTTCGCAATAAATTTAGAATAGAATATTTAGACACTACCATCCTGTCACGGCTCTGAGTCCTTTAAATTCTTTGAAATTTATGTTTAACACATACGAGCCATACTAATTTATTTAAATATAATTCTTCTAACTGACTTTGTTAAGACTTTATTCGCGCCGACGTAATTTCCGCATACTTTTTCTAGTTTAGAAAAAGTGTAGCGATCTGAATACGAAGTACAAATCTTGCTACTTTTGGCTGTATCTGGCTTGACAAATACCATCAACGAACAACGCGATTACGAATAATATCCCGAGTCGAAATTTTGGTACTGTTTTGATACTTTTAAGACTAATTTACACCTACTTAGCTGATCTATACACCTACATAAACCAGCAATCTACTTTGATGACATTATATTTTTTACTCCTCCCTTGAGTTCTTAATTCTAAAAATTTACTTTAGCTCCTACTTAAAAGGACCTTATACTTTAATGCTAAATTGGCAAAAGTAGAAGTTTCCGACACTATCGGTTTTAAAGTAGGAGTAAATATTCTACTTGCAGTTCGACCTCTTTTACTGTCTCAGGTCCTTTATATAACAAAATTGAAGGTTCAACATAGGACCAAAATTTCGACTCGGGATCAAAGAAAAAAATGTAGACAACTGTGTGCCACTGCGTACGTTATCAGCACGTCCTAATCGCAGAACGAAGATGAAGCGTGTTTGGCTGCCGCTAACGTCAGCAATAAAATATCGTCAATTACAATCGAATCGCAGTTTCCGCGTACAAGTCTTTCGCATCGCCGCATCGCGGTCGTATGAAATAAATTATCTTTTTTTTCGCTGCGCGCAATTTCGGATTTTTTTTGCCCGCGCTGAGCGTTCCCGCGAGCGCACTAACTTTGTGGGGCGGCCGGACGGCAATTTTTCAGCGGACGAAACGAGCCGCGCGGAGCCGGCAGTTTATTACAGCCGTAGCGTGATTTCGAAACTGCCGCGTCGATGACGGCGAACGGCGGCGCGCGAATTTCCGGCACGTTAAAGTACCGTAAAAAGAGATCGCGAAGTCGGGAAAGCGCGCGTAAATAGGTTGACCGCGTCCGAAAAATTATTTCCCCGATATATGCACTCGCGGGATTCGTGCGGAATTTCGGGAAAAAAGAAGCGCGAAATAAAATCCAGAAACTGAAACATATGAAAAGAATAATATCCGTGTGGAATGAGTACATTTCGGGATAATGAAATTTCGCCACGCTGACTCGCTTTTGTCATAGCGCGGAGAGATCGTGATTTTTCCGACTTTTGCGCGCACGTCGTACTGCCCCCCCCCCCCCTCGACATTTTTGGGGAAGAGCGATATTCCCGGTGACACATTTCGGACAAAGGAATTTTCGGTACATTGTGACGCGCACTTTCCTAATGTTGGGAATTGTAATCTTTCTGGGGCTTTGTACGCTCACGCTGACGAGTCCGAAGGCTATCAGAAAAATTTCATGTCTCTCGCGCTATGCTCTCGCGTGAATATTTCACGAGATTCCTGGACTTTATCGCCGGGGCTTCATGGCTCATCGTCGGGCCCGAAAATAGTACCTGTCGGTCGTTCGAAACGGTATTGTCGGCGAAACGACCGAACAGGTCACTCGAAGAGCCCTTTTACACCGCATCGTACGATCAGCGGCCAGGAGAGTAGAGCCGATCGAGAGACTGCGAACTTCTGGCCCAGGTCGGCGGAGCCAATCTCCGTCCTCTCTTAGAATGGAGCAAAGGAGGAGATTGTCGGGACCAAGCTGGCGAGAGAGAGAGAGAGAAGCGTTGGGGAAAGAAAAGAGATTACCTCGTGTAAAATCGCGGCGGCGACTTTTCGTCGTTTGCGAAATAGCCGTGGACAAGTCAACGAGTTCCTTCCTCTTCCTTTCATCGCCGGTAGTTCCACCAGGCGAGACTCTCCGGCATAAGCCACCTGCTCTACAGCCAGACAAAGAAAGCCGCCGATAGCGGATCTTCGATCGTGGAGAAGGGCAGCGCGTCCGTTCGCAAATAATACCGCGGTTTATCCCAGTTTGATCGCACAGTGGCATCCGAAGAGCATCCAAAGTCTCTTTCCCGGTTTTTGGGCTACGTGAATAGCGTTTGTACACGCGGACGCTAAAATGGACATTGAGGACATTGAAGGGATCTCAGAAGTGCATCATAATCGTGAAATTATCGTCGTTGACGCAAAGTGTAGAAGATACGATTACGGTCTATGTATTTATCCCAGAATCAAAGCAATGCATGCTGATATTGTTCGCAACAATAACCTTATTTTAAAAAATTGCCTTACGTTTGTTTCAACGGGAATATTAAGATCAAATTACAAGGAATAATACTAGACCTCGTCGTAGCATTGATTTGAACGTTTTTCATTATTTTCGCAAGTCTGTGGTATGCACCTCGTTACCACGAATAATTCGCATCTAATGAGAACAGAAGCTTGTCTGCGGTAAATTTTGCGTGCCTCGCTGAACGACAGATCTCCGGTGAAAAAGGTGACGGTAAAGTTTGTACCCCCGCGCGCGACAGAAAGAAAGAGAGAGAGAGAGAGAGAGAGAGAGAGAGAGAGAGAGCCAGGGCCGATAGTAAACCAAATTAAAGACCCCGCGCGAGAGCGGTAAAGCAATTTCGTAGTCCCGCACGGGAGGCTCTTCGTGAGGCGTTTCCACGTCACCGAGCGCGAATAGCGAGCGAGAGAGTAATGGCGAGAGCCGAGTAGGATACAGGACGCGGGATCTATTTTCCGCGAACGGCCGTAGTGAAATCCTCGCTTTGCCCGTGCACGTTCTTGCATTTTGTTACCGAAAGGATTTCCCTTGATGATCTGGCAAAGTCCCGTTCCCGTCTCCTCTTTCTCTCGCCAACGGAAACCACGATTACTTTGTCATTCGTCAAGACTATACTAATTCGTAGAAACGGAGCCCGCTAATTTCTGCATCTTCGTGCGTTTTGAGAGAATGTCAGAACGCTTAAGACTTAATTTACCGAGAAGCAGTTCTTTCATTTTATTGTCTTTATTATATTATTATCTTTAGGCTAGTCTCTCTCTCTCTCTTTCTCTCTCTCAAGAAAAAGTGAAAGAACATTTAATATAAATTAGAAAGTTATTGAATGATCGAAATTAACAGCAAAAATGAAAGTTTCATATTTAATTAAATCTTCGTTCTTTTTTTGTAAAATTAATTTTAACGACAGAAAGAGAGATCTATAAATGAAAATAAGTGGCGATACTCCATTTACATGTCAATACGACATTGTTACTACACGACTATTCTTCGTTAAAGGTGAACGCCGACGCGCAAGTCGTCTCCGTTATTAGAAACGCCATGTCCACAGTTGCAAAATACATTATGTAGAACGCAATAATATAAAGCGCAATCAGAAGCGGCATAGGGCGTAACGATAAATCGAGACTCAGCGTACGTGCAATGTGATACTCCCCCCCTTCTTTGTCGCTAATATTCCGTCGAATATTATCTGTGCGAGATCGAGAGCGCCGGGTTTAAAAAACATTTGCTACGCGGCGCGGAACGAATTATTACGGAATGGAAATTTCACGAGATTTGCATTACATTGAGTGCATGCTCGAGCAGATCGCATCACGCGATATCAATTATAAAAACAGCGGAATATATATCGCGCGCGCGAAATACAAGCGTGATTCGTGCCGCCGCGTCGTCGAACTAACGCTTCGAATGACGCCTCGATTTTGCTCGTAAAAGCAAATGCCTTGGGAAATATCGGGAGTTGCAGGCTGCGAAGCAATGTGGTGTTTAACGTGTACAATTTTTTCGAGAGATTTTCTATTATGTACACCGGAACTGCGCTCTCTCTC